>NC_042615.1:414849469-415149714 GCF_901001135.1 Rhinatrema bivittatum
TTTCAAATAATAGAAGGACTAGGGGGCATTCCATGAAGTTAGCAAGTAGCACATTTAAAACTAATCGGAGAAAATTATTGTTCACTCAACAAACAATTAAGCTCTGGAATTTGTTGCCAGAGGATGTGGTTAGTGCAGTTAGTGTAGCTTGGTTCAAAAAAGGTTTGGATAAGTTCTTGGAGGAGAAGTCCATTAACTGCTATTAATCAATTTTACTTAGGGGCGGATTTTAAAACGGTTATGCGCGTAACCCTTTAAAACCTTCTCCTGCGCACACAGAGCCTATTTTGCATAGGCTCAGCAACACGAGCAAGCCCCGGGACGCGCGTATGTCCCGGGGCTTGAAAAAAGGGGCAGGAGTGGGCGAGGGCGGGACCGAGACCTCCGGCACAGCAGCTGTGCTGGGGGATCGCGCGCCGCAACCTACGCCTGCCCAGAGGCAGGCACAACTTATGAAATAATCTTGGGGGGGGGGGGGGGTGATTTAGGTAGGGCTGGGGAGCGGGTTAGGTAGGGGAAGGGAGAGGAAGGTGGGGGGGGGGGGGGGGGGGGCGGAAGGAAAGTTCCCTCCCAGGCTGCTCCGATTTCCGAGAGGCCTCTGATGGAACGGGGAAAGCCATCGGGGCTCCCCTAGAGCTCGGCGCGCACAAGTTGCACAAGTGTGCACCCCCTTGTGTGCACCGACCCCGGATTTTATAGCATGGACGTGGCTGCGCGCGCATTTTATAAAATCGGGCATAGATTTGTGCGTGCCAGGTTGCGCACACAAATCTACGCCCACACATACCTACTAAAATCTGGCCCTTAGGCTATTAATTGCATCAGTATTATGGGATCTTCTTAGTGTTTGGGTAATTGCCAGGTTCTTGTGGCCTGGTTTGGCCTCTTTTTGAAACAGGATGCTGGGCTTGATGGACCGTTGGTCTGACCTAGCATGGCAATTTCTTATGTTCTTAAATATCTATTCCTCCAAAGATTCAGGCAACCTGCCATATTATAGGTCACAGGCCGGGAGCATCAGAAAGTATGTTAATCTGCCACTGAGCTCCTGGAAGGTTAACTCCACCTCATGAGATATAGTTAACACAAAGTGTGAGGTTTATTATACTACATTTTACACCTTCTTAATATTAATGAGCTACTTTGAATGCATTTACATGTGATGCAGCTCATTAATATTTTCCACGATCTGCCATGAATTTTTCCAATTATAAATAACACATCCCAAGATGGCGACACGCAGGCAGTAGGAGCGAGTTGGTGCTCTGCTGGGTTCTTGGATATACTTGTTTCCTGTGATTTGAATGCCGCCGAAAAGAAAGGGGAAGATCAGGGTATATCCCTCTATTCCTCCATCTTCTCTAATAATGCAGCAAGAGATAATCCACTTCCTCAGTATGCCAGCTACATCCCCACAAGTTGAGGAGCCCATTGTGCTGGATGCGGAGAGAGCTGCAAAGGCACTGGGGGAGACTTTGTTGAGTCCTGACCAGAGACAAGCCCCGATGCAGAGAACAGGGCTGTTGCAACACGGAGCACCGAACGATGGGACTGTTTCTGGGTTGAGAGCAGAGCAACCAGCGCTGACCACAGCTGTGCAAGCGTTACCCTTTATGGTGGTCGCCCCGGATGATTTGAACAGCGCGGGGACAGCAAGAACTGGACTGGAAGAAGTGGCTCTGGGGGTAAGTTCTGTTGGAAATGACCTGCAAATATCCCAGGAGATCCCCCCAGAGTTTAAACCTCTAGAGATTCCAGATCGCCCTGAAGTCGTCACTATGGCTGCCCTACGAGATTTAGTGGCGGGAACAGAGAGTGCCACGAATAATAATTTAAATAGAAAATTTGAGTGTTTGGCATTTCATACGCGGATGACATACAAATTCTCATCCCTATAGCGGAATCTCTACACAAAACCATGTCATATTGAAATAATTGCCTCTCAACAATCAACAAACTACTCGCCAGCCTCAACCTGGATTTAAACACTAACAGAACCGAAATACTCCTTATAGCTCCTGAAAATTATGTCCCAACCACCTCTCCTACAGCTAGCCAATGTCCTGATACCTCCATGAACCTCACTTCACCACAAGTAAGAGACCTGGGTGTATTTCTAGACAACAGACTCAGCCTCAACAAGTTCGTAAATAACACCACAAAAGAATGTTTCTTTAAATTACAAGTATTAAAGAAACTAAAGCCACTACTACTCTACAGAGACTTCCGCCTGGTCCTACAATCCATCATACTCCCGAAACTGGACTACTGCAATTTTCTCCTTCTGGGCCTTCCCGCTTGCACCACCAAACCACTTCAGATGGTCCTGAACGCCACAGCCAGAATTCTCACAAACACCAAAAAAAGGGATCATATCACCCCCATCCTCCAGCACCTCCATTGGCTACCGATTAAATACAGGATTCAGTTTAAAACCATGATGATGATACACAAGGCCATACATAACATCTCCCCTCTCAACTTAACTTTTCAACTCCAGCTACACATCTTCAAGAAACCGACTAGAAGTGCGTACAAGAACATGCTAATCACCCAGCCGGCAAAAACCTCCCTGAGGAAACGCGCACTATCCACAGCGGGCCCTATACTCTGGAATTCGCTACCTCCAGACCTCCAGACCTTCGCCTTGAACCTTGCCACAGTTCATTCAAAAAGAAACTAAAGTCATTGTTTTTCTCACAAGCATTCCTGGAGTGCTAAGAGCAGGAAGAAGGACAATTTCAGCATAATCCTTGACCCCCAGCCCCTTCTGTACATAAGTTACTGAAGAGTTCGTTATTGAAATTTAACTTATTCATGATTGTTCTCTGTAAGCTCCTCTAAGTTCCTCTATGCGCCTTCATATTTTTGTTAATTGTTAATTTGTTTCTATGTAAACCGCCCCCGAGGCGACAGTTTCTTCCTTGTAAACCGGTGTGATATGTATATTATACAGGAACATCGGTATATAAAAACAAAAAATAAATAAATAAATACATTTCAAAACACTCAAACTTCAAATGTACTGCAAACTAAAATTGAGTCAATGTCCACTAAAGTATTGGCTCTCGAAGTGAAGGAGAAAGAAAATTTAAATTTTAAAGCTGCAATGGTGAAAGACAGGAAGGTTCTCGCTAGAAGGGTAGAATCATTGGAAAATGCCTCCAGACCTTTAAACATAGTTCTGAATTTTCCTAGAATTCTAGGAAAGATTCCGTATGTCACCTTGAAAAGGTTTCTTCAAAAGGTTCACGGTTTTGAAGATGGAAACTCACCAGCAATTAATAAATGCTATTTTCTCCCTAAAGCAACATCAAACAGAATCGGATAAAAAATACTTTATTGGTTTCATTAATTTCAATGTTTGATGTGCAAAGTATAATGAAAAATTATTTTAGAAAATTTCCAATCTCCTTCATGAATGAGAATGTTAAATTTTCCCAGACCTCTCCTCAACTATACAACTTAGGCGTAGAGGTTTTCGAGCACTACTCCAACAAACAATTTCTTTGGGGTATACCTTCAAATTAAAGTTTCCTTGCAAATATGTGTTGAGGAGGGGGGAGGAAGTTTATATATTTTTTACTTTGAAACAATTAAAACCTTTTCTGGCATCAAAAAATCCCACCACTTCTTCTCCCATAGATATTTAAATGGAATATTGTAACTGTAGTCGTGTCAATGCCTTTTCTCTTTAAATTACTAGTGGAAATACTGGGTCATATTTTATTATTTTATTGATTTTTTGGTTAAATGGAAATTGTTTTTGACTGATTGAGGTCATTTGTCTAAAGAAAAATTAATATTTGAATAATATTCCATGTATTTCTGATTTGCAAAATCTAGTTTTTGTAATTTGAAAAATGATAAAGAATTAATCAATAAATAAATTAATAAATAACACATATTAACACATTTTTAATGTATGTTGAGTGCTAAATTCATAGTTAGTACACCTTAGTAAATAAAACTCTTGGGGCCTCATTTTCTAAAGTATCGCAGGCCTGCGATACTTTAGGGAATGAGGGGCGGGGGGCCGAAATGGGGGGCGGGCCTGCGCTAGCCAACAGCGATCGCACCGTCGCGGTGCAATCGCTGCCGGTTTCGCATCCAATAGCGCCACCATAGGAGGTGTAGCTATTGGGTGTGAACTTGGACGTGAAAAGGGCCTTACCTTTTCGTCGTCCGCGGTGTCTTCGTGGAGTCGGCCCCGGTGACGCCCCGACTCCTCCTCTTCCGGGGCCGATTTCGCCCTCATTTTGGTATCGCATGCAATCCGTTTAGAAAATGAGGCCCTTAGTTAACTAGTAACCCATTTAAAAAACTTCTGTGCAGACCAAATATCATAAATGTGATGACAAGTTATCCACCTGAATTTGCTTGATATTATTTTTTTACAGTGCCGACTAGCAATAGATATAACTACCCTATGTTCTATGATTTTTAAATTTGCTGTGTGAATATTGTTTGCTTGTCAGCACTCATTACAAAGTGCACTTGGATTTGACTTGGATGAATGGTACTATAGAAATCCAAACTATTACTACTAAACACAATTATCATTTATTTATTTATTTATTTATTTATTTATTTAGCATTTTTTATATACCGAGGTATAGCAGAGTTGCCTTCACTCCGGTTTACATATAGAAACAACATGTTACATAGAACGATGTATGAAGATTACAATTTAAAATTAACGAAAGTAAATACAACAGGAGAATGTATAACAAGATAACACAGGATAGAACCCTGAATAGATGTACATATAACTCATGAAGCATTGAAGGGCATCTGTATCATTGTAACAGGGAGATTGAAAAATGGCAGAATATAAAGTTTTAATTTAATATTGCAATTTAATATTGCAATGCAGAATTTAATATTGCAATGCAGAATTAAACATGCCAGACCTTAGGAGTGATGTGTTTAAATACTGAAATCTATTGATGCCACGTAGAAAGATAGATAAAATGTACTTTAGTGAAAACAAATTAATATTAGTATTTCACTTTGGTGAAAGTTAAATGAAGACAATGGAATTAAATGTTTTCAAAGCCTTCTATAGTCTGTACTAATATAATTTAAATAAATCCTCCATACACTGCATGTTCACTTTAATGGACTCCATGGGGAAGTAATGAAGACAATGCTCTTGATGAAAGTCTTTCAAGTGAAATTTTTATTTAAAAGTTATTTACTTATACAGCCTCCCTTCTGATAGTTTTATTTGGATGCTACCAAAACAAAATCATAGAAACATACACCTTCATTTGCAAAATCAGCAGAATAGACAAATGTACTTAATTTTTAATGTATCTTGAAGGGGTGGTTAAACTCAAAATTTTGTGGAATTTTTCTCAAACCTTTTTGACTTTTAATTTCTGGCTTGAAACTATTGTTGGATAGTTTACTATGATTAAGGGGACAGAACATGACTTCCTCTGCTGGTATATTCAAAAATTCAGACTGCTATAAAACTTAATTCCTACATAAACATGCAGGTTTGGTTTTTTGTTTTTTTAGCAATTAATGCAGGCTTTAAATTGGTCAGCAACAGTCATAACCTTAATACCATATGGTACAAGCTCTCTCTGAGAGACTGATGCAATGAAGTGCATTCAGCCCAGCGCACAGGTCAAGGCATGTTTTGAATGCACTAGACTAACATCCAATGTAATAAGGGGAATAGCACGTCCAAATGCAAGCCTGGCTAATAGCGATCATTACATGTAAATGTGATATAGATGAGGCTATTAGCTATTATCCCCTGATGCAGAAATTCACTGTGCGCCTGGGGGTACATTTTAAAACAGAGCACGCGCGAACAAAAGTACGCTGGATTTTATAAGATATGCGCGTAGCCGCACGTATCTTATAAAATCCTGGGTCGGCGCGCACAAGGGGGTGCACATTTGTGCAACTTGTGCACGCCGAGCCCTGCGTGCGCTGCTCGTTCCCTCCGAGGCCGCTCCGAAATCGGAGCGGCCTTGGAGGGAACTTTTCTTCCGCCTCCCCCCACCTTCCCCTCCCTTACCCACCCCCCTGGCCCTATCTAAAAACCCCCCCACCTCTATCCTGCTAGAGGCAGGCGTAACTTTGTGCGCGCCGGGCCGGCTGCCACATGCCATGTTCCAGTCCGGGGGCTGGTCCGGAGGCCGCGGCCACGCCCCCGGAACGCCCCTGGGCTAAAACCACACCCGCGGCACCGCCCCGGATAACGCGCCGACCGCATCACGCCCCCGACACGCCCACCCCAAGAAAGCCCCAGGTCTCACGCGCGTCCTGGGGCTTTGCGCGTGCCGGAAGCCTATGCAATATAGGCTCGGCGCGCGCAGGGCCGTTTTTGAAGGGTTATGCGCGTACCTTATGGGCCGGATTTTAAAAGCCCTGTGCGCGTAAATCCGGCCGGATTTCCACGAGCAGGGCACTCGTGCGCCGGCGTGTCTATTTTGCATAGGCCACTGGCGCGCGCGCATAGCCCCGGGACGTGCGTAAGTCCCGGGGCTTCATAAAAGAGGTGGGAGGGGGCGTGTCCGGGGGCGTGTCCAGGGTCAGGGGCAGTTCGGGGTGGGTCCGGGGGCGTGACGCCGGCCCGGGGGCTTGGCAGAGGCCTCCGGATCAGCCCCCGGGTCGGGTGATGGCGCACCAGCAGCCTGCTGGTGCGCGCAGATTTACACCTGCCTCGGGTAGGCGTAAATCTGCCGACAAAGGTGGGGGGGGGATTTAGATAGGGCTGGGGGGGGTGGGTTAGGTAGGGGAAGGGAGGGGAGGGGAAAGGAAGGTGAGGGGAGGGGGGGTGGGTTAGGTAGGGGAAGGGAGGGGAAGGTGAGGGGAGGCAGAAGGAAAGTTCCCTCCGAGGCCGCTCCGGAGGGAGGCTGCTCCGGAGGGAACCTGCATGCGCCGGGCTCAGCGCGCGCAGGTTGCACAAATGTGCACCCCCTTACGCGCGCCGACCCCGGATTTTATAAGATACGGGCGGCTACACGCATATCTTATAAAATCCAGCGTACTTTTGTTCGCAGGTGGTGCGCGAACAAAAGTACGCGCTCCCTGTTTTTGAAAATGTACCCCTATGTGCGTAACCCTTTTAAAATCTGGCCCCTGATGCGCACTTTTTAACACGGCAAATTTAATGCCAGCCTCTGAGTTGGTGTTAAGTCTTGCCGCGTGTCAAGGTCTCAACTAAAAAGCAAAAATACTGTTGTCGTTTTGCAGGTTTTGTTTCTACAATCTTGTCTGTGACAATTTTGTTCTAAAGGGATTTAGAATATCTATATTCGCTTGTACTACTGCTTCTAATCCTTTGCCTCCCCTAGCCGATACACTTTTTTTTTTAAGATTGGGCCATGCACCTGTAAAATGAATCTATTTACAACACACACGAGCCGCAGAGGGAGTAAGCTACCTGACATCAAGGCATGCGACTCACTGGACGCAGCGGGATAAAAAACAGATGCTCGTACTGATTTCTGTTTTCCTAAGCCACTCACAGCCACATCTCCTGGGCGCCCAATGCTTTGGAGTGCTAGGGAAGCACAACTTCCCATAAGCGCGTCCTTTTTAGTGCGTCAGCTCAGATTATTGCATCAGGTGCCCTGGAGAGGTGGTTGTGCATGCGTTAGGAAAACGGGAGCTCAATACGAGCATCCGTTTTACCACATGTCATGTTGCATCGGCCCCCAAGTGCTATTATCAATGCCTTCACATCTAATGAACCCAAAGACTGTGGTTACAAGCCAGAATCCGCGTGTGGAATACTTTCAGAGGCTCCCAAGATAACACTTTTGTAGGTATCTGTTTTGATAATTTTTCATTTAATTACAGTTTTTCTCTAGCTGATTGTATAGCATCTATGTAAAAAAAAAAAAATACAGTTAAATGTATAATTTCTGTCGCTATATAGCATTCAAACTATCACCAGATCTATTATTTCCAGAAATAAAACAGAAATAAAACTTAGGAAAGTTTTACCCAGGTAATGGACCTCCATTTGTAAGATCAAAGACCTGATGAGGGTTGAGCAATTTTCGAAAGCTGTGTAGTAGGTAACTGCCCTTGAGACCTCCACTTCTGGGGTTTACAAATACAAGAAGAGGGCAACAGTCCTTTGGCAGCTTTGCACACTGGGAGAGAAAAAAAATGAAGAAGTTTAAAAATCCCTGAGTAATATCATATTTCAAATATTTTAAATCCACATGATAGTAAGACTTGGGTGGTAGGAGACTTGTAATAAACAAAGAGGAAGATGACAATGGCTGGAATTTAAATATGCTTGAGACAGACATAGAGGGAAATGGAACAGGGTTAAGAGCTTGGGTAAAAAACACTATGGGGTTGAGGAGACTGTTGGTTGGGAAAAGTGGTAAAGAAGCAAAGAGGAAGGCAACAGGATAGACAGGGTGGGTCTATTGATTGTTATCTGTCATAATCTTCTATGTTACTATGTAAGAGGTTCATGTTAAATTTTCTTTTTTTTGTTTCTAAGGCTAATAAAAAGTGGTAACAGTGGGTATAAATATAATTCAGCTTTCAGAGCATGAGTAATTTGGCAATAATTATGTGATATGTTGTTAAGCAGTCTGGACAAAAGCAGCATATTTAAAAACCAAAAATACCCAGCTCCAGCTACAAAAAAATCATAGTTGCAACTTTCATCTTTGAGCTGTACAAAGACTGAAAAGTTGATAAACAGGTAATTTTGTTGGCCACAATGAAAAGAAACCAAAGTGCAATTTTCTTCATGTTGTAATTGCTTTATGGCAAACTTCTATATGGAAATTCAGAAAAAGGCAAAAAACATTGCATCTATATCAATTTTGCTGTATGGTGATAAACATTATTTTAAACTGAATATAAATTGATTAACATAACCCTTGCATAAGTAGCCTTCCCTGCAGTTTGTATCAGGGTGGGCAAGCTTTCTGGACTGAAGGCCAAATTTGCACCCTGAGAAGAACTGGAAAGAAACAGCATCTAGCGGTACAAACCAAGAATCAGTGAAAGTTGAGGGAACCCTTTTGAAATTGTCAACTGACAGCACTCTTCCTGCAGCTGACTGATGTCGAAAGGAGCCTACTCACTGCCATGAACCAGAACTTTTGGCAGGGTATGTGGTTTTCGAGCTATGATTTACCCACCTCTGGCTAATATATCCCCAAACAATGTCTTGCTTTACTTTACATTTTCAGTACTTAGGAGCCAACTCATTAAAGTTCACTAATGCTTAATGTCATGCTAAATAGTGGGCTAGTTATTTGGAAGGCAATTTTCAATAAGAGTTAGCTGGTTAGTAAGGATATGTATTTGTTTGAAACAAATGGGTAATATGTAACGAATAATTCCATTTCCATTTCATTCATGGCTACTCAAAACAAATGGAGGGTGCTCACAAATTTAAACAAAAATGTTCATTACATTTGTTTGTTTCCCATTCAAGTTAAAGGTGTGAGAATGGACAAGTTGGCAAGGAGACCAGATGCAGGAGAAAATCACGATGAAGCATCTTTTTAACAAGTTTATCACTTCTTCCTGGATCAAGTGATGTGGACATCCTCCCACTGAAAAGTCTAAGAATGTGCAAAAAACGTTCTATTTGTTCTAGTCAGAGAAGCATCTCTTTTTCTAGAAGGTCTCTTAGTTTAAAAAAAGCTTTGAAAACATAGGCTTTGGCACTGGGCTTTTTATGATCTTTTCTGCTGCAGTGAGTGGTCTGATCTCTCTCTCAGAGGCAGTGACAATGCTTTCTGTGTTTACGAGAGCAGCGGTTCTCAACCAGTGTGTCGCGAAGCACACGTAGGTGTGTTGCCACACTTCCCAGTCCCCTGCTGGTCCAAATGTAACTCATCCTCTGCGGGCTTAGAATGCTGATAGCCCGGGCGGAACGCAACAGGAGAGCTGGAGTCAGCAGCATCAGCATGGTCTCTTCTTCCCATCCCCTCGGTCCGGAAGAGGAAGTGGGGTGCAGTGGTTGTGCACGCAGGAAGAAGAGACCATGTTAGGTAAAGTGCATGCAGTGTTGGCTTGAAGAGAAACAGCATCAGCCTGAAGAAGAGCAGTGCCAGCCTGGAGCACAAAGAGGAACGTCAGCCCTTGAGGCCGATTGAACTCCTTTCTCAAGGCCGTGAGGACTAGAAAAGGAGGCAGCTGTTGATGCCACTAGTCTGGTGGGGAGAGAGTGAGTGAGCAAGCAAGAATATGTTTGAGATCGTGTGTGTGTGTATGTGTGCGGAGGTATGTATGTATGTGGTTAAGAACCTGTTTGTGTGATTGAGAACCTGTATGTGTAAGTGATAGCATGTGTATGTATGATTAAAAACCTGTGTGTATAAGAGAAAGTGACCATGTGTGTAATTGTGTGGTTGAGAGCCTTTGTAAGTGAGAGAGCATGTGTGTAATTGTGGGACTGAGAGAGTGTGTATGTATTTGTGTGATTGAGAGCCTATGTAAGCAAGAGAGCAATTGTGTAATTGTGGGACTGAGAGCCTATGTAAGTGTGAGAGAGAGCATGTGTATAATTGTGTGTGAGAGAGAGCTTATTGTTGGGAATCCGGCCGCGGTCCCCCCAACTTACCTGGAAGACGCCAGTCTCGGTCCTCTCCCGCGGCCCTGTCAGGCAGGCCAAGTCGGACCTCTGCCGCAGCGTTCTCTCCACGAGGGAGACGCCACCGGCTGCTTCCTGGACTCCTCCCTAGGCATGCGCGACCTAGCTCCACATTTAAAGGGGCCGCGGTGGGAAACCTCGGCTCAGCCCCCAACGATGACATCACTGCTTAGGGCTATATAAGTCCACTTTCTGCTTCCATTCATTGCCTTGGCAACATGTCAGCTCATGAGAGTAGCTAGTTGCTTGTTCCTGCTTCCATTCCTGCGTTCTAGCTTGTTCCAGTTCCTGTGTTCCTGCCTCCATTCCTGTGTTCCTGCTCTTGTGGTTCCGCTCCTCTTCCAACTCCTGTCTTTGGTCATCTCCTCAGCTCTGACCTCGGCTTGGTATCCTGAATCTCCTGACCTCTGGCGTGTTCTCTGGTTTCTGCTTGTCTTCAGCCTGCCCTGACTTCTGGCCTGGTTTACCGTTTTGCACCGCTGCTGCACGTCTCAACTCCTGGACCGTCTCTGTTCTGCCAGATCTCCGCCAGCCTCGACTCGGACCGCCTACCAGACTCCCCCTGCCAGAAGACCTTTGCCTAAGTCCTGCCGGCCCCGGCACCCAAGGTCTCAACCTGCGGGGAATGAGGGCTGGTAAAGGTGAAGTTCCAGTCTGGTCTCCTGGTGTAGCGACCGTCGCTGCTCAACGTCTTCACTCTGCCCTCTTTCCCTCTGTGGTGACTCCCTCCGGGACTGATGGACGGCTGGCTGCGTATCCATGCCGTCTCCTTCCGGCGTCCCTGGACCGGCTCGATGCTGCAACTCCGCCATCTTGTCCTGATGGCTAGGGCGCACACGCTCGCGTCCCGACTCTTGTACCAGCAAGGGTGCGAACCTCAGGGGCGTCCCCCTGAGATGACGTCATCTGCTTCCAATATTTAAAGGTCTTTGAAAACGCTAACAAACTGAGTTAGCAAGGAAGGGATAAGGTTACAGACAAGGTTTCCCTATCCAAGCTACTCTGCCTCCTCAGACTTACCAGAGGTACCTGCTCCTCGGGGGCCTCACTCTTTTCTTTATTTTCAGATTACAAATAGGAACCGGTACTCGCTCCTCGAGGGCCCATGTTCCTGAACACTCTGAAGATTCTCTACTGCCTGGAAGCTATCACTGCTACAAACAAATGTGAGTTACCATTGCTCTCTCAGAGCTTTCCCTGGAACCAGGTACTCGCTCCTCGAGGGCCTAAACCTTTCCAGCTCCTGAGCTTACTTGAGACCTTACGTGAGTTTGTCATCTAGTTCTGTTCATGAGCTCTGCCTATTCTGCCTGCTCACTTTCTACAGTTTCTCAACAGCTCAGCCATCCTGGGATCGTTGTTCCAGTACCTGAGGGACTACAGCCCTGCTGGGCATATCAGCTCACTACTGCCACCTCTGGTGGTTTCTAATAACCTGTTTAATAAAAGAACTATGTGTGTCTGTCTCCATACTCAAGCCTAGCCAGTTGTCCCTCTCGGGGTATCCTCCCGGGGGCATAGTCATCTGCCATCGGCCCAGGGATCCACCCACTACCATATCAGATTCAATACAGATTGCTACTCCTTAGCAAGACGATATCTGAGACACTACAAGATTGCTGACTCCTCCCTTTCCAGGTGCCCGCTACACTGAGCCTTCTCTATAAATTGTTCCTCCTATCTGACTGCTCCTCCCATCAAGCATCAGATTGCTAACTCCACAGTCTAACTAACATCAGAGATATAACAGATTGCTAACTCGAGCAGCAGATCCGTAGCAGATCTCTAACAGACTGCTAACTCCCTAGCAGATCCAAAACACTTGGTCCTGCACCGCCTCCCGGCTAAGAGTACGATTAGAGGGCCTCCCCTCGGTGGATCCATCTGCTCTCAAGTCAGCTCAAGGGTCCACAAACCCAACCCTTGTATGTGTCAGAGAGAGGAGAAAGTTGCAAGCAACCCCTCCCCCCCACCCCTTCCTCCTAATTCACAACAATCTCAGGGCACCTGGAAATGCTCCAGCAGAGCAATTTTTTATCCTTATTATTTTTATTGGTCTTTGTGTCTGCTGTTTTGAAATATTTTCTTGGTGTCTAGAAATTTTTTATATGGGTTTTTAATTATTGGATATTCTATTCATCAGCTGTTTTGAAATAATCTGTTCTTTTTATTAGTATGATTTTACTGCTATTGATTTTATATTTCTTGCTTTATTTTATACGGACTAGTGATTTCTCTTTTTCCTTTGTTGCACTGCATACAGAGACTCTGGCTTGTTGCGGTTTCCAGTTCAGTTTTTGTCTGCATGTTTCTATTTATGCTTTATGGTCACTCTATTCTTTATTAGGTAAAAGACTGCAAGTGTGATTGAGGTAAGGTATTCTGCTGGCATGTAGTTTCTAGATAGGGCTCTATAGCAGCTTGGCTTGGTCTGTTTTCCTAATATTTTCAGTGTTGCCTTTTCTTAGGTAAGGTGAGTGCTGGAAGTTGGTGATGTTCTGGTATGGGAGGTTTACAATTTATATAATTTATGTTCAGAGAGAGTACTCTTTATTTTTCCCTTGTGTCATTCTTAACAATAAAAGTAATATGTGACCTTTTTTATTTTTATTTCTGCCATAAATTGTAATGAGTAGTGTGTCACCATGTGAGAACCATTTGTCAAGTATGTCCCTACCAAAAAAAGGTTGAAAACCACTGCACCAGAGGCAGGTAGGAGTGGAGATTGAAGCAGTACCAGTGATTTTGTTTTAATCTCTTTCTTTATATCACAGTATAGTGCAGTGAGGTTAACAGACTGATTGAAGTGAAGAAGAGTTTTGTCAGGATTCCAGCCTTCTTGGTTCTGTTTCTAAGTTTTCTTTTATGTGGAAAAGGAATCAGTCAGCAGTGCACACATGTACTGTTTATGAGTCTGCATATGTGACAGACATTTTTGCACATACTAACTAAATGGTACATAAGAATATAAGAAATTGTCATGCTGGGTCAGACCAAGGGTCCATCACCAGGGGCCAAACCAGGCCACAAGAACCTGGCAATTACCCAAACACTAAGAAGATCCCATGCTACTGATGCAATTAATAGCAGTGGCTATTCCCTAATTAAACTTGATTAATAGCCGTTATTGGACTTCTCCTCCAAGAACTTATCCAAACATTTTTTTAACCCAGCTACACTAACTGCACTAACCACATCCTCTGGCAACAAATTCCAGAGCTTTATTGTGCGTTGAGTGAAAAAGAATTTTCTCCGATTAGTCTTAAATGTGCTACTTGCTAACTTCATGGAATGCCCCCTAGTCCTTCTATTATTCGAAAGTGTAAATAACAGAGTCACATCTATTCGTTCAAGACCTCTCATGATCTTAAAGACCTCTAACATATCCCCCCTCAGCTGTCTCTTCTCCAAGCTGTGAGTGGTGATACAGTATCAATAATACTGTACTCACTGTACCAAAACTCACAATGGATGGTGTGGTTCAGTATTAGAGCAAAAGAGATGAAGGTTCATTCAGAGGCAAGGGTTCTATACTGCAGGAAAACTAATTTTGTTAAAATGGGGGAGTACCTCAAGAAGTCATTAATCAGATGGGAAAATCTGGGGGAAGTAGAAAAGCAGTTGGCAAAACAAAAAGTATATGCTTTATAAGGGCAACTAACCTTTTTGTTAGGAAATTAAATAAAGAGGGAAAAAAGGCCACTATAGTTTGTAAAGAAGTAGCTGAAAAGGTACTGGAGAAAAGGTTAGCATTCATAAACTGTAAGAAATCACAGAAAGTGGGAAACAAGAGAAAATATCTGGAAAGCTAAGAGGTGGGAAAGTAGTCAGGAATGCAAAAGTACAAAATGGAAGGAAGAAAAAATAGCAAATACGGTAAAATGGAGGTAAGAGACTTATTTTTTTAAAATATGCTAGTGATAGAAGAACGTGCAAAAGTGGCATTGTGAGACTCAAGGGTTAAGGGGAGGAATATGTAGAGGCTGATGAGGAAAAAGTGAACTTGCTTAAAGATTTATGTTCAATATTCATTGTGGAAGGCCTGAAGCAGGACCACATAAAACAAAAACAAATAAGACTGGCAGTGAGGTAAACCTCAATTGATTTTCAGAACAGTATGTTCATGAGGAGCTAAACTTAAAATAGATAAGGTGATGGAACTGGATGAGATACAGCTAAGGGTATTGAGGGAACTTAAGAGAAGTTCTGGCAGCTAAGCTAGCTGACTTTTTCAATGCTTCTTTAGAATTGGATGTAGTGCCAGAAAACTGGAAAAGAGCAGATGTATAAAAGTGGAAGTAAGGAGAAGGCTAGGAACTACAGGCTGGTTAATCTAACCTCTTGAGGTGAGCAAATTAATGGACTCGCGATAAAACAGAGAATAGTGCAGTTTCTAGACTCCAATGGATTTCATGATCTGAGGTAGCACGGTTTTACTAGAGGTAAAATCTGATCAATTTCTTTGGATGACCAGAGAGTTGGATCAAGGGAGAGTACTAGATGCAATATAATTGGATTTTAGTAAGGCCTTTCATATAGTTCCACACAGGAGATTTATAAATTGAGCGCCCTTGGTATGGAACCTAGAGTGATTGTCAGTTTTGGAACTGGTCTTGTTCAATATATTCATAAGCCACATTGCAGAAGGGATATAAAGGTAAAGTTTGTCTTTGTGCGGATGATACTAAGGTCTGCAACAGAGTAGACACGCCGGAAGGAATACAGAGAATGAGATGTGTTTTAAGGAAGCCTGAACAGTGGTCAAAGATATGGCAGCTGGGATTCAATGCCAAGAAGTGCAGACATGCATCTGGGGTGTGGTAATTCAAAAGAGCTGTACATCTTGGGGGGTGAAGGGCTGTTGTGCATGGAGCAAGAGAGGGACCTTGGGGTGATAGTGTCTAGCGATCTGAAGACTGTGAATCAATGTGAGAAGGCGATAGCTAAAGCCAGAAGAATGTTGGGCTGCATAGAGAGAGAAATAACCAGTAAGAAAAAGGAAGTGAAAGTCCCCTTGTACAGGTCCTTGGTGAGGCCTCATTTGGAGTATTGTGTTCAGTTCTGGACACCATATCTCAAAAGGGACAGAGACAGGATGAAGGCGGTCCAGAGAAGGGCGACAAAAATGGTGGGAGGGTCTCCATCAAATGACTTATGAGGAGAGGTTGAAGAACCTAAATATGTATACCATGGAGGAGAGGAGGTGCAGAGGAGATATGATAAAAATCTTCAGATACCTGAAAGGTTTTAGTGATACACAATCGATAAACCTTTTCCATTGGAAAGAAATCAGTAGAACTAAGGGTCACATATGAAACTCCAGGGAGGATGACTCAGAACCAACATCAAGAAATATTTCGTCACAGAGAAGATGGTGCATGCCTGGAATGCCCTTCTGGAGGAGATGTTGAAGACAAAAATGATGAAAGATGTCAAAGAGGCATGGGATAAACATTGTGGATCCCTAAAGGCTAAAGAATGGAAATTAAAAAAAGAGTGCATGGTGGTAACTTGCTGGTGTGGCAGTTACTACCCTTACCCAATAAGCCTTCAGACTGTTGATGCAACTCCATTATTGCTCTCTGCTTTTATGGCAGGGAGAAAAGAGGAATTAGATTCAGACAGCATTCAACAAGGACATTAGATTTTACGGACTAGAAAACAAATAAGCATGGGGGGAGCTTGCTGGTGTAGCAATTACAACCCCTAACCAACATGCCTGATACTTTGGATGCAACTCCAACATTGCTTTTGTTAAGAACTTGTGTAAAATGTTTCCTTGCTAAATAGATTAGTGCTTTCAGTGTAAAATTAACATCTGGACCTCTGTTTTACCAGAGCAGTAGGAGTTCTTAAAAAAAAAAGAAAAAAAAAGTGCGGTGCTTTTATAAAAATGTACACAAAGTGGACCCACACTCTCTGCTTCAACGGCAAGAGGTAAAAGACAGCAACCAACAAGGGCCCTAACTTTGATGGTTTGGGAAACTAAATAAAGGGGTGACTTGTATGACAGCGGATGGATTTTTATGATAACATTTGTAGTGTGTATGATGTGAGTGGTGAGAATGATGTGAGGTTGATATTTTGTAGATGGGGTATGTATGGGGGTAAAGTGATATATATGTGATATTAATGTCCGGTTTCTAAAAAAGATTTTGTATCAATAAATACATAGAGTGAAATAAATTAAGGTGTGTTTCCTTAGGTATTGTAAGACAGCAGATGCTACGCCATACAAGCTTGTTGGGCAGACTGGAAGGACCGTTTGGTCCTTTTCTGTAGTCCTTTTCTATGTTTCTATGATTGGGTTAGAAATGGAGTTTACTCGAAGGCAGGGCCAGACAGATATTTTGGTGCCCAGGGCAGGCTAGTAATTCGGTGCCCCCCCCCCCCCCTCCATCCAAAACACTCCAAGCTTGCTTACAAGAATTAAACTGGAAACTGCAACAAGCCCAATTGTATTATGCATTGCAACAATGGAAAAAGAGAAACAATCATTCATCACAAAACATCAAGCAATGAAATCAAAAGATATAAACAATTATTCATAATATTAAAATCATACTAATAAAAAAAATGTCAAAACAGCTGATGAATAGAATATCCAATAATTAAAAACTCACATAAATGTGTTCTAATACTGCAAAACACCATCCAAAAATGAAAATTAATAAGGATTAAAAAATCTCCCACTCTCCATACTTGGAATTTTTTGATTTCCAGTCATCCTGAGATTGTTATGGATTGGGGGGAGTCGCACATACTTTATTCTCTCTCTCTCACACACACACTTACACATATTCATTTTTTTATACACTCCTACACATGCTCTCACATACTGTTAGGAATTTTGGACCCTTGGCCCGAGGTGGGGGTTGTTGCTACCTGAAGGGTTGGGCCCCACAGGCCCCTACCGTTGGGAGGCGAGGCTGGTCGGGAACAGAGGCAAGCTGGAACTTCGCCTGTACCGACCCTTGTTCCCTGCAGGTTGAGCCCTTGGGTGACGGGGCAGGCAGGACTTAGGAGCTGGTCCCGG
The DNA here is from genome assembly GCF_901001135.1 of Rhinatrema bivittatum. Classification (NCBI taxonomy): domain Eukaryota; kingdom Metazoa; phylum Chordata; class Amphibia; order Gymnophiona; family Rhinatrematidae; genus Rhinatrema; species Rhinatrema bivittatum. Next base: position 414,867,109 of record NC_042615.1, read on the forward strand.
AGAGGGTACGCGAGTGGGTGCAGAGAGTGTCAAGAGAGGTTAGGCACAGTTCTAGACAGGTGCACTCTCGGAGGGAGGAGGAGAAAGAGTCTCAAGGAGTGCAAGGCCACTGCAGCTCTGAAGGGAATAGAGCAGGACCACGTGGGAGTGGCCTCGAGATGAGGAGGTGCAGGTACAGAGACACGAACTATAGTTTGCTGAATAAGGGCTAGAGCGGGGAACCCGCTGTAGCTGGTGTCTGGAAAGTGGAAGTTCAGGGGAGTGCCCCAAGGAGCGGGGCACAGAGACTCAGTCTGGTGGAGTACTGCGTTGAACCAAGTCTTGATGAGAACAGGCACTGTAGCAAAGTCCACAAGGAGGAGTGTCGTGGGGGTCCCAAAGTGCAGAGGGCACTGCGGAAGGGACTCACGACTAAAGTAGCGCTGAGCCTGGCCCCGAGGAGCGGGAAGCGCTAAGAGAAAGTCCAGGTGAAGAAGCGCTGAGCCAGGGCCCACGGAGTGGGAAGTGCTGAGAGAGAGTCCGGGTGAAGAAGTGCTGAGCCAGGGCCCACGGAGCGGGAAGTGCTGAGAGTCCAGGTGAAGTAGCGCTGAGCCAGGGCCCGCGGAGCAGGAAGCACTGAGGCAGGAGAAGGAGAAGTGCAGAGATCCAAAGGCAGGAAACAACTGGTCCGTGGAACAGGAACTGGCACGAAAAGGAACCAAGGAACTCGTTGCCAAGTCGGCTAGTGGTGGCTGGAGGTGAAGCCTGGGACGAGCCAGGAGTTCCCACCATTGCCCCTTTAAAGGGCAGACAGAGAGTTCCAGGATCAGTCAGCTGCCATGTGGAGTGCAGGATGCCAGGAGGAACGAGGCAGCAGCAACTGGCCACCGCCACGAGAGTACCGGAGGTAGAGAACCAAGCATGACATGGAGGACCTGCATTTTGCTCAGTGCATTCACTGTAGTAAGGCTATCAGTCAAAGGAAGATAAAGGTTAGGTCTTTCAAGTTCCTTACATGCACGGGGAGAGCGTTCCAGAGGTTTGGTCCAGTGGTGGAGAAAGCCCGTTCATGGGTCTCATCAAGATGAACCACTTTAAAGGATGTATATCCAGAAGACCTGGGTCCATGATCTCATCCTGTTTCTACCCCTTTTGAGATACCATCTCCAGAACTGAACATAGTTCTCCAAGTGAAGTCTCACAAAAGACCTGTACAAAGGTATTATCACCTCCTTTTTATTACTTGTTATTCCTCTATGTAGCCCAGCATTCTTCTGGTTTTAGCTATCACCTTGTTAAACTGTTTTGTCATCTCCAGACACTATTACCCCAAGATCCCTCTCTTGGTCCATGAACATCAGTCTTTCATCCCCATCACAAACAATTCTTTTGGATTACCACACCCCACTTGCATGACTCTGCACTTCTTGGCACTATATCCCAGCTGCCAAATCTTTGACCACTCTTCAAGCTTTTTTTAAATCTCTTTTCATTCTCTCTACTCCTTCAGATGTGTCCACTCTGTTGCAGATCCTAGTATCATCCACAAATAGAGAACCTTTACCTTCTATCCTTTCTTCAGTGGTGCTCATAAACATACCAAACAGAACTGGTCCCAATGACGATTCCTGTGGAACTCCACTTAACACAATTCTCTCTTCAGAGTAGATTCCATTTACCATTACATGCTGTCTCTTATCAGTCAACCAGTTTGTAATTCATGCCATCACCTTGGTGCTCTCTCCCAAGCTTCACATTTTAATCACAAGCCTCCTATGTGGTTTATATCAAAAGCTTTGCTGAAATCCAAGCAGATCACATTGAGCGCTCTTTCTCAATCCAATTCTCTAGCACCTAATCAAAAAAATCAGATTTGTCTGACAGAACCTTACCCTGGTGAATCCATGCTGCCTCAGGTCCAGCAACCCACTAGATTGTAGATAGTTCACTATCCTTTCCTTCAGCAGTCTCTCCATTAATTTACCCACCACCGAGGTGAGGCTAATCGGCCTATAGTTTCCAGCCTCCTCTCTGCTACCACTCCTGTGAAGCGGGACCACTACGGTTCTTCTCCAAATCTGCGCCACCACTCCCATTTCCAGGGATCTATTGAATAGGTCCTTCAGCGGGCCCGCCAGCATATCTCTGAGCTCTCTCAGTATCCTAAGATGTATCTCATCTGGCCCCATGACCTTGTCCATTTTCAGTTTTCCTAAATTTTGGAAATCTTTTTGTACTTCATGGATACTATTTCTATTGATGTCATTGGTCCACAGATGGATGATAACACCGATATCAAAGTTTTTACTTTCTTCTTCAATGACATTATGTATGGGTAACAATGGGGAGAGTGGGTATCTAAACAGCTGAGATTACTAACAGAATTTTAGACTTTATGCTATAGCAGAAGCAGAACTGAGGTATATTGCTCAAACAACAGCCATTTATAACATGTGCTTGCAAAAACTGGCTCCAGCTGGTTTCAGGCTACCTCCAACTGTGCTATAGATTCTAAGCACCCCCAAATCTCTAGTACAAACTAGTATTCTGAGTTCCTTACTTAAATTACACATTTGGAATTATGAATAATAACTCAGAAAATATAATTCCATCTAGAAAAACAAGTGTTAGAATACAGACCTCAATTACAAGCAGAACGATTTGGATGGACATTGAATGCAGAATAAGTAAGCTCTGAAAACTTACTTATTCACCTGTGCCTATAACATAACAAAATGAACATAACAACTCTGTTTTCAAACCCTTAAGCATTACGGAATATACAGTTGTAAATGAATGTAAACTTTGTAATTTTATAGTATTTTACTGTATGTCAAATATTATGTGTGTTTTATGATGTAAACCGCTAAGATGGATAGATACCTACCCCTAGTGCGGTATATAAAAACTTTTAAATAAATAAATAAATAAATAAATAAAGAAATAAAATGCAGAATATTCACAAAATTATGTAATGGGAGGTGTTATTGTTAGGTAATCACAATCTGCTGGATGTTGATTAAGACATCCTGGCTGTAGTTTCTTCTAGAAGCAGAGAGATCCTGGATTCGCTGCATGAACAACTGTTCTATCAACTTGTAATGGAACCCACAGGGGATGGGGTGATATTGTACTTACCAATGGGGACAGTATTTCTAATGTTATAGTGGATGATCATCTGAGATCCAATGATCACTGGATGGTATGGATTAGTATAGACTACAGGAGATGAAAATTCATGCAAAGGTGAGTGTTCTAGACTTCAGGAAAACTATGTTAAAATGGGGGAGTACCTCAAGGAGTCGTCAGTTTTGCTCACTGCTCTTCTACTTCCCCTAGATTTTCACATCCAGCTAAAAGGATATATTATAAGAGCAACTAACCTTTTCATTAGGAAAGTAAATGAAGCAAAGAGGAAAAAGAGGCCACTATGGTTTTCTGAAGCAGCAGCTGAAAATGTATGGGAAACAAAGGTTAGCATTCATAAACTACAAGAGATCACAGAACGTGGAAGACAGGTGAGACTATCTGGAAAAGCTAAGAGAAGCTGAGAAAGTATTCAGGAATGAAAAGAATCAAATAGAAGAAAAAATAGCAAATACAGTAAGAGTAATTTTAGATATGTTAGTGACAAAAGGAAGTGCAAAGGAGGCATTGTGAGACTCAGAAGTAAAGGGGAGGAATATAGCGAGGGAAACTTCAATCAATTTTCAGAAAAGTGTGGTTGTGAGGAGCTAACTAAACTTATACATAAAGTGATGGAACCAGATGGAAAACATCAGAGGCTAGACTTAAAACAAGTCCTGGCAGCTCTGCTGGCTGAGCTTTTCAATACTTCTTTAGAATCGGGAGTATTTCTGGAGTATTGGAGATAGGAGGATGTGGTCCCTATTCACAAATGTGAAACTGAGAAGGAGGCTGGGAAATACAGATTAGTTAATTGTGACCTCTATGGTGAGCAAATGATTGCAGTTTCTAGAATCCAATGGATTGCATAATCAGAGGCAGCATGGTTTTGCCAGAGGTAGATCTTGTCAGATGAATCTAATCAATTTCTTTGATAGGATGACAAGAGATTTGGATCAGGGGAGAGCCCTAGATGTAGTGTACTTGGATTTCAATAAGGCATGTGACATGATTCCACGTAGGCAACTTATAAATAAATTGAGCACCCTTGGAGGTTTTGACGCTGAGAAAGCTTTTGATAGGGTGGCATAGGAGGGTTACAAAGTGTTTCGCTTCTCGGGATAATTCAGAAGGCAATACAGTTATTATATAGTAGTCCAAAGGCATATATTTGTATCAACAGCACTATCTCTGAAACCTTTAAATTAGGCAGGGGTATGAAACAAGGGTGCCCTTTGTCACCACTTCTTTTTAATGTTACTTTGGAATCCCTTACTATGAAAAGAAAACAAGATCAGGCTATTAGAGGAGTATAAATTGGTCAGAAGAAGTTTTGCTGATATTTGGATGACACTCATATGACCCTTCCATTAGTTTTGGAAACTATAACTATAACTGTGTTTGGAGGCTTTTCTGGGCTGAAATTAAACTTAACTAAATCAGAAGCCATGGACAAGACTGGGCATGTAAAGGAATATTGGTCAGGCTTTCCCTTGTTATAGGCCAGGGAAACCATAAAATATTCGGAGATCAAAATACATAGCAACCCTAAAGAATGGTACAATTGCAACATACCAGAAGGAAACTGAGTGGTTGATGCAATTTCCGTTATCTATGTCAGGTCATATAAGCATTGATCAAAAGGATTCTGATTCCAAAGATTTTAGATATCTTACAAATGATTCCACTTGTGCTCCTTAAAATGGATATTCATCTAATACAAAAACTATGTTCCAATTTTATTTGGAAAACAAAGAGAGCAATATTAACCATGCACAAGTTAATGATTCCTAGAGATGAAGGGGGTTTGGGATTCTCAAACTTATTGTAACATAGCATGTAGCCTCAAATTATTGAAAGAATGGTTGATTGATGGCTCATGGAATTTAATTACCAAACTAGAGGGAATTTCTGTTGAACCTTACAGTTTACATTATATTATACATGCCAAGAATGAGTCTTTGCCAGCTCATATTATGCAATCCCTAATTGTTAATACTGTAAAAACGGGTGGATATTCCTTAGGAATCTTTTATGCTTGAACTGGGGAAAGTCTTATTGTCTACCACTGGTGGGGAACCCGGACTTTCCACCAGGCAAAATGTACCGAGTATTCCAGGCACTAAAAAGACAGTATGTTGATACCATTAAATCATTTATCAGTCTATGAACTGTAGAAATGCAATCATTCGAATATAGCTGTAAAAATTTACATGTTATGCATCCCGGCCACGGTAGGCCCATGCCCAGGCTACTCACCCCAGGAATCCAGCTGCTAGCACCGGTTCACCTTTGCTTAGCAATATGTGAAAAATGTTCTAGGGGTTGTAGACTTTCAGTAGCCACTGTCAACATTTACATTCTCTCACCATTGAAAAAGAAAATAGGGTGATTTCATTAGGCTGGGTGGTTTGCAGGGCCAAAGGATTTTTGGATCTATGGACCTACATGCTAATTTCCAAAGGGAAACTCCCAGCAGTGCATAAAACTACCCACAGGTTTTGTACCTGCTATCTGTACGGAGTAGGTTTACTGGGAAAAGTAATATGTGGGGATTTTGAAAATCAAATCCTCACATGTATTTTCCCTCTAGCGACTTTGCCACCAGCTCCAAAATATATCCTCTCTTCCTGCACCAGAAGCATCTGTGCCATTATAGTGCATGCATATTTTTAGCTGCTGAGGGGAGAACAGTTGTCACCTGCAGGAATTTACCCAGGTAACTCTATAGCTAGCTACGTAAATTCCTCTGAAAATTATCCTTAGAATGAATCCTTTACTTTTGTACTGCAATTGAGCATGGTTGATCTACTGAGATAATCTGCATAACTTTAAAATCTCTCTTACCATAATTTTAGGTATCACAATACCAATAAGCTGCTTGTTATTAACTTGTGTATCTTTTAAAAGTGCATATATCCTTTCGGCTTCAGAGAAACATGAAATTCCAAGCGCAACTGCACCTGAAAAAAGAGTTTAAATGGTTATTTTAGTAAGCAAATCATACATTATTAATCATAAATGCAAAACAGACCAATAATAAAGCAAGAAATGAATTCTATTTAAACTTTAGATTACATACAGTACAATACAGAGCTATTCAGTTATGTAGAACTCAAATGGCCATCCCATGTGAAATTATGAGCCAGATTATGCCAAAGTAAATTTTCAATAAAACGCCTAAATTGGTGAAGTATGCTGATGTTCCTGCACACACACACACAAGATAAAGGGACAAGGGGGCTCAGCTCCCCCCTCCCATCCCTCAACATGTGCAATGATGGGGGCTCAGTGACCCAACAAATGCAACAGAGAGGGCTCAACAGCTTCTACATCTGAACCCTTCCCCAACATGCAGGAAGTCATGGGCTTAAGCGGTCCCAACATTTGTCCCCTCCCCAACATGTGTGGCAAACCAAGCTTGGCATCCCTAACATTTGATTCTGCCTCCAACACACAGAATACAGCGGGCACCAATTCAGCATCCCAGCAGTCCCCTTCCTCCCTGCTCCTCTCTCCTCCAGCAGCAAGCTCAAGGAACCCATGCCTCAAAAGAACTCCTCTCTCCCCACAGGGTAAAATCCCTTAGTACATGGGGCAAGGACAATGGGGGCAGATGAGAGCAATTCTTCCTTCCATCCCACTCCTAGCAACATATAAATGGCATCAGCTAAGCTATTAGACCAAAACATTAACATCCAAAATATTCTAATTTTAGTAAGTCATTTCTTCACCGAAATCCCAATCTCTTATCTAATATTTTTAACATATCTTTTTTGTTGAATACCATTATAACACCCCGCGGTATGTAGGCATTACTGCTCCAATTTTAACTATGGGGTCTTCTTTAATCATTGGTCCAAAAACAGTCCATGCATCTAAATTTACTTATTTTTATATTTTTCCTGATTATATTGTTCCTGATGAAGCGGAATGCGAAACGTGATCATGTCGGACTAAACTCTGGACTTGGACTTTGAATATTCGCCGAAAAGGGATGTATCTTTTCATAGCTAAATAGCTAAAAGAAAACGGTTTTCTAATAAGAAAAAGTGAAAAATATAAAAATAAGTAAATTCAGATGCATGGGCTGTTTTTGGACCAATAATTAAAGATGACCCCATAGCGGTTAAAATTGGAGCAGTAATGCCTACATACCGTGGGGTGTTATGATGGTCTGTGAAGTATTCAACAAATAAGTTAAAAATATTAGATAAGAGATTGGGATTTCAGTGAAGAAATGACTTACTAAAATTAGAATATTTTGGATGTTAATGTTTTGGTCTACTAACTTTATTGTGATTCGTTAACCAAGAGAGGAATTCTTTTTTCTATCAGCTAAGCAAGAGTGCATCACTGTGTGTTTTCGGGTGATTGGGATCATTAAGTCCCTTCAACTTGTATATGTGGGGGAAGAGGGCCAGGAATTTCAAGACTTTGTGCTTCATTACAATTTTCATAATAATGGCCTAACAGTGACACATCTAGACAACAACATTCAACACTGTGACTAACTCAACTTTGTTTTACCTCAGCCTTTAGTTCTTTTATTTTTGTGATTTTTTACTTCATAAATTACTGTCACCATATACATACAATATAATATACATGTGATAACCTAGAATGTGTTGTGCTCGGCATGGAGAGTGCCAATTTGTAAGGTTACCGGAGCTGTGGTGAGGGTAATCCTCTCAGATAACGGGTCTGCATGGATGGAGGAAATGATTAGTGGGACCTTGCAGGAGACTGTCGGTAAGTGAAGATGGTCCACCAAATTCTTCCAGAAGAGGTTTCCTGCAGCTCCGGTATCCACCAGAGCCAAGGTGGTAAAGTTTTGATCGCTTGTGGAGATTGTGGCAGGAAGGGTCAGTAGAAGAGCCAGAGTGTTGAAGCCTAAGGTCAGCCCCCCCCCGCCACCAGACTCTAGACTCAAGTGTTTCTCAGCCTGATTGGGCACTAGGCTATACAATGCCCTGAGCCGCCACAGTAGAGGCATAATCCAGACTGGTGATGCCTAAGGTGCTCTTCCGGAGTAAGGCAGCTTCGCCCCAGTTGCATAGGTTCTTCGGCACAAGCCACTGGAGGAGGGCGCGAGGTGGCGGAGATGGTGGCTGCTGGGAACAGAGGGCCACGGAAGACCCCTTCAAGATGGTCAAAGCTCCCTGATCCATTCCTGGAGATGGAGATCAATTCTGCTCGCCAGGTCAATGAGAGCATCCAAGGACTCAGAGTTCGAAAGCCACCAGTTCTTCTTTTATTTAGAATGACAACCCCTCAAGGAAGAGGGTGAGTAAGCAGGCCTCTCCCCAGTTGAATTTGGTGGCCAAGGTCTGGAACTCTATTGCATAGTCTAAGAGAGGCCAGTTTTCTCGATGGAGATGGAGGAGAACTGATGTCGCCAGGCAATCAGGTTTGTCAAAAATGGTTTCAAAATCTGAGACAAATTGCTTGAGATCACGGAGGATTGGGTTAGTCCGTTCCCACAGTGGTGAAGCCCATGCTAAGGCCTTGCCATCAAGAAGGGAGAGGATGAATATCGTCTTGACCGAGACGTCAGAAAACAGTGCCGATTGGAGGAAGAACTGCATATAGCACTGAATGATAAATCCCGGACACTTTTTTGGGTCCCCAGCGTATCGAGGAGGAGCAGGAAAGAGAATCCTTGGATGACTCATTGCCGCGGAGCAGGAGGAACAGCCACAGGTGGCATTGGGCAGCAGAGGTTGCCATGGAATCCAGTTGTGTGTTGAGATGTTCTATGGAGGCTGCCAAAACCTCGAGGATGTGCTGTTGTTCCTGTATATTGTTGGCCAAACCCGGAATGGCCTGAAGAGCTGGCTGAAGAAGAGGCCCAACTAGAGCTTCATCAATACCAGCACACATTCCTCCTAGGTTGAACCCTCAGATGCCAGGGCTGCCTAGATTTAGGTGAAGATTTGAACAATGAAAGCATTGCAGGCCAGTAGAGAGTAGGAAGCAAAATCAGGTCAAACAATGATCCGGGCAGGCGGCAGACAACAGGAAAGGAAACAGGCTATGGTCAGAGGCAGGCGGAATTCAATCAGTTTCGAAGTCCAGGCTGTGGTCAAGGCAGGTGAAGTTCAATCAGTGTCAGGGTCCAGTCCAAGAGTTAAGCCAGAAGTCCAGTGCAAAGAAGCAAGGAACGAAGAGGAGAATGAAGGTCCACAGGAGTAGGGGACGCTGACAACAGACGAGGAGGGACTGACCACAAAGACAAGAACTCAAGATGAACCAACAGCCACGGAATCAGGGACGAGATATAGGAACAGAAAGCACGAACAGGAATCAAGAGCAGAAGTCAGAAACTTGGAACACCATGGAAAAAGCACACGCACAAGAAGGCTACTTATTGCCGAGGTGTCTGAATGCAGAATAAGCCAGCCTTTATACCCAGGGAGGCTGATGTCATCAGAGGACATAGCAGGAAATTTCTCGTCATGGGCCCTATAAATTACTGGCATTAGGGCACACGTGTGCCTAGAGGCAGCTCTGGAGTGCGTCAGCATCTCCCCCATGTGTTGAGCCTTTGTAGTAAGGCAGCCTGCTGGGACTGTGACAGGGGGTCTGCCCCTGCAATGGGATATCTGGCAGCTGGTCGGGGTTGGAGTTAATATTTGTGGTCCGCAGGGCAGATCGCCAATCGCAACATGTACACTGTGGTATGGGGTAATCCTGGCTCTGATGGTAGAAATTGTCAATGGAAAAAAAATCAAGAAAAAAAGCAACCTGAGAGCAGAGGAATAATGGTGGAAGTGATAAATAACATGAGGTGGTGAGAATGATAAGGAGAACAAAAAAATGAAGGAAAATGAAGAGAGGTGAAGATGGAATGGTATGAAACTACATGTAGAGGAGCACATCCAGTGGAGAGGGCTGTGATAGGAAATTATGAAGGAGGAAGAAAGAAACATAAGGGTGGAAAAGAAAAGGGTCTGAGAAGAAAAAACTGATGGTAGAGAATGTGACAGACTGGGTGAAGGAGAGGGTGAAAGGGGAACAACCAGGCAGCTAATAGAGACAGGCATGCAGAGATAAAGAAAAATAAAGAGGTCAAAATAGAAGCCAGGTAGATATTGCTGAAGATGAAAATAAATAAATACTTTTTTTAGAAAGAAAAAAAGATGAGAAAATAGGTGGAACTCATGTAGAGAAGATTAAAAACAGAAGAAACAAGCAGAAAGAAAGGACCAATCAAACCAGAGACAAAAACATTGAAAAATGTTTATTTTAAATTTGGCAGTATGTCAAGTTAGTTCAGCTTGTGTTTGTTCTTATAATGAAACCTGTCTCCTTGGCTTGGCTATCAAATTTTCTAGATTACTTATCAGGGGTGGGGGAGAGGGAGTAAGGTGCTCAAGAGTGGCAGATGGAGGCTGGGAATATGGTAAGAGAGTATGCTGCTATAAGCCTTTAACAAGCGGTTTGCCAGATATCAATGCTTTTAGTTCTAGTATGCTTTTGTTTGGCCCTCGGATTTTTGTTGGTAGGCCACTAGAGGCTTTAATGAATTCTTAAGATATTAAATTGTTTCTTCTTTTCTGCTGAACACTCATAGTACCAATGTCAATTCAAAATGCAAAAGATGGTACTGTAAATGATGTGTCCCTTCTGCAATTCTGAGATGCAGACTGTGGTTGTGATGAAGTTCCATGCGTGTCTGCCTTCTTAAGATGCAGAATACATAGCTAGTATGATGAATTTACTTTTTACCTGATAATTACCTTTCTTCGAAATAAGGCAAGTCAGTCCACACCAGCGGGTTGTGTCTCCAAGCAGCAGGTAGAGACGGAGAGCAACAACTTGCTCACCACAGACATCAGCCAGCCAGTATTTTTCTTCAAAAGCCAACTATGGACACTAAACCACCTAAATGTTATTGCACCCTTCAATATTCATTATTCAAAACAGAACATTCTTTCATTATATAATTATTCAATTCTTTAATCTGTTATTTTTTTTAAACAACATGGAAACACTGGACTTCGCACAGTCTCATAGGAAAACTTTAAAACAAATATCGTACAACGAAACTCACCAGGTACAGCACAATTCCATGTGCATCCGAGAGCCTCGCCATACAATACATTCGTTAATAAGGATCCCACACATCAGAAGAAAGTCTATTGTCTCAAGGCAGCCCAGGGTGGGATGATGGACTGGTTTGCCGTACTTCGAGGAAAGGAAAATATCAGGTAAGAAGTAATTTCACCTTCCTCTTCATTCGGGCAAGTCAGTCCAAACTAGTGGGATGACCAAAGCTACTCTCCAGAAGGGCGGGAGGCTGCCTAAGGCCCAAGAAGCACCTCCTTAGCAAAGGCTGAATCCTCAAGTGCAGCCAAATCTAACTGATAGTATCTGGCAATTGTATGCAAAGAAGACCATGATGCCGCTCTACAGTTCTCCACTAGAGAAAGCAAACGCAATTCCGCCCAGGAAACCACCTGCACTCAGACCAAATGCGCTCTTATCTGCTTCAGAAGAAGTTTCCCGGCATCCACACAGGCCGCTTTCACCACTTCCTTAATCCATTGAACCACCATGGCTTGAGAGGCCACCACCCCTTCTTCATTTCTCGGTGAAGGAGAAAGAGCTGATCCGTTTTACGAAAGACATTGGAGACCTCCAGATAACGCAACAAATGCTGCCACACATCCAATGGTCACAATTTCCTGAATCCTCGCCCATCCAAATCCCTATTTAAGGATGGCAGAAACACTGACGGAGTCAAATGGAAATCAGAAACCACCTTCAGAAGAAAGGCAGGTACTGTCCTTAACTATACCCTATCTGGCATAGTAACTAAAAAGGGTTCTCTACATGACAAGACCTGTAACTCTGAAATCCGTCTTGCCAAACAAATAGTGACCAGAAACTCTGTCTTTAGGGTCAACAACCACAAGGAAATACCCCGCAGAGACCTACCAAAAAGGAGAGAAACAGATTAAAATCCAACAAAGGCATTGGGAAATGCAAGAGGGATCTAGAGTGCTTCACATCCTTCAGAAATCTAGACATGTCTAGATGTGAAGAAAGGAGCCTCCACTGTATGCATCCCCAATAACACACTATGGCAGCCACCTGCACCTTGAGCATGTTCCAGGCCAAACCTTTATTCAGACCAAACCGTAAGACAGGGCCAAACCGTAAGACAAAACTGATCCAGATTGTGGTGAAATACCCTACCCTGCCGCAGAAGACCCCTGAGCAGAGGGAGCTGCCTTGGGATCTTCCACCAGCAGACGATGGAGATCCATGTACCATGTCCTGCGCGGCCAATCTGGGGCCACCACGAGCACTAAGCCTGGATGCGCACTATCTTCTATATTAACCGACTGATCATGGGCTAAGGCAGAAACGTATAGAGCAACTTGCCTGGTGGCCCAGACTGAACCAACATATCCATTCTGAGTGCTAGAAAATCCCGGGCCCAACTGTAAAAGCGATCAACTTTCGTGTTATTGCGACTCACCATCAGATCCATAAAGGGCCAAGCCCATCACTCCATAATGAGTCAAAACACTTCAGGAACTAATTCCCATTCTTCTGAATCCAACTCATGACGACTGAGATAATCCACATGCATGTTGTCGACCCCTGCTATATGAGAAGCCGATAATGCTGTTATGAACCCTCCTGTAGCGGTGCTACGGGAAGCTCCTTACCTCTTCCTGGAGGCCACTCCGAAGCCGGGGTCTCGCCTACAAACTATCCAGGGAAGCCTCAATGTTCTTGGAACCTGCCTGAGGCTGCTTGTGTTGCATGGACTTCCTGGTTTGAGCCACGCCCTTCTCCCTAGGGGCCGGCCTGCAGCACTCTTCTGTATTTATAGGGCCAGCTAGGTGTGTGCCTTCCAAACTCCTCCTAGGGAGTCGCCTGTCTGCAGCCCTATAAAAGGACTTCAACTTCCAGTCAGCCTTGCTTTGCATCAGAGTTACTTCATCTCTGGAAGCTCCTGCTGTCCAGCACTCCGACAGGCCTTTGTCTTCTTCGTGGAGCTCCTCGTCTCGTCTGTGTCTTGAATCATGTCTTCATTGCCTGCGGTTCCCGTCCAGGTGTCCTGGTGTTTCAGCTCCTGATGTCTCGCTTCCTGATGTCCTAGCCCTCCTTGGTGTTCGTGCTTGCTCCGGAGCCTTCTGTTCTGCCGGCCGTGGATCTCCGGCTGACGCAGCTTCATCATGGGAGATGCTGGCAGTGGACTAGTGTCCTGTGCTCCTGAGCCGTCATGTCCTGCCAGCCTCTGTAGTGCTTCGGGTGACATCTGGCTTCGTCGTCGGAGCCCCATTTCGACTGGATTCTTCCCTGCGCTCGTCCCATTCTCAGCATGGTCCGTGACCAGCCTCCTCGGGCTGTGTAGGGCGAGCAGTGGGACAGGGTGGTCCGTGACCAGCCCATTGGGTCCATCCGTGAAGGTGGGCTGTGTAGGACGCCCTGAGAGACAGTGCCAATGTCTTCCTTCCCAGCTTCTCGTCTCATCTGGACTTTGTCAAGTTCCTTGTCTCTGATGCCGTTGCATCAGCAATGGTGTCATGTCTTCGCTTTAACCCTCGTCTGTGATGCTGTCCGCATCAGCCTTGGTGTCATGTCTTCGTCTGCGATGCCGTAGCATCGACCTTGGTGTCATGTCTTCGTGTCAAGGCCCGTCTGTCCTTGACCTCAGGCCAGGCCTGCTGCTCCATGCCGATCCAAGCGGCAGGTCCGAAAGGGCTCGGAATGGTCGGAGGACCATTCACATTCCAACATCATCCTGTTGGCCTTGGGAGCTTGCAGGCCTGGCAGAGGATAAGACCGTCAGCCATGCTGGAACACGCTGTCAACCCTCGGTTCGGTCCTGGATTCGTCTGGGGTCGGGCTGAGGCCCATGGGCATACTAAACACCCGTCACGTAACAGAATGCAAGGCCTTTCGAGGCCGCTCACGTAACAAATGCTAGCAAATGCTGTTCTGCCTATGGAAGAAGAAAATCCATTTCCTGAGAGACTTGCCAACTTCGAGTGCCCCATTGATGATTTATGTAGGCCATCACTGTCTCGTTGTCCAACATTACTTTCACTGCTTTTTCTTTTAACCAGGCCTCAAAATGCAGCAAGGCTTGCTGAATTGCTCAGGCTTCCAGCTGGTTGATAGACCAAGATGCCTCTTTGGGAGCCCACTGCTCCTTGCTACTAGCTCCTGACAATGAGCTCCCCAACCCTGTAGACTCGCATCTGTAGTAACCACCAACTAGTTGGGAGTCTCCAACTCCATTCTTTTCTCCAGATGGTCCTGGGTTACCACCAGAGCAACTATTGTCTCACTTCCAGCGGCAGAAGGGATTCCAGTAGGCCAGCAGCAGACTGAAGATTCCAGCAGGCCAGAAGGGACCTCTGCAGAAGATGCATATGCGTGCGTGCCCAAGGAACCACCTCTATTATCATGATCATTGATCCCAGTGTATGTAGGTACGACTATACCAATGGCCAGACCACCAATCTCAGAGCTCGGACTTAACCTCAGATCTTCTGAATGCTGGCCTCTGGAAGAAACATCTTGCCCTGAGCTGTATCGAACCAGACACCCAGATACTCCAGAACCTAAGAAGGCTGCAGGTTGCTCTTGGCCAAATTCACTATCCATCCCAGGTGCTGTAGTAAATTAATCACCCTGCTCGATACCTCCCGACTCTCCACATCCAACTTGACTTGGATTAGCCAGTTGTCCAAATATGAATGAACCAGAATTCCCTCCTTGCAGAGAGCCGCAGCTACCATCACCATCTTCTTTGAAAACGTCCTGGGTGCCGTAGCCAAGCCAAAAGGCAATTCCTGAAACTGGTAATGGTAGCTTAAAACCACAAAGTGCAAGTAATGCTGATGCTGTTTGCGAATTGGAATGTGTAGGTACACTTTTGAGAGGTCTAGGGAAGTAAGAAATTCTCCCCTCTTTATCGCAATGATGACTGACACTAAGGTTTCCATTCAAAATTGGGTAATCCGAAGGGCTCAACTGACTCCCTTTAGATCTAGAATGGGTTGAAAGGAGCTCACCTTCTTGGGAACCATGAAATAAATAGAATAACGGCCTGTGCCTTCTGTTCCTTTGGAATTGGAACCATGGCCTTCAGAGCGAGCAGCCTCTGCAACGTGGCCTGAACCACTGCTCACTTTTCTGTGCAATGCCAAGGGAAAACCATAAAAGCATCTGAGAGAGGATGGATAAGCTTCAGTGCGTACTCATCGCACACCACTTCCAAGACCCACTGGTCGGAAGTGATGTGGGTCCACCTATGATAAGATTGAAACAAGTGGCTGCCAGAGGATGGACCCCCAAAACTTCAATGGAAGGATAGAGGAGCTCCGGAACCAGAGACACCATCTTTACCTGGCTTCTATGCCCTTAAGGACTGAGACCTGGCAAAGGAACAGGACCTCTAATTACTCAAACCTCTCAAACAGTGAAACCTCCAAGTACTCCAAAATTGCCTCTTCACTGAAGAAAACCGGGGAGTAGATTTCCTCTCCTTAGGGTTGTTTCTTCTTTTTTTTCTTTTAACTTTATATGCTGTGTTGAAAACCGGGTAAGGCAGCCTAACACCTGAGGACAAACCGGGGCAGGAAGCAGGAAGAGGAGAGGAGGACAAAACAGACATGAGAGGTAGGGAGACAAATTAACAGGGCTGAGCCCAAGGCTGCCTTACCCTACTGCATTCTCACTACAGGAACATTCCCTCTGTCAGGAGGAGGGCTGGGGCACCAGCCTTCACCGCACTCCTGTCCTGAAATATTAGACACTCATCTGAAGAAGGGAGCTAATGTTCTCACCATAGAAGGTCAGGACAACCTGTTCAATCCTAGCGGGATGAAGTCCACAAGCAAAGATGCATGTCCACCACCTGCTGGAGACAGGAATATTGGCTGGCTGATATCTGAGATGAGCTATATGAGAGGGACGTCGTTCTATATCTCCACCTGCTGGTGCCCAAATGAAGATGAATTATGATTTATGAAAGGAAGATTGTGCCTAATGTAACCATCCTAAGACTTCTTTCCTAAGGTGATACAAGTTTGATAGCAGTTGCATCTAATAGCAAAATGACTTTATGATACTGAAAGGACCTGCACTACCATTCCAGTAGCTAATATGAAAATCAACATATGTAGCTTGCTCTGATAAAATTGAGGATCCAGTGGTCAGAGGGGATCAGAGATTAACAACAAAGACTCTGCCTTTTACCTTGAGGTAGTTCATCTGGACCCCAACAGAAACACTGATTAATTAGTTCATCTGGACCCCAACAGAAACACTGATTAATTAAACACTAATTCTGAATCCAGACAAAAATTCAACCTTAGTTTTTGAATGAGCAACTGAACAAAAACTTAGGAACCTTTGATTTGCCATAATTTAGTATCCCAATTTTCATGAAAAGACTTACAGAAAGTGCCTTTATTTATAAAACAGGCATTTTATAGAAGGATTTTACATAGAAACACAGAAACTTAGAAATGAAGGCAGAAAAGGACCAAATGGTCCATCCAGCTTGCCCAGATAGCTTATGGTAGTTTGTGCTGTGCAGTGTAGGTTACCCCATGCTTATATGTTTCCCAGACCATAAAAGTCAGGGCTCTCGTTGGTTGCTGTTTGAATCCAGTTCCCATACCCCGACTCAGAACTTATTCTTCAAAAACTCTCAATTTGTTGTATTTTTATTGATGTGAGATATGTATTATTACAAGCAAACCAAATATTTCTTTCCAGGTTATTTGAGCTGTATGTTACAAACTAGCATACAATTTAGAAAATGATAAGTATGTCAGATACGGATTTAATTACGTTCTTACTGCTTTTTAAAACACATATGACTGCAGACAAGCGGGTTAGCAGGTCTTTAATTAAATCTAAAAATAAGACGACGTGCATTTATCTTTTCAGCATATCTGATAATAAGCTGTACTGATCCAATGAAACTCAATATGATAACACTTACCCTGTGATGAATAAACATGACTTATGGATACTAAATTAGCTGCAAGAAAGAAACAAAAATGGTTTAAGAGATATGCAATCCTGAAAAGATTCTAATTTGTTACTGCCAAATCTTCTATACAAAACTGAAAAGAAAACTGTCATTAAAACTATTAAGATTACAATAAATTGTCTTATAGGACGTTAATACTTAATCAGAATTTAGATACTGTTTTTGCACAGAAACATCTCTGGTAGCTTTGATTGGTTACTTTATGACAGTGATTTCTTGACAGTGGTACGGGCGATCATATTCCCGCATATCGACTATTGCAATAGTCTTTATATTGGTTTACCTAAAGGTTTGATTCATTCAATACAGCTTTTATTAAATTCAGCTGCCAGGTTAGTTTCTCATTCTAAGCGTTTCGAGCGGATCACTCCTACTTTATGTAGGCTTAATTGGCTGCCAGTTACTGAGCGGATTGTGTTTAAAATTGGCATGATAGTCTATAAGCTTCTTGCCTCAGATTCTTCATACTGGCTTAATGCATTATTACGGATTTATAAACCTGTAAGATGTTTGAGATCTTCTCAATTGAATCTTTTAGAGATCCCTTCAGTTCGACATGCTCACTTGTTTAGTACGAGGGAGACCTCTTTTTCCATAGCAGCTCCAACGCAGTGGAATCTCATTCCCGTGGAATTGAGGTCTTTGGATGATGTTAAAAGATTTAAATTAGAATTTAAAGAGTTTTTACTCCATCATGCTTATAATATGTAACAGCCTGAAGTATGTGTAATTCAGTTATCAGAGAAAAGAATGTGAGAACGTGGTTATTAGAAAAATGAGAATAATGTGAGTAGAGTAATTGCTATGAGTTCTCGTTAATGTCAACTGACTAATAAATAACTTGATCTAGGGATATAGATACTAGTATTTGGTAGTACTTTTCTCCAGTTTCTGGGAAACAAAAATTTTTGTCTGAAGTGTATGTTTATTATTGATTTTACTATGTATGTATTTTTGTTCATCACCTAGGCCTACTTTGTGTTAGGCGATTAATAAATTTTATGAAATGGAAAAATGGAAATCTAAAAATTGATATGGATAAGAAGGAAGACTCATTACTAATGTTACTCAATCTTTCTTTTGTTGTTTTAAATTTAGTAGACCATGATATTGTTTTAAGATATTGATATAGGAGGGGTCTATTTGAATTATTTTTCCTCTTGAATATAGAAATCTGCAGCTGCCTGCCCCAAACAGAAATAATACCTTTAAATGTGATTATTAAGATCATTAGCATCATGTCAAAACAGCACAACTAGTCAACAGAAGCATGTAAAGAAGACAGCAAAGTTGCTTACCTGTAACAGGTGTTCTCCTAGGACAGCAGAATGTTAGTCCTCACACATGTACCACATCCAGGGAGATGCAGAAGATTTAATAAGTCCCCGTAGCTTCAAATCAATTTCATGAAAAGAAATCTTTTTATTTTTCTTGAAATAGCATAATTATTTGAAACAGGGTCCCCCGACACGGACCCGTGTTTCGCCAAACCCGGCTGCGTCGGGAGGGACAGACAATTTTAATGTGGAGTTCATCAACTATAACATAAAGAAATAAATAACAATGAAAATGGGGACCAATACAATGGATCGAGAACATAAACAGAATTTTAAAATATAAAACATGCCTTTTCAATTTATGCTTACATTAGATTCACAAGAAGAGCAGGCAGTGCGGACAGACCACAGGTTAATTTTTTGGCGCCATTTTTTGGCCCCTTTAAATGCTGAGTTCTGCTGGTACTGTCGGCTCTCTGCGCGAATCAAGTGTTAATATAATGTTTATAAGGTATGCCCTTTAATAATTTTAAAGTAATATTTATGTTCTAACTTATTTTCTCAGAAACAGTTTCCTTTATATTTTTCTGTAATATATTTTTGACTTGTTTTTCCTAATCTATTTCCCCGCTTTGTTTCTAGTTAGCGATTACTTTCTATATCTCTGCTCTCCTACTGGTGATTGTATGCGATGCTGGTGTGGTATGATTGGTTGATCTTTTGGCCTCTTTAAATGCTGTGGTCTGTCCGCACTGCCTGCTCTTCTTGTGAATCTAATGTAAGCATAAATTGAAAAGGCATGTTTTATATTTTAAAGTTCTGTTTATGGTTCTCGATGCATTGTATTGGTCCCCATTTTCATTATTTATTTCTTTATGTTATAGTTGATGAACTCCACATTAAAATTGTCTGTCCCTCCCGACGCTGCCGGGTTTGGCAAAACACAGGTCCGTGTCGGGGGACCCTGTTTCAAATAATTGTGCTATTTCAAGTAACAGAGTTGCCGCTGAAAAATAAAAAGATTTCTTTTCATGAAATTGATTTGAAGCTACGGGGACTTATTAAATCTTCTGCATCTCCCTGGATGTTGGTACTGATTATATTGGAGTGCAGTTCTTTGCTCCTACATTGTGTTGTGGAGTCCTCACACATGTGACATCATCGGATGGAGCCCGGCACGGAACATTGATCTCAAAGAATCTAGAGTTTTCAGCATGCCCTACTGAACATGTGCAGCTGTAGTCATCACCCTGCCCCCTAGGCAGAGTCCCTCAGTCCATGATTAAGTTAAAACATGGAGAAGCCAACGCCCAGGGGAGGCGGGAGGGTATTGCAAGGTCTACCATCCTGCTGTCCTAGGAGAACATCTGTTACAGGTAAGCAACTCTGCTTTTTCCTAGGACAAGCAGTATGGTAGTCCTCACACATGGGTGAATCCCTAGCTCTCGGCTGTCCGAGCAGGAGAAAATGGGAAACCGCACAGTGCTGAAGCACTACCTCCCTCCTTTGCCTGATAGGCAGCCGACCCACCAGGAGTGCAAGCTGGAGAAGAGTTGGGTTATACAAAAAAAGCCATAGAAAAGAGTGAGACACAAATCCTCATGCATAGCAGGGATGCCTGAGGCAGAAAAGTGATGTGAGTGCAAGCAGAAGCAAACTCCGCATCACAGAAAACAGTACAGCAGGGTTCCTGATAAGGAAACCCCAACAAAAATAGCGGATCTAGAGCCTCCTGGATACAGGAATGACCCAGAGATGTAAACAAGAGAGACTCTTGGATGAAAACCGCAGTCTCCTTTGGTGTGAAAAAACAACCGAAAAATAAACTGGGGCCGAGAGCCCTCCAGAAAGAAACTGTAGTCCACTGACATCCAGAGGATTGAATGTATCTGGAGAAAAGTGCCCAGGTTCGGCTGGTAGACTGAATGGGCAGAAGAAACCCAAGCAACAGTTGGAAGAACAAGCAGCAAACCACGTCAAGGCCAGGGACAGACACTGTGTGCCAAAGCATCAAATCTAGCTGACCATGCAGGACAGCATCAAGGATTTCAGGGAATGAGGGACAATCCCCAAAACAGACCTGTAGCCCAAAACTCCCGAGCAGGGAGAAAAGATAGGCCTGAAGCTCACTCAAGAGCACCTGTCAGAATAGGTTCTTCTATTCACAGGATCACAACAGGAGCAGGGAGGTTCTTTGGGCAACTTAGAGAAGGAGAAAAACTAAGGCAGTATTGGCCAGAGAATGGCGAAAATAAATGGAAAAACGTGGTGTATCCTTCCCTGCAGGTATACAGAGATATACCACGGGTGCCTTAGCTTTATCTCCTCTCCCCCCCGAGAATCCAATCTGGTCTGGAAGGAGTAGGTGGACTGGTGGACTGCCGGGGCAAGTACTGGTGGACTGCCGGGGCAAGTACAAGTCACCTGGTTGTCTATCAACCTCAGCAATCAATTCACTGCCAAAACCAGCAGGGAGTAACCCACTAAGATGGAGCCCTCAATCTTCTTGAAATAGCAGAAACTGAGAGCGATTGCCCCAGGGGAGAATTTCCGAAGGCTCCATTAGAAGATGGGAAGCTGGGGAGTCGCATGCGCAAACCCTGGTAGAACATGATTTCATTATCAGCCCAGAAACTTGAAGGGCATCACGGCAGGCCCAGGGCGATCTCAGAACAGAGTACCAAGCACCCGGCTGAGGTATCAGTACTCCAGCCATGAGTGCATATACTTCCTCTCCTAAGGGAGCACGTGGTCCAGCAATGGATAATGTTGCATGACCCAGGAGTTTTCTGTCCGCAGATAGGGTGATCCTGAAAAAAGGCGGAAGAATAGCTTGCACGCTACCGCAAGCAGAGGACAGTGCCTCTTTTACAGAGTACTCAGCCCCCAACTCCCTCAGCCATGGACATGACAAAAGGATAAAAAGCATGATAGCCCAGCAGATGGACTGAAATACTCCTCACAGAGGAGGATCCCGCAGGCAAGAATAACTGTTGATAGCTGTTACGTCCGTCGGCGCTAGATGGCTTTGCCCTGTCTTACCTGGGTAAGATGGCTACAGTAGTGTCTACAAGCCGACCTCTCCGGCGTCCCCGAAACGGCTATGGTGCAGCCTCCCGCCATTGCTCCTGCCAAGTACCTACTAGGGTGCGCGCGCGCACCCCACGTCTTTATGCCACCCTTGGCGCAAACCTTGAGGGCGTTCCCTCATGCTGACATCACGCCTGCCTCGGTGCCTGTACCTTCTTCAACATATCTGGTGGAATCGCATACCAACAGCAAACACCTAGTGAGTACTCTAATTCTCAGTCTATCTCATCCACAGAATCTCGTACCTGGGAAACCTGCTGTGGAACCTCCTATCATCATCAAGGAGAGAAGGGCTCCCTCTATCGAGGTCCCGGAGACTGCAACTACCAGACTGCCTCACTACTGCCACCTCTGGTGGCTCTCTTCAAGCTGTTTAATAAAGAACTAACTCTGTTTTGTGCATTACAAGTCTAGCCCAGTGCTGTGGCTCCTCACGGGGCTCCTCCCCATGGGCGTGGCCATCTCCCACAGCACCCAAGGATCCACCAAAACACACTTAACCATAACAGATTTCTAACTCCATGGATCCAGCTCAGCTCACTGCGTTACAGGCCATTCCAGGCCTGGCCCAGCGGATCTTCGAATAGCAGACTGCGCTGGAGGGACTGACCGCTGCATTCAACCTACTGCACACACAGATGAACCTACCTTCTACCACAGGTAAAGAAGTTAAACCGGTCAAGTTAAACCGTCTGAGGTGACGGTTTAACTTGACCGTCACCTCAGACGTTGAAGTTAAACCGTCTGAGGTGACAGTCAAGACTACTGTCTTGACCGTCACCTCAGACGGTCTGCATCTCCAGGCTTCTCGGGAGAAGTCTGGAGATGCAGAGGCTTCCTTAACTAGTGCTGCATGCACTTTTCATTGCAACCTGGCCACTTTCCCACAGCATATGCCAAGACCACTTATATCCTGTCGTATCTGGACGGACGAGCATTGTCTTTTGGCCTCTTCGCTGTGGGAGCGCGAGGATACGATTCTTCATGACCTTGAAGGATTTCTCGAACTGTTTAAGTCAGTTTTCGATGACCCTGCCCATCATACCATTGCAGGATCTTCCTTGGTTCACCTGAAGCAAGGTAATAAACCACTAGCTGACTGTGCTATCGAATTCAAGACACTGGCGACTGAATTATCCTGGGACCCGAGATGCCTGAAGACCCTCTTCTTTGAAGGACTGAACTCTCGTCTGAAAGGTGAGCTTGCCGCTCGTGAGATGCCTGAGACCTTGGCTGAACTAGTGAAATTGGCAACAAGGATTGATCGCCGACTTCGCGACAAGGTTCAAGAGTCCAAGACTCCCAGAAAGCCCGTGAAGTTCGAGTTAAGTCCATACCCAGGCCTGTTCCTTCGGTCCCAGTGGCCGGCAAAGAAGAACCTATGCAATTAGGCCGCAGCCATCTGACATCAAAAGAGAGAAGAACGTGAAAGAAACTGGGGCTGTGTATGTACTGTGGACAAGCTGGTCATGCTGTCCAAACTTGCCCTATATGTCTGGGAAACTGGCAGACCTAAGTCCTGCGGGAGGACTCTTCTTAGGTCTCACCACTCCTTCTCCTCGGCTCTCCCTTCCTGTATCCTTGATCGGCGAACCCTTAGAGTAGGAGGCAACTTCATTTTACAACGATTAGTGGAACACCTACGGATCCCCACTTCCACTACGAAGTCTCCACTACTTCTGTCATCCATTCATGGAGAGCCTTTACCGGGTGAAGTAAACCTACTCACCAAACCAGTATGCCTATGGACTGGTGCCCTCCATTCTGAGACCATCTCCTTCCTTGTTTTAGAAAAGGGCAAGCACCCTATACTACTGGGATTACCATGGCTGCAGCAGCATATGCCTCAATTCAATTGGGCTACACTGGAACTGTCAAGATGGGGTCCAGACTGCCATGATAAATGCCTGATGGAGGTAGCTCCGTTACCCTGTATGCCTACCACCCCAATAATGCTGGGGTTGCCGCCTCAATATGCATCTTTCCAAGATGTCTTTTCAAAAGAAGCTGCAGATGTACTACCACCCGCCTCACAGACCTTATGACTGCGCTATTAATCTGAAGCCTAATACGGAGCCACCCAAGGGTAGGGTGTACCCCCTGTCCGTGGCAGAGAATAAAGCCATGTCCGAATATATTCAGGAAAACCTCCAAAAAGGCTTCATAAGACCATCCAAGTCCCCTGCTGTTGCAGGCTTTTTCTTTGTGGGGAAAAAAGGATGGAACATTACGACCATGTATAGATTACAGGGGTCTCAACGAAATAACAATAAAGGATCGTTATCCCCTGCCTCTGATTTCAGAGCTATTCGACAGACTACAAGGAGCTAAAATTTTCTCCACGCTGGATCTGAAAGGAGCCTACAACTTACTTCGCATTCGAGCTGGCGATGAGTGGAAGACAGCCTTCAACACACGGGACAGTCACTTTGAATATCTAGTGATGCCCTTTGGCCTATGCAACGCCCCAGATTTCAAAATTTAATGAACGACATTTTCCGGGATCTCCTCTATAAGTGTGTCGTTATTTACTTGGATGACATCTTGATATTCTCTCAAGATATGACCACTCATCTGGAGGATGTTGTTGAGACTGTCGCTGCCCGATGTCTCCACTCCGCCCACCTTACCATATTGGCGACTCCCTCCGGGGTTGATGAAATGCTGGTTGCCGCGGCGTCTTTCGGCCATCCTTGTCCGGCGTCCCTGGACTGGCCCGACGCTGCAATCCACTATGATGACTGATACCTAGGGGCGCGCGTGCGGCGCAGCCCCGCCTCAAGTACCAGAAGTGGTGCGAAACTAGCTACCATCTACATTAAAGATCCACAATGCATTCCACTATTGAAGCCTTTGATCCTTAGTGAGTTCTCCAAGAAGATACCTGAAGTTACATCTTTGGATGCAGAAGAAGACATCGAATACAAAGTAGACACAGTTCTCGATGTGAGAAGACGAGGCAGAGTATGGGAATACCTCCTGTCATGGGAAGGGTATGGCCCTGAAGAAAGCTCTTGGACACCAATGTCTAATATCTGTGATAAAAAGATGCTACAGAACTTCCATAAATTGCATCCTCAAAAACCAAGACCTGGTAGGAAACAGCATGGAAGCCCTTTGAAGGGGGGTACTGTTGCGTCCATCGGTGCTAGAAGGCTTCGCCCCGTTTGCCTCACCTTATTCACGGCTCCTCCTGCTTACCTGGGAAAGATGGCTACCGCAGCGTCTACAAGCCAACCTCTCCGGCGTCCCCAGAACGGCTATGGTGCAGCCTCCCACCATTGCTCCTCCCAGGTACCTACTAGGGTGCGTGCGTGCGTGCACCCCACGTCTTTATGCTACCCTTGGCGTGAACCTCGAGGGCGTTCCCTCATGCTGACATCACGCCATCCGGGTATATTACCTTCACTAGTTTGATAGCTCATTGAGTTAGCAAGGACTTGAATCCATTCTTGTCTACGCTACTCTGCCGCTTCCATGCTGCAGCTGGAAGCTCTCTCTCTGCCCTTCGGGGTAACAGCTAACCTGGGTAACTGCTCCTCGGGGGCCCTCTGCTTTATTTCAGGTGCCTTACAGGAAACAGGCCTCGCTCCTCGAAGGCCTAATCACCCTGCCTCGGTGCCTGTACCTTCTTCAACATATCTGGTGGAATCGCATACCAACAGCAAACACCTAGTGAGTACTCTAATTCTCAGTCTATCTCATCCACAGAATCTCCTAGCTGGGAAACCTGCTGTGGAACCTCCTATCATCATCAAGGAGAGAAGGGCTCCCTCTGCCGAGGTCCCGGAGACTGCAACTACCAGACTGCCTCACTACTGCCACCTCTGGTGGCTCTCTTCAAGCTGTTTAATAAAGAACTAAGTGTGTTTTGTGCATTACAAGTCTAGCCCAGTGCTGTGGCTCCTCACGGGGCTCCTCCCCATGGGCGTGGTCATCGCCCACAGCACCCAAGGATCCACCAAAACACACTTAACCATAACAATAGCAATCCTTAAGGAAGATGCCCAAAGAGTCCAGCAGATGCCAAAGTGACTCCTGAATAGTGGGAAACCTGGAGGGTCACTGGGGAGCGACACTGGACAGGCTCCCTCGTGGATAGACCTGCTGCATCTTAAGAGTGATATTCTCAACTATTCTTGGGGCTGGTGCTAGTCAGAGCAGTGCCATCCCTTGTCCGGGAATGGAAACAAGGGACACCCCTCGAAGGGGTGCACAATCAAGCATCCAAAAGGGAACCCGAAAGGGTTGCCCTGGTCCCCAGTTGAATCTCTCCGTCCAGAGAAAAGAAGGAAACAGCGGGATCAGGGTCTCCTGATCCCAAAAGACCTAGCAACTCCCAGAAGGAAAGTTGAGGTACAATCACTGATTGCTGAGGTACCGAAGTGACCAACCTACCACAGGCAGCCAGCCTTGGATAGGGGAGTTTGCCACTGCAATCCCTGGAGGGGCCCCAGCTGAAGACGGTCCAACAACCGCCGCTGCTGCTCCCTGGCCCCAGCCTCCAAGGAGAAGTGCCAATGTAGATGATCGGGACCTTGGATCAGAGATAAACGTTTCCCCAAGAAAGGGGAATTAGACATGGTAGAGGTCGAAAGACACATTCCTCTGCTGAGAAAGGAGAGGTCTCCCGAGCCACACTCTCCTCAGGATCTGACAAGGAATGCAGTTCTAGGTCAGTCCTATGGCTGCGGAACACAACCTGTTGTGACTGCCCAAAGGGAAAAAACCCCACACACATTCAAATGCCCAGGCGGCAGAGGGCAACTGGAAGGCCTCTGCTGCAAAAGCAGGCTGGGCAAAACTCATGCAGTGGTAACCCATCCATGGATTATGGCACATTTTTAATCCTAAGCACCGTGCTTGTGGGAGAAATCCCATGCCCCAGCAAGGACCAAGAACCACGGACCAGAGTCGGTAGCTGCATGCTGCCCCACGACCAAGCAAAGAGTGTGTAATGACACCTCCCTCACCAGTGCTCCTCGGCACTATGTGGTGCAGACTGACACGGAGGCTGAGACCATGATGAAAGATGGCAGAACCTTAGTATGGTTGACTGCACAGACTAGGAGAATGCTGCCTGCCAGCGTCCGAGTCACTTGGAACAGACGCCTTATCTTTCCCAACCGTGGAAGCTTAGCATCAACATCACAGTAACTCCAGCAGAGCAGAGAGAACAATGTGACGACGGCATCTCCAGAACCACTGATGCTCTGGGTAAGGCATGGTGAAGGGGAGCAGTTTATGGTGTCGCACCCTCCAGTACCTGATAACGCTTCAAGAGACGGGCCCTCAAAACTGAGTCGGAACCGGCTCACCTGCAAGTACTGCAGGGAATGACAACAGTGAAGTCCCTGGCGATTGCTGGTGCTTATGGAGTACTGCAGACATGTCCTGTGATCTCTAACTGTATCCACTAGTGCCGAGAGTGGTGACAGTACCCGTAGGGCCCACGGCATTTTCACGCTCATCAACGCAAAGGCACCACTAGGCACCCAACGACTCTACACCCAGGGCCTTGACTGTGCTAAACCAAACTATAATCAGTTAGACGGTAAATAGCACCAACTCCAGCACCACAGATGCCCAAGGATGTCAATCACCTGGGGGCCCCGGCAGGGACTCAGCCCAAAGGTATTGACCAAGGAAGCCATGGGTGTCTTCAGGGTGAGGCCCTGCAGCCCACTGATGCCAAAAAGAATCAATGACCGCTAGTGCCAATAATAATTCCCCTCGGCTCACTTATTCGTCCAGGGGTGTCGATGCTGCAAGCTTGATGGCCTCGCATTACGACTGACGAGAGCCCATTAACATTGATGGCGTGTGCATCCTGGTGGGGCTTCCAATACTGGGATCGTCGGTTGAAGGGACAGCTCTGAGCTTCTCAGTGCTCCGTACTGGACACCACACAGGAGCCTTGAGAGCACCAGACCACGGTGCACAGATGCACCAGTGTGCCACGAGTAAATGGCTACCCCTGCACTCGATCCATAAGAGGCCAAAAACTCTTTCCACCCCAATCAGCCAGTTATCTAAGTACAGATGTACTAGGATTGAAGTGCCAAAATGCGCGCCAAAAAACTTAAAAAACAATCAGATATTAAAAGCTTATTCCTAGGGAAGAGCATGGCACATACACAAAAAATCTTTAAAAACTACTTAAAAATATTTCAGGCACAAATGCCTCCGTGTAATCATCACAAGAAATAAAAAAAAAAAGCCGCCATCATGCTGCATTCATAGAATCAAAAAAAAAACTCACCGCTACAAGTTAAGAAGTGACCAATCTGTCAAGTTGTAGCGGTGAGGTTTTTTTGATTCTATGAGTTCAGTATGATAGGCGTTTTTTTAATTTCTTGTGATGATTACACGGAGGCATTTGAGCCTGAGATATTTTAAAGTAGTTTTAAAGATTTTTGTGTATGTGCCATGCTCTTCCCTAGGAATAAACTTTTAATATCTGATTGTTTTTTAAGTTTTTGGCGAGCATTTTGGCACTTCAATGGCTGCCGACGTATAAGGTGTTAGTAAAGATATAAAATTCGTTTTGAAAAATTGTTTAGTATTTTTAATACAATTTTTGAGTTACAGCCATGTGTTTTTTAAGTAAACCGTTTTGATTCTTTTAATTATTTTGGCGCAAAGTTTGGCATTTAAATCGCTGTCAGCGCATAAACCGATAGTACTGATTTGATAGTATGTTGCTCCTTAAAACATATCTTTAAAATTGGTGTATATAAGTTAGAAAGAACGCAGGGCTGAGATGCTCGAATATGAAACCCCACATACAGGGCAACTTAGGTTTCTTCGCTATACACGTCATCAAATAAGACGCACAACACTGTGCCGAAATAGCACCCAACTTGAGCTCCAAAAGGATGCTCAAGGAATGCGCGTGTAAACAAGCATTTGCGTATACGCGTAAAAAAGACCGCCCTGGTAAGCTCTCCTATGCTCCTATCTAGGCGCTCAACTAGATGCACAACTAAATGGATAGCAGGCTGCACAGTCAGGCGTACAAGGCACAATATGACGAAACTGAAGAGGGTAGTATATGGCATCCAAAAAGCCCACAAAGTCACCCCCGCGGCCTACCACGCAGCGAACCAGCTGAACCTTGGAGCAGGGCTTAGCTTCAAGGGCTGCTTAACCCGCCAGACTGCCCCCCCCCCCCCCCCGAACACCACCAGAAGTGAGAACGGCCGTCGGATCACTCGCAAAGAGAGGAGACCGGGGGTGGGGGTGGGGAGGAATGCCTACTTGACGCCCCTTCTCTTCTCAAGAAATTTTAATTGAGCTCAGCTCATCCCAGCTAAGTACAAGCATGGCCTCCAGCTGCAGGGGGAGAGGTTATATACCTTCACTGCTGCGCTTGGCTTCCTGCACCTGCTTGCCTTTCAGCTGTTTGGTTTTTTTTTTGGTTTTTTTTTAACAGCTAAGTCCACGGATAAAGGCACTCATCTAAGGGATCATGGAAATCACCGCAGTAATTCTCAACTAAGGTAGGGCCCTTAAGTTATCACCACAAGAGAGTGGAGCGAATTAATTTCCTTCTTCTTTTCTCAAACTTTAAAGGAATCCCCAGTAGGGAGATGCATGTCCACCATCTGCTAGAGACGGAGAATACTGGCGGGCTGTTGTCACTTCAGAGGTACAGTCCATCAAGCTAGGTTGAGAGAACCTTGCCCAAATCTCATCTTGGAGTGAGTTTCCTCACTCCGAAGGCCAGCAAATCTTCACAAGAGACCACTGTTCTGTTCGTAGTGTCACGTAGAATGTCAAAGTGGCCCCTAACTCCCTACACTCTTACCTAAACCCCACCTCGAGTTACTAGGTGGGCCTACCATAGGGATACAAATACCTACCTATGGGCCATGATATTATGGCCTCTCTCTCTCTCTCTCTCCCTCTCTCTCCTCTGAACCTGTCAATTCAGCTGAAATCGGACTTACGGGAGACATCACAAATGGCAATGAAACCTTACCGCACGGTCACGGCAGCTATCACACAGCCTAACGCAATTGAAAGAGGTGTAGTTAAAATTGGCGTTACGGCTGTGCAATAGTTCTTCGCAGACAGGCTAACCCAGCCCACTCTCCACCCCTAACTCCTCCTATTTTCGGAATTTGCATCGCACCATACGATATGGTGCGATCGCATGCGTTAACGGGGGTTTTCACATGCGATAAGCCCTTAACGCATGCGAAAACGCCTTATCGCATTTTGAAAAATGACCCCCTCAGGTTGTTAAGCAAGAAAAAAATGTAGATTTAAAAAAAAAAAAAATAGGTGTTTAGAAAGTTTTTATTTTTTATGTGTCCCACCTTCTCCCTCTCTGTTTGTGGCTAATTGTAGCTAATTGGCTAATTGGTAAATAAAAACCTCCTTGGACAAACTTGGATTCCAGTTCACTGTTCATCTAGTAGAGAGAATGAATCACCTCTTCAGGAGGACCGGGAGTCCGAGCTAGATGCTGTTACTTTGCAAGAATATACTGTATACAGCTCACAGCAAAAAAGAAGGCCGGAAGGGGCGATAAATTAAATAGTGCATAAACAATGAAAGACATTTTTGTAAGCAAAAAACATGGGGACTGATATCCAGCTGTGGAATGGCTAGCTAATTTCGCTGGATACACCTATCCAGCTAACTTAACCAGGATATTTGCGACACAGCAATGCCACTGAATATACCCTGCTAACTTGAATTTAACCGGAAAAGTAATTCGGCTAACTTTAGGACAGCCATTTTGCCATTTAGATGGATAACTTTTCAGTTATCCATCTAAATGGCTTTTGAATATCAACCTCATGAAAGACAGGTCTGAATCAAAGATTTTATAAAATTACAGAAAAGATAAATAAGTTTAAAATAAACATATCTAGATCATTAAATTTAATTATTTTATTTTATATAAAAGGGGAAAAAACTGCAAACACTATAAATGTCAACAAAGACATAACTTACTTTTGATATGTAAACAATCTCTGAGAATATTAGTGTATTCTTCGGAAGAGAGTTGAGGTGGCAAGCCAACAACAAATAAGTTTACCCACATGACTAAATTTTTATGTTCTACTAGATAAAACCTAGTTTGAATCATCTGACGAACTGAAGTCTACAAGAAAAAAGAAAAAATAGCACATTAAACTTTCAGGAAAAAAAATGTTGACACTTAAAAGAATTATGTGAATAATATGGGCCTGATTTTAAAAAGCATTTACACACATAGGGGTAGATTTTACAAAAGTACACGGGATTTTATAAGATACGCGCGTAGGCGCGCGTATCTTATAAAATCCGGGGTTGGCGCGCCAAGGGGGTGTATATTTGTGCACCTTGCGCGCGCCAAGCCCTGCGTGCGCTGCCCGTTCCCTCAGAGGCCGCTCCGATTTCGGAGTGGCCTCGGAGGGAACTTTCCATTCACCCCCCCGCACCTTCCCCTCCCTTTCCCTATCTAACCCCCCCCCCCCCCCACTCCGGCCCTATCTAAACCCTCTCCCTACCTTTACTTAAAAGTTACTACTGCCTCCGGGCAGTAGTAACTTACGCATGCCGGCGCAGCAGGCCCCGACACAGGCCGCTATGTCGGGGCACTTGGCCACGCCCCCGAGCCGGAAACACGCCCCCGGACATGCCCCGTCACTCCCGACACGCCCCCCAGGTGAGCCCCGGGACTTACGCGCGTCCCGAGGCTTGGGCTCAGCGCGCGCAGGGGGGTTTTAAAAGGGTTACGCGCGTAACCCTTTTAAAATCCGGCCCATAAAATTGTGTTTTACTATACTCAAGTAAGTGGGCTTTTGAAAATTGCTACAATATATGCCATTGAATTGTCCTCCTTTTATAATGTATCTGTATATGTCTACACAAATATACATTACAACCAAGGAGAGATTAATTCGAAAGGTTTATTTACTCAGCAACCTAATGTTTTAAGTGTGTTTAATATTTCAGGTTTACCTTTCTTATATCATTTAATTTGACAAGAAGAACCTCTTGATCCGACAATACCATCCTCTGTACTAGAAAAATAAAACAGAATCAACTATGAAAAAGAATTACTTTAAAATAATAGTGATCACTGTACAAAACTGGTACTGGGTCTCAAATTCACTGTTAAACAAATACACAAAAAACAGTAAGATCATAATCTGATTTTCTACACCCAGGTTTTTCAAACCCTCCATTCAGAAATAGGCTTCAAGTCTCAGTAGCTTTTTATCCTATCGCTGCCCCAACAACCTAATCAAAACATTTTAATGTACAAAATCATTCCAAAGTAAAGGTATCCCAAAAGGTGTCTTTACTGATCTCATAGACATGAGTCTATGAAGAGGTGTTGTAATGGTAAACCCCAAGGACAGAACAGGAAAGGGAGAGCCTCAGATATATTCATGGGGCCAAAGCAAAAAACCTCTTTCCTTCAATTTTCCTCTAATGGCAGCCACACATAAAAGACCACTTCTTCTCTATAATGTGATTATAAACAATTGAGAAATTACTACTTACCTGATAATTTCCTTTTCTTTAGAATAAACAGATGAATCTAGAACTGATGGGTTATGCACCTCTACCAGCAGATGAAGACGGAGCAAAACTGACATCACAGTACATATACCCCTGCAATGACATCAGCCATCTTGTATCACCACCAGAACCCACTAGTCTGTACTGATCTTGACCCACCTCCAATGAAAAAGAGAGAGGTGACCTCCTATCTCTTGTTCAAGGAAGTGGGTCAAGGTCACCTTCCATTGGGAGGCTCGGGTTACTGCACTACCCGAGCCTGCTCCCTGTTTGGGCTTCTGGGATGAAAGGACTGAAATCTACCCACATGTCAAGTCCTCTGAAAGGCCACTACTTTGTAGAGCTGAAAACGTCAGAATCCACTAGTATGACCTCGCAAGCTGAAGGAACGCAGCGCTTGATTCTTATCCTCTGGCAATCACAGAACCGGGGACTCACCCCACTGATTAGCCATTTTCTCCAGCTCACTCCCAAACAAAAGTGATCCTTTAAAGGGCAACTTCATAAGGTTAGACTTTGAGGTTGAATCGGCCAACCAATTTCTGAAACCATAGGTAACACATAGCCACAATTACTGAAGCCAGCCCTCTGGGTTGAAATGAGGACCAAATCCCAGCCCACATTTGCCAAAAAGGTGGCTGCTAGTTCCATCACTGCTCTGGAATTTACACCAGACTCATTGAGCTCCTGAGAGAGATGTTGCGTCGGAGATGGACCCTTGGGCTGAGGTGGGGTTGACGCAATCCGTAGGCGAGGACCTACAGGTCCCCACCGTCAGCAGGTGGAGTGGGCTGAAGCTAGAGGCCACTGGAGCTTCACCTATACCAGCCCTCGTTCCTCTCGGGTTGAGCCTTTGGGTGCCGGGGCTGACAGGACTTAGGTGGGCCTCGAGGTTAGCAAGAGATGAGTAGTTAAACAACCCAGAGACAGCATAGTTCTATCCTGGACTGGATCCGGTACAAGAGCTCAGGTGCCAAAGGAACAATAGGAAACTGAAGGCACCCAAGCAAAGGATGGCCTGAGCCTTGAAAGTCCTCGTCCAGAGGATAGGCGAGGAGAGGCGTCACTGGCAGGCTGGATTCGGAGCAGGCTGTGAATGGTAATTGTGGCAAGCAACGAAGAACTCTGGATGAAGGAGAGTCTGTACCATAGTCATACAAAGCGAAGGTCAGGGCACGGAGAAGGCAGGTATAGTCAGTCCAAGCAATAGTTAAGATATGAAGCAGGCAAACGTAGTCAGGCAACTTGCTTTTATTTTGCAGGTACAAGGATTCACCACCATCAACAACAAAAATCAAATGTTTGGTCCTTTTCTGCGGTCATGCTGCTGCTATGGACTGTGGGTAAGTAGTAAAATAAAAAACTTTAGGGTAGTCAGTGGGGTTTTAGGAATCGGGGCTAATAGGGTAAAAGGGAGGCAGGTTAGGTAAGGGGTTTAGGAAGTCCACTCCTTTACTTGGGCGAACTGGAACAGGGAAATATGCCGTAATGCGTCACCGCGTGCATCTACTAAAACCCCACACTTATGTACGCGAGACAGCATTCGTGCGCACATTGATATAAAATCGTGCATTCATGTGCACCTGGGTTGCGGATTTTATAATGTGTTTATATATGTGCTAATGTTATAAAATTGGCGCATCCATGTGTGCCTGCTGGCAAACGCGCACAACTATTAAAATCTACATTTTAGCATCTAAATATTCCATATATAGGAATATATAGGACTGTGCCATAATTATATAGATGGTACTTGTTTGTCAACCCATTTAGTTAGTATATATTTGCACGCTATTTGAAAAGCCAGAAATACAAACTGTTCTTTCTCCCTTTCCCTGCTCCTGTAAGCATGACATATCCCTCAGTAACAGGATATCTCCTCTGTATGGTAGAAGAAACACATAGATTTCAGTTCTACTCAGAAAATCGCCAAGTAAATATAAATTATCTTCAATACACAAGAAATAAGAACACTAAATTTCTGTCAATCTTTCCTTATGCCTCACTCTGTGAACCACTTTCTTTGTGTTTTGAGCATTTCTGTATTTTCTGTCTGTTTCCCCCCTTTGTTTCTGGCCTTTGTAACAGGTATGCAAGAAATAGCTCACAGTCCTGCAGTTTTTGCTGGTACTGCTGGAATGGGTAGGCAAACTTTCTTTTTCACAAAATCTGGTCCTCAGGTTCACTGATCCATGTCTAAATACAGTACCTACTATCCTGAGCTTTACCAAATCAAAAAGAGAGATTATATCTACCTGGTGCGGATACACCTGCATATATGCAGTTGCGCCATTTTGCATATACATACTCACTGGGAAACTCTTTTAGGCATGACAAATCAGCTTTCGAGGAGTTATGTTTGAAAGCCGACCAAGGGATACAACTACTCTCCCAAATTTACTCCTTGTTAGGATCTCAGAAATTTAGTAGAACTAAACAAATGATAGCTTGGGAAAATGATTTCCAACGATCTTTTACTCAAAAGGAATGGGAGCTGATATTCGGCCAATTGGGAAAGGGGTTAATTGCAGTGTCTATGATTGAAAACGCATATAAACTGCTCTACCGCTGGCATTATAGTCCTGCTCACTTTCATACGTTTAAGGCATCTATATCTGATAAATGTTGGAGGGGATGTGCACAAAGGGGTGATTATTTTCACATGTGGTGGACTTGTGGGCTGATTCGTGATTTTTGGAGGGCAGTAGAGGAATGGCTCAGCTACCTTTTTAAGATACCGATTGAAGGATTGACCCAGCAACGCTGGGTCAATCCTTACCACAGTTAGGGACTAATGAAAACAGGCTGACTTCCTTCATTCTCACGGCAGCTCACCTTCAAATAGCGCAGAAATGGAAGGAGAGCAGACCTCCTACTATTGGTGGGGTCTACACTAAGATGCAAAAAATCTATACTTTGGCGGACATCACAGCCCGACTTCATAAAACTTATGGGAAGTTTGTGGGGACATGGCGCTCTTATAGATCATGGCAGGGGAGTACTTAGAATATTCTTGGGCTTGGGAACTGTGGGATATCCTGTTGGGGTTGGCGTATTTTCATATAACGCATTCGGTTAGCTTTGGTTAGGGTAGGAAACGGGGATGGGGAAAATAAACATAATAATAAGATATAGTCAACAAATGGATCTTAGAGGCTTCTAGATCTCTGCAGGTGGTCCTATGTGAATATGAGTAATAAATAGATATGATGGCATAGATATGCTTTGGTTTTGCTTATACTAAGTACGGTGCACTTTCACTGAATGGTGATGTGGAGGTATTATGATGCTTGATATTATGTTGATGGTTCTTCTGATCATAGGATGTATTTTATCTTATGTGCTGTTAAAAATGATGATGGTTTACTGTTCATGTATGCGTTGATATATTTGTGTCATTATGTACCTTATATTCATGTGGATCTAATAAAGCTTTTCAATAACAAAAAGAGAGATTATCTACTCTTTACTCGACTTATCTTTTGGCAGAATCTAGTTATGTATATGCCTCATTCACTGGAACTACTGAACTGGATTGTAACTAGCTAATAACAAAATAAACAATAAAAACCATGTGGCCTTATCTAATTTTTGCCAGCTCCTCAAATTTACTTTCTTTCTCTGATTATGAGTCTGTCATTCTTACTGGCATATAGCTCTACTAGAAAAAGATTTTAGTTAGCAGAGAAAACTTTAGATTTTCTCTCCACAGTTATTGATTAGGAGATTTAGTTTCAATCAAACCTGTTCAGGTCTCAAATAAAAAATGCCCTTTTACAAACACAGTTCACTCTGCCATGATATTTGTGCTTCTGTCAGTAGTTATAGTTTCTGGTCTTAATACCAGACTCTGACTGAACAAATGTTATGGTTTGTGGGTTTCGTGGACCCTTGGCCCAAGGGGAGAGTTGTTACCACCTGTGGGGAGGAGTCCCACAGGTCCACACCATCGGAAGGCAAGGTCTAGGTACAGCAGGGGCTCTGGGAGAGAATCTGTGGGGAGGTCCCGAGGAGCGGGATGAGAGACACAGCAGAGGGACCCCACAGTAAGCAGGTTAAACTGGAGAACAGTACCTGGGCAGAGACCTCCAAGAGGGTGGCGCTAGGCAGGCCAGCAGAGCGGGAGGAGCGAGGCAGGGAGCGCAGGAGGTATACTGCAGAGGCAACCCCGAGGGACGGAGCCATGTAGCGAGGAAGGTACTGATGCGATGATGTAGACTAACCCACAGAGCGGGGAAGCCCGAGTAGGGTCTCCTGGTAATGACGTAGACAACCCCGAGAAGCGGGGGAGTGCCAGCAATCGCTGGTGCTTGAATGTAGGCACTGCTCCGAGGAGCGGGGTAGCACGGAGATAGATCTCCCACGTGGTGAGAGCGTTCCCAGAGGCAAGCCCGAGGAGCGGGAAGCCGGCGGGTAGGACTCCTGGAAGGCGCAGGGCTAGCCAGAGGAGTGGGGGAAACCAGGAGACCGGGTCTCCGGAGAGAGCAAATGGAGGCCCCTGAGAAGCGGGTACCTGAGCCAGGTCCAAGGAGATAGGAGTCAGTAGAGTAGTGATGGAACTCGTTGCCAAGTCGGCTAGCTGGGGGCGAAGGTGGAGGTTAAGAACCCAGATCCCATGACATCATCAATGAAGGACACCCCCAGTAGGCCCGGAGTCGGTGTGGGTGGCGGCGGTGGCGTCCCAACCGCCACAAGAAACCATGAGGTATGCGGCGGCAGAGGCTAGCCCCCGCCGCGAGCAGACCCAGGACGGTGCAGGATGTGAGTAGACATGGTCGCAGCTGTCTGCGACCGACGGTCATAACAATAAATACTTGGATTTAGTGTCCAAATTCACAAAAACTGGTTCCATTCAAGTTTTTCTTCATTCAAACTTTTAACTATAGCAGCATACTATTTCTGTGTGTCTCTGTTCGTAAAACTTTAAACTAAATTTCCTTTCACACAAATTTCTGCTTTTGCTTACCCTCTGGTTCAAAGGCTCTCTTTTTCTAGTAGAGCTGTCCCACGGAGTTAATATGAAAACTACATCTGCCAGAGTTGAGGAATTTCCTTAGCCAAACAATTTCTTTTGCTTTTTGACCAAAATAAACTACTTTTCTCTCTCTCTCACTAGTAAAGCTGCATTGGAGTGCTTCTGGTCTTCTCCAGATATCTCTGCAATCTCGCTCCAAATTGTTCTTTTCCATATGCAGAAGCAATAAGCAGGAGCACTGCTCAGCTTAACTGCTTGTTTACTTTTCTTTTCTTTCCAAGTGCTCTGTTTACCTTTCATTCCTATAGAAGGCTCTGTAGTTGGCAAGCAATTCATTTGAAAAACACAGGATCCCTCACATTTATTTACTTATTTTATTTATACGCTTTTATATACCGAAGTTTAGCTAGAGGTCTTCACTACGGATTACAGGTAAAACAACGGATTACAAT
Source organism: Rhinatrema bivittatum (assembly GCF_901001135.1). Classification (NCBI taxonomy): domain Eukaryota; kingdom Metazoa; phylum Chordata; class Amphibia; order Gymnophiona; family Rhinatrematidae; genus Rhinatrema; species Rhinatrema bivittatum. The sequence goes on from NC_042615.1 coordinate 414,904,570, forward strand.
TGAGAAAACAACTGGTATAACAACATAACTGGTATAATAACAGAAATGGAGAGGTTATAGCAACGAATACAGAATGGTTAAAGTTAACAGCTTATATAACAAGACTGGGATTATCGTCAGTTGTATAGAGATTAACTATACGTAGTAGTGTTTAACTATCAGTAATAGTATGCGGTGTCCTTTGTGTAGTGGGTGATTAGCCGATCCCGTCTTTGAAGGCTTGTCTGAAGAGCCAGGTCTTGACATCTTTTTTAAATATTTTAGTGTTGTTCTGTAGTTTTAGGTGTTCAGGTAGTGAGTTCCAGAGTAGGGGCCCAGCTATTGAAAAGGCTCTGTTTCTTACAGTGGTGAGTTTGGCGTTTGATACTGATGGTATGTTTAGTTGTGAGCTGTTTGATGCTCTCGTATTGCATTGAGAGGTGTGTTTCTGGATAATGTTGTTTAGGCCTGTGCCTTCACTGTTATGTACTGTACTGTGTATAATAGTTAGAGTTTTATATTTGATTCTTTTTTCTACAGGTAACCAGGGTAGACTTTTTAGCACCGGAGTGATGTGGTCAGTTCTTTTGTAACCGGTGAGGATTCTGGCTGCTGCGTTCTGTAGTAATTGAAGAGGCCATAAGGTGGTTTTGGGTAGTCCTATCAGGAGTGAGTTACAGTAGTCGAAGCTAGTGAATATGAGAGATTGTAGAATGGTTCTGAATTCGGGGAGATATAGCAGTGGTTTTAAGTGTTTGAGGATTAGTAGTTTGTGGAAGCCTTCTTTGATTTTCATTGAGATGTGTTTTTTGTAGTTAAGTTCGGGGTCTAACCATATTCCTAAATCTTTCAAATTGTCTTTTAATTTGATGTTTGTGTTATCGATTAGTATGTTGTGGTTCATGTTGATGCCTGAGTTTTGTCTTTCAAGTAGAATGCACTCAGTTTTGTCCATGTTAAGACATAGTTTCATGTGGTTTAGCATGTTTTTTATGATATCGAGGTAGGTGGCCGAGAGTTTCAATGCATTTTCAAGGGTGTTTGTTATGGGAATGATTAATGTTGAGATTACTTACCTGATAATCTCCTTTTCCTTAGTGTATGCAGATGGACTCAAAACAAGTGGGATATAGTGTGCTCGTGCTAGCAGTAGGAGACGGATCTGACTTCAGCACGGGTACATATACCTCCGCAGGAAGTGTAGCAATTCGGTAATCTTCCTTGCAAAAGCTTTTATGGATATATGTGTGACTGACCGATCGTTTAAATGAACAGGATTACCCTGACCAATTGATGGTAGCTGGAGACCGCCAGTGTTCTTAACCAGAAGGCGTCGACACCCGGCAGGGTGGAAGCCCTATATAAGCAAACATGGCTTACCGTGAATCGGCGAATCCCCATGTATACCGGCAGCCGGGCGGGATGCTGAGTCCATCTGCATACACTAAGGAAAAGGAGATTATCAGGTAAGTAATCTCAACATTTCCTAGCGTGTAGCAGATGGACTCAAAACAAGTGAGATGTACAAAAGCTACTCTCGGACTGGGCGGGAGGCTGCCCGAGGTCCGTTTAGGATTGCCCTCGCAAATGCTGTGTCCTCCCTGGCCTGAACGTCCAGACGGTAGAACCTGGAGAAGGTATGGAGGGAGGACCACGTCGCCACTTTACATATCTCTGCAGGCGACAGCATCCTAGTTTCTGCCCAAGAGGCTGCTTGCGCTCTGGTAGAATGAGCCTTGACCCGTAGAGGTGGTGGTTTTCCCGTCTCTACGTAGGCCGCCTTGATAACTTCTTTGATCCAGCGGGTGATGGTTGGCCGTGAGGCCGCTTCTCCTTGCTTCTTCCCGCTGTGAAGGTCGAACAGATGGTCCGTCTTTCGTACTGCTTCTGATATTTCCAAGTATCTGGCCAGTATTCTGCCGATGTCGAGATGATGTAGTATTCGACCTTCTTCTCACTTCTTCAAACCTTCCGTGGTTGGCAAGGATATGGTTTGGTTGAGGTGAAATTGGGAGACTACTTTGGGTAAGAAGGAAGGAACCGTGCGAAGATGGATAGCCTCCGGAGTGATTCTGAGGAATGGATCACGGCAGGACAGTGCTTATAGCTCTGAGATGCGGCGTGCTGAACATACAGCCAGCAAGAACACCATCTTCAAGGTCAACAAATGGAGAGACAGGCCTCGAAGGGGTCTGAAGGCGGATCCCGCTAGAAATTCCAACACTAGGTTGAGGTTCCACAGGGGCACCGGCCACTTCAGTGGCGGGCGAATGTGTTTGACTCCTTTCAGGAAACGTGAAACGTCTGGGTGTGTGGCGATGCTGTTGCCGTCACTCCGGGGACCGTAGCAGGATAGCGCTGCCACTTGAACTTTGATGGAACTGAGGGACAGACCTTCGAAGTCCATCTTGCAGGAAATCCAAAATGATAGGAATCTTAGCGGCATGTGCATTGGTGCCGTGAGTTTCGCACCAGGCTTCAAATACTCTCCAGATCCTTATATATGTTAGTGATGTGGAGAACTTGCGTGCTCGGAGGAGGGTATCTATTACCGGCCCCGAGTATCCTCATTTCTTCAATCTAGCCCTCTCTCAAGGGCCAGACCATAAGAGAGAATTGAGCTGGATCCTCATGGAGGATGGGACCTTGCCGCAACAGGTCCCTGTGTGGAGGCAGGGGTAGTGGATTCCCTGCCAGTAGTCTTCTCATGTCTGCGTACCAGGGTCTTCTTGGCCAGTCCGGTGCCACTAGAAGAACTAGGCCTCTGTGCCGCTGAATCTTGTGTATAATGGCGCCCAGCAGGGGCCAAGGAGGAAAGGCATATAGCAGGATCCCCTGAGGCCATGGCTGTACCAGGGCATCGATCCCCTGGGATAGAGGATCCCGCCTGCGGCTGAAATAACTGGGTACTTGAGCATTGGACCTGTCCGCTAGTAGGTCCATGCCCGGCGTCCCCACCGAACCACAATCATCTGGAAAGCTGAGGGCGACAGCTGCCATTCCCCTGAATGTAGGCTTTCTCTGCTGAGGAAGTCTGCCGCGGCGTTGTCCTTTCCGGCGATGTGGACGGCGGATATGTCCTGGAGATTTGCTTCCGCCCAAGTCATCAGGGGGGCTATTTCTAAGGATACCTGTTGGCTTCTGGTTCCGCCCTGTCGGTTGATGTATGCCACCGTGGTGGCATTGTCTGACATCACTCTGACCGCTCTGTTGCGAAGTCTGTGGGCAAATCGCAGGCATGCTAGCCTGACTGCCCGTGCCTCTAGTCGGTTGATGTTCCACCCCGACTCTTCTCTGTTCCACCGCCCTTGGGCGGTGAGTTCTTCGCAATGTGCTCCCCATCCGTTCAGGCTGGCATCCATAGTGAGTAGGGTCCAGGTTGGGGAGGACATTCTTGACCCCCGGCTCATGTGGCCGGGATGCAACCACCACGGTATCTGATTACGCACTCTGGCTGGTAGAGGTAGGTGTGTGGTGTAGTTCTGTGATCGTGGGCTCCACCGAGATAGGAGGGCGCGTTGTAATGGTCTCATATGAGCCCGCGCCCATGGTATCACTTCCAGAGTGGATGCCATAAGGCCGAGGACCTGTAAGTAATCCCAAGCTGTGGGCCGGGTGGCACTCAGCAGGGCTTTTAGACGATTCCGGAGCTTTGATCTTCTCTTGGAGGTCAGGCTGACCTTGTCTTCCTGGGTGTCGAATCGGACTCCTAGGTATTCCAGCGACTGAGAAGGCTGTAGGGAACTCTTGTTCAAGTTTACAACCCATCCTAGGCTTTCCAGAAGAGCTATAACTCTGTTGGTTGCCTGGCGGCTCTCTTCTGGTGACTTCGCCCAGATCAGCCAATCGTCCAGGTAGGGATGGACGAGGATTCCCTCCTTCCTGAGGGACGCTGCCACTACTATTATGACCTTGGTAAAGGTCCGTGGCGCGGTGGCTAACCCAAAGGGTACAGCTCAGAACTGGAAGTGCTGGTCCAGGACCTTGAAGCGTAAATAGCGCTGATGATCCCGATAGATTGGGATATGCAGGTAGGCTTCCGACAGATCTAGGGATGTGAGAAACTCCCCTGGCTGTACTGAATTTTTGACAGAGTTTCCATGCGAAAGCTGGGGACCCGTAGGTATCGGTTGACTGACTTGAGGTCCAGGACGGGCCGGAAAGTGCCCTCCTTCTTGGGCACGATGAAATAAATGGAATAATGCCCAGAATTCATCTCCCTTGTAGGCACTGGGATTATGGCCTTTAGGGACAGGAGCCTCCGCAAAGTGACGTCTAGGGCCGTCCTCTTGATGGGCGAACAAGGAGATTCCACAAACCTGTCTGGCGGAAGCCGAAGAAAATCCAGGTAATACCCCTCTCGGATGATGGCGAGGACCCACTGATCCGAGGTAATCTCGACCCACCTGCTGTAGAAGAGGGACAGCCTGCCCCCTATGGCCGCGACCCCCGGATGGGTCGGCTGATTGTCATTGTGGGGTACGGCCGGGACCCGAACCCGAGCCGGTTCCCCTCTTGTTGTGCTTAGGCCGAAAGGACTGGCTCCTGGCCTGCAAATGAGGTGCTTGGTAGCGAGTCTTGTAAGGGTTGAAGCGCTGAGAGTTTCTACCTCTGGATGGTCTGGGGAAGGGGCGCTGGTTCCTCCTTGACCGGTCTTCTGGTAGACGGGGTAATGGAGAGGTGCCCCATTTATTGGCCAGTTTCTCAAGGTCACTGCCGAACAGGAGGGATCCCTCAAAGGGCATTCTCGTGAGGCGCGTCTTGGAGGAGGAGTCGGCCGACCAATTACGTAGCCAGAGCTGTCTCCTGGCCGCCACTGAGGATGACACTCCCTTGGCTGCCGTACGGACTAGGTCGGAGGCTGCATCAGTAAGGAATGAGAGAGCTGATTCCATTTCTTCTCCCGGGGTGTTGCTCCTAGCCTGTGATAAACAGGAACGTGTCACCACGGTGCAGCAGGTCGCAATCCGTAGGGACATGGCTGCCACCTCAAAGGCTTGTTTCAGAATGGTGTCCATATACCGGTCATGTGTATCCTTGAGGGCCGTCCCCCCCTCCACCGGAATGCTGGTGCGCTTCACAATTGCGCTAACCATGGCGTCTACCTGGGGGCATGCCAGCTTCTCCTCGGTTGCCGGGTCTAAGGGATACATGCCAGCCAAGGCCCGACCCCCTTTGAATGAGGCCTCCGGTGTATTCCATTCCAGATCGATTAACTGCTGAGCTACTTGTAGGAGGGGAAAATGGTGAGACGTTTGGCGCAGGCCCTCCAACAGGGGGTTCATTCTCGGTTCCTCTGGGGCATCATGGCCCGGAAGAGCCAGTTCCGACAGGCATTGAGAGATCAGGCCTGGGAGATCCCCTCTCAAGAAGAAGCGCCTCATGGTCCGATATGGTTCAACCCCCGAGGGAAGTTCTCCCTCCTCGGGGGACTCGTCATCTTCCTCAGGGCAATCTGAATCCCTATAAGTGGGGGTCCCGGGTGGCACGTGGCCGTGCCTAGGCCTTGAGGGTCCAGAGGCCGGGTCATCCGGTATGCATGGACCCGCTCGGGGAGCAGCCTGCATTGAGACAAAGGCATGAATCCCCTTGAATAATTCCACCCAGGAGAGCGAAACAGGATCTGGTCTGAGGGGTACCAGGTCCCTCGGGGTCCCCGGCTGCTCACTACTGCCGGCTAGGTCAGGGGTGTTCCCTGAGGAACTGGCAAGTACGCTGGGCTGTGACCGGTCCTGGCCTGGAACTCCCAGGGCCTCTTCATATTGGGCACATAGGGAGTCTGCTTCCTCGCTCTGTGTGGCTCTGAGGTTGCATGCCGAGCAGAGGCTCATGCCTGATGTTGGAGGGGCCAGCTCCGCTGATGCCTGGGCTCTCTTACGCTCCATGTGCGTCTAGGAACGGACGCTTATCAGCGGGCGCCTATAAACGTGCGCTTTACACCGTACGCCTAACAATGTGTGCCTAACCGCGGGCGCCTAACAGCGTGCGCCTAACGCCGTGCGCGTAACAGCGTGCGCCTAACAGCGTGCACCTAACAACGTGCGGCTAACAAACCAGGCAGAAAAATGGCGACCTCCGTGGCGGATTGCCACCTAGGCAGACTCTGCAAAGCCTCACTTCCTCGGAGACCAAGTAAAGATTTGATGCCTTACCTTGTCTTCGGCGCTTCCCGGTTGCGACCCGGGCGGTCTCCGGCTGCGGAGGGAGAGGGTAAGTACCGTCACTGCCGCGCTCGAGGAAGTGCACCCGCTGCCTCTGGGCTGCACCCGAACTCGTCTCGCTCGGGGGCCAAGTCCACGCCGGGACCGAGGCTGCCTCTATGCCGCGCCCGAGCTCTTCTCACTCGGGGGCTAGGTCCCTGCCCGAGCCGGCCACCGGACCGAGGCACTTACCTCAGAGGGACCACGGAAATCGCCTCGGAAAACTCAACTGGGGGAGGGACCGACTGGTATCACCGCAGGAGTGCGGGGCTCATCTTCAGGTAGGTTTCTTCTATGAATTTAGTCGTGTAGAATTTGGAAACACGCTCAGCGAGCGTGAAGGAGCTCCAAACTGCTTTGGAGACGGAAATTACTGAATTGCTACACTTCCTGTGGGGGTATATGTACCCGTGCTGACGTCAGATCCGTCTCCAACTGCTAGCACGAGCACACTATATCCCACTTGTTTTGAGTCCATCTGCTACATGCTAGGAAATTGTATATTGTCAGCGTACATGTAGTATGTGACGCCGAGGCTTGTGAGGAGCTGGCAAAGAGGCAGGATGTATATGTTAAACAGTGTAGCTGAGAGTGCGGATCCTTGGGGTACTCCTATTTTAAGAGGTATGGCATCTGATGAGTGGTTGTTGATGTTTACTTTGAAGAATCTGTTTTTTTTAGGAAAGATGTAAACCAGTCGAGGGTTTTGCCAGATAGCCCGATGTCAGCTAGTCTGGCGATTAAGCTTTTATGTTCGACCGTGTCAAATGCTGCAGAGAGGTCGAGTAGGATGAGGATGTATCTTAGTCCAGTGTCAAAGCCTCTTATTATTGTGTTTGATAGGTTGAGTAGCAGGGTTTCTGTGCTATGATTTTTCTGAAACCATGTTGGGTAGGGTGTAGGATGCTATTCGTTTCGAGATGCTCATTGAGTTGTTTAAGTGCAGCTTTCTCTGTCAGTTTGGCGAGGAGGGGTAAGTTTGAGATTGGGCGGTAGTTGTTCAGATCTTCTGGGTTGAGGTTCTTTTTTTTGATTATGGGTTTAATTGTTGCAATTTTTAATTTGTCAGGAAGTTCGCCTTCTTCAAGAGATTTGTTTAAGATTGCTGTGATGGTTGGAGCAATGGTTTGGGCTATTTCCTTTAGTGCTCAAATTGGGATTGTGTCAAGTTCATGATGGGATGGGTTTAGCTTTCTTAATAATTTTTCTGTTTCGTTGGTTGATATGGGATCGAAGGTGGACCATGGTGTTATATTTTTGATAGTTTGTTGCTTATTTTGGTTCATTGAATTGTTGATGTTTCCTGTTATTTTGCTTATTTTGTTTTTGAAAAACAGAGCAAGTTCTTGGCTTAGGTTTTTGGGTTGGGACGTTGGATTGTTGTTGTTACCTGATATTAGGTTGTTTACTATGTTGAAGAGCGATTTTGAGTTCTTAGGGGCATTTTGTATATTTTACTGTAATAGTCCCATTTAGTTTTGTTAATCAGCTTTTTATATGTCGTTAGCTGTGTGCGATATCTTTCAAGGGTCAGAGGACATTTATTTTTTGGCCATTCTTTTTCTTTTTTCCTTTAGAGCTAAGGTAATTTCACTTCTCTCTCTTCTCTCTCTCTCTCTCTCTGTCTCTCCTAGGACCTTTCTTCAGGGGCCCAGGGAAATAAATCATATTTTTTTAAACTATGTTACATATTGATCAGACACTCCTCATTGGGAGATATCTTGCACTGAGAGTAGTTTCCACACTTTCTCTTCTAGTTCTCCTCTAGGGAAGGTGGTTGGGGAAACTAATATCTATCATTTCTAAAGTGTTATAAGACTAGGGCTAAAGGATGGAGCTCCCAGTTCTCAAGGAGAGGGTGAAAACTTGGAGTCCATGGGGATTCTGAGTGAATCAGGAGATGATTCTTAGTGACAGGGATGTACTTCATTTACACCTTGTTTCAATGGAAATTACCTATCCTATGATGAAAAGATGGATTTTCAATCTGGAGAAGAGAAAAACTGCCAAGAAGAGAAAAATTGCTAAGCAAAGGTCAAAGCAGGAGTCAAGCAGGAACATAGATAGACGAAGTGGAGGTCAAGCCAGGTATCAATCAGTAGCGAGACAAGCAGGGTAGACACAGAACTCAGGAACAGGGACGGATAACCAAGAGCAAGGCAAGATCAGGAATCAGGAACACAGACAAGGCAGGAACAAACCGGGGACCAGGAACACAGAAGAAATGCAGGAACGAGCAACCAAGCACACGGCAAGCGTGGAGACCTGTTGCCAAGGCAAGAAAGCACTTGCTGTGCCCTTCCTTATATACCGGGACCCAGTGATGTCATCATCCGTGGCTGCGGGGTGGTTTCCCGCCACAGCCCCTTTAACAGTAGACCAGTTGCACGCGCGCCTAGGGAGAGGCGTGAGGCGAGACGACGGCTTCTCCCCACGGACCGTGTGGGGAGGTCCACCGCGGAGCTGGGACATCCGCTGAGGAGCTGGGAGCAACGGAGGCAGCCCGAGCACAGAGGCTGTCCACTGCCGCAAGAGAGGAGGACCCAGGCGCTGGAGCAGGCAAGCAGGGGTAAGTGGGCGCGACTGTGGGCCTGCCGCGGCCAGCACACGCAACAGTACCCCCCCTCACGCCCTCCTCTTGGAGGTCTGGCTTTGCCCAGATTGGCACGATGAAAGTGAAGAAGAAGCCCTTTATCCAGGATGTTATGCACAGGTTCCCAAGAATTCTCTTCTGGGCAGTACCCCACCCAAGAAAGGAGGTACTCCCACCGGCGACCCCTATGGCTGATGTTGAGAACCTCTTGGACTTTGTCCAAGAGGTTCTCGACATCAGCTGTGAAGGACATCGGCTGTGAAGGAAGTCTGATACCACCAAGAGGTGGTATCAGACTCAGCAACAAGATGGGCTGGCTCAGGTGTCTTATGGGAAGGCCATGAAAGGACCACAGGCTTTAATAGGGACATGTGGAAAGTATTGTGTATGCCATGGGTTGGTGACAATTGGAGCTGATAAGTAACTGGTCCAATATGATGGGTGACCGGAAAAGGTCCGATGTATCTTGAAGAAAATCTCTGGGAAGGCACTTTGAGTCGAATGTATCGTGTACTCAGCCAGACCTTCTGGCCAGATTGAAATTCTGGGGCAGGACATCCATGGACGTCCATGGACGTCTTGGCTTGAGCCGCTGCCTGACGCAAACACTGATTTCTTTGCTTCCAAAGTGCCTTGAGGGTGTCGGTGGTGGCCTGAGCAGCTGGCGAGGGCACAGACAAAGGGATAGGTAGAGGAAGCCAGGGCTGCCTGCCATAAATGATGGTAAATGGGAATACTCCAGTAGCAGCGGCGACGTGGGAGTTGTGGGAAAACTCCGTCCATGGAAGTAGTTCCGCCCAATTATCCTGCCGATCGTTGATATAGGCGCGCAGGAAACCTTTTAGGGAGCGGTTCATTCGCTCGACTTGACCATTGGCCTGCGGGTGGTAGCAGTAGTAAGGCTGATGTTGATGCCAAATTTACTGCACAGGGCGCACCAGTAGCGAGCGACGAACTGGGGACCTCTGTCTGAAGTTATATCCTTGGGTAGGCCATGCAGGCAGAACACGTGGAGAAAGAAGAGACGTGCTAGTTCTGGAGCTGAAGGGAGGCCAGACAGTGGAACAGAATGGGCCATTTTGGAAAACCTATAGATAATGATCCAGATGACTGTGTTTCCCTTAGATGGAGGTAAATCCATGACGAAGTTCGTGGAGAGATGTGTCCACGGCTCCTCCGGAGCAGGAAGCGGTTGGAGAAGTCCCCAAAGGGGTTTCTGCTGGACACATGTGTTGCAGGAGTCAATGTAGGGTCAGGTATCGGCGACCATCGTAGTCCACCAATAGAACCTCTGAAGGAGAGAGAGTGTCCCTGCACATCCCGGGTGGCCAGTGAACTTTGAATCACGTGCCCAACGAAGGACTCTCTCAAGAAGCCGGCGAGGAACTACAGTTTCCCAGCTGGGACAGGAAAGGTAGCTGATAGACAGATATATGCAGGATCAATAATGTGAATGGGTTCTTCAGGGATGTCTTCAGGTTCAAAGGAGCGAGACAGGGCATTCGCCTGGAGATTCTTCTCTGCAGGGCAGTATCGGAGTTCAAAATTAAACCTGGAAAAGAATAACGCCCAGCAGGCCTGGCGAGCTTTAAAGCGCTGAGCATGGCTCAGATGTTCATAGTTTTTATGGTCTGTAAAGATCGTGAACTTGTGTTAAGCACCCTCTAACTAAGGGCACCATTCTTCCAGAGCAAGCTTGACCGCAAGTAGCTCCCTATCACCAATACTATAGTTCTGCTCTGCAGGGGAGAACGTGTGGGAAAAAAGAAACATGGGGTTAGAGATCCATGCATTGAGTGCTGGCTTAGAACCGCCCCAGCCCCTATAGCGGAGGCATCCACTTCACCTATGAAGGGGCAATTCGGGTCAAGGTGTCGCAAACAGGGACCAACGAGGAAGGCATCTTTGAGTTGTTGGAAGGCGGCGAGGGCCTCAGGAGACCAATTCTGGGTATCGCTGCCTTTTTGGATCTTGGCCGTAAGAGGTGCTGCCAGCGTAGAGTAATTAGTGATGAAATGGTGATAATAATTTGTAAATCCTAAAAATCGCTGGAATGCCCGAAGGCTCACTGTTATGGTTTTGAGGTGTTGGTGTGGATTCTTGGGTACTGTGGTGATGGCCACTCCCATGGGGAGGAGCCCCGTGAGGAACTGCAGTACTAGGCTAGACTCTATACACGCAGACACAGAGAATTTGTATTTATTATACAGCTTGATGGTACTGTCCGGGGAGCGGACAGCAATGAGGTAACCCAGTAGAAGTAGTCCAGGGGTCCTCAGCAGAGGAGACCAGTCCAACACTCGAGTAGATGATAGGGAACGCAGGGTAGCCGAGGAAAGTCCCGGATGAAGACTCCCAGCGCTGAAGCTGATACAGACTGACAGGGTTAGAACTCACTGAAGTAGGTAGCTGTATTGATGAAGATCCTGGCAGGCAGAAGTAGTTCAGTAGTAGGCACCAGCGTAGGGAGAGCAGGCCCTCGAGGAGCAAGTACCCGATATCCCAGATAGGTATCTGAAAGAGAGCATAAGGGCCCCCGAGGAGCAGGTACCCAGGTTAGCGATGAATTACTCTGAAGGGCAGAGAGAGGACTTCCTGCGGCAGCAAGGAAGCAGCAGAGGAGCTTAGACCGGAGGCATTCCAATCCTTGCTAACTCAGTTTGTTAGCAAACAATGGGCAGGCTAAATACCCGGATGGCGCAGGAAGTCCTCTCTCTGCCCTTCGGAGTAATTCATCTCTAACCTGGGTATCCACTCCTCAGGGCCCTTATGCAGAGTGAGACATATGAACAGCCCAGTAGACCTCAGTGAAGAACTGACATCATTTGGCATGAGAAAAGTCACAAAAAGATGAGATTTTTACAATATTCTCAGCCTAGCTTGATGGACTCTCTACCAGGGTTCTATCAAGCTAGGGCAAGAGAATAATGTAGAAATCTCATCTTTGTGTGACATTTCTCACTACAAATTGATGTTAAATCTTTACTGTGGTCTACTATGCTGTTCGTACATCTCACTCTGCATGTAAAACTGGCCCCAAAACCCTACACCACCACCAAAACCTCACCTCGAGTTACTAGCTGGATCTCTTATATTTATTTATTTTTATTTATTTAAGATTTTTATATACCGGCATTCGTGATACAATCACATCATGCCGGTTTACATAAAACAAGGGGTGTACAATGAACAATTGAATAACTTATTGGTGAGGAAGTAAGCAGTTACAAATAACAGGGGAAATGAAACTGGGAGAAGAGAAAAAAAGGATAGGATAACTTATAGATATCTTATAGATATCACGTATCTTACTTCACATCACTTATGCTGCTTTAAAATAAAATTAAACGCCAAGAGATCTATAGAAGGATAGGCCTGGGGATTCTGTGCAGGTAACTTTCACAGCCCCTGCAGAGGGGCTGTGAAATAAATATATGATAGTGATATAAATAGTTCACTACTATGAAGGCCTTATAAAGAGTCTCTTTCTCACTCTCATATTCTGATGAAGCTAGGGGAGCATTAGCTGGATAACTTTGTCTGGCTAGCACTGAATATCAGCACTAACTGAATAGACTTAAGCCATGCTTGAGAAATACCCATAAGTTACCTCTTTTTAATCCAGCTAAATTTTAATTGGTTAACGATTTACCCAGTAAAAATTTCACCGCTTGAGGAGGATCAAAGATGGAGTCTGAGTGAGAAGCACACATCAGCTCTGCATTGGCAAACTCCTTTACGTTTTCTAAACATTACTTTTAACTTCTGAGAGACCCACAAATGGAAGGCAGGGTAAAGAAGACTCCCTTTGCTTTATCGCAGTTGGTTCAATGCGGAATACTATGATATCAGAACATCTTTATGCAGCTTTTATTGCTCAAGGAAAATCAGATGAAGCATCAGTTCAGCTGGATGCTGACATCTCAGCCCACACCTCACTTAGCCTGCATGATCAAGCTCCTCCTCCTCCAAAGTCGGCACTTGTTGCAGCAGCCTTGCCGGAAGACATTCAGGACACAGAAGTGATCCATTACGTTATCCTGGAAGAGGGAGCAGCGGTTGATAGAGCTGCGGCTGTGAAGGAAGACATCTTGGTATCGGTAGAGTGAAATGAAGGGGCCCTGAGAATGAAATCTGATGATAGTATTCACGGTGAATCCTCAGAGCTCTGTGGGCTGGAAGGTGTTTTTTTCTTCACTGGAGTCTGAGGGGACTGTGGAATCTGTTATATTGCCTTCTCTGTGCCCTCAGTTAGCAGCCCGGTCCTCTTAAATGAAACCAAATATCAATTTGGTCAGTGCTGGCTATCTTAGAAAAGTCTATTTCTTTATTGACAGTGGTACTCTCTGAACTATCCATGAGAGTTTAGGCTCAGGGCTTGTTGCTTGGGTCTTATAATGAAAAGCTGGGATCCTTGGAACAACAAACAGCAAAATTTTCCTCAATGCAAACAGGATTGGTCCAGGACAAATTAATAGCTCATCATAGGCTGGAGAAGTTGGAAAATTCTGAGAAAGTGCTAAATCTTCAGATTTTGAATTTTCCTTAAAATTTCTCTTATCTCATCTTTAGATCTTTGTAAAAAGCATCTAAAAGAGAAACTGGCTATGCCAAGAGAAGCTTTTCCACCTATTAATACAATTTATGTTTCACCTTCAAGTAAAAGGACGGATTTACAAACTAAGGGCTTGATTCATCAAGGCATTTTCCCATAGACACAGAATGGGAGAAATGCCTTAGTGAATCAGGTTCTAATAATATTGCAGTACAAGATCTATGAATAGATAGCTTGGTTTTGACTGGGCTACTTCAGGATTTGTCTGCTGAAGAAACCAAGAGAGTTACTTTACTGGTTTCTTTTGTGTTTCTTTAGGATCATAATAATATTTTTTGCATGTACTTTTGTAATCATTCAAGGTTTTTCCTGGGCCAAAAAATCTAGATGTATCCAGACTTATGTAACGTTACAAAGGAACAGAAAAAAAAGTTTCTTGCTATGAAACAGGGGTCTTTACTTCTGTGTGCTACTTTTCTGATTCAACTTCCTTGTAAATTTTTGCTTTAACCAGATATTATTAGATAGCTTTTCTTTGAGCTTCCTGAATTAAGATGCTTCTTAGATTCAAGGAAGGGTGGGTCTATGTAAATATGGATGTTCTTTGAATCATTAGGAAGTGAAATGGTTAGCTTTTATTAAATTAAATTGCTGGTGCTAATTTACTCACTTGGGGGCCGATGCAATAGAGTGTGCTCAGCCGAGTGCACTGTATAATCCACAGTTGGACGCGGGTTGTAAAGGCGATACCTTATGCAATAAGGGAATTAGCGCCACTACAACGCGTGCCCAATGCGGAGTGAATGTAATAGCGCTCATCACATGCAAATGCACGTGAATGAGGCTATTAGGCATTCACTCCTGATGAAAAAAACAAATGTGTGTCTAGGACGTACATTTAGCCATCATATATTAACGCCTGCCTGGAGCAGGTGTTAATAGCTGAGTGCTCTTAAAACTAGCACAGAAAAACAGAAAAAAAATGCTTTTCTGTACTGCCTCTTACTTAATATTGTTGCGATATTAAGTAGGAGGAAAACCAAAAATAAATAAATAAATAAATAAAAAAGTTAAAAAAAAAAAAAACAAACACACCAGCAGTCGGATGAAGGAAACGGACGCTCAACTGATAAGCGTCTGTTTCCTGAACCCCCTGGCTGTGCGGCATTTAGGAAAACCAACACCGATAAACCTGGCGTCGGTTTTCCTAACCAGCGGATGGCCGACGCTGATCAGTGCGTGCCCCTAGCGCCTCCTTGCTAACGTGACTCCCTAATTTAAATATTGCATGGTGCCCCCAGGGGGAGCTCCTGGGGGTGCATTAAGAAAGCGGGCGCTGACTGTTCAGTGCCCGCTTTCTGCGCATATTCATTGCATCGGCCCCTTGGTTATAACTTTACCTCTTCCTTATTTCTATATATTAGTTTGCTTCCAGACCTTTCTGGATCTTCCTTTGTTTTGTTTGCATTATACAAATTGTGATTGTTTGAGATTTTCTTGATTTTCTAATTCAAATTTATACTTGATGTATTATTTGGAAAATTACACATAAAATAATAATAAAACAAAATCTGCCACTTGACAGGGCAGGACATTTAAAACTTGGGGTTGCCCAGCTAACTTTAGGAGTTAGCCAGACAAGCCCCTTTGAATATAGACCTAAGAGTGTTTTAATTCATTACCAGCCATACAATTCTATTGCTTGTCACCTTCTGATCACTCCTAAACATTATCCCCCACTTTCTCTTGATGCTATCACTAGAATGCTTTTTATGATTTATACTTTATATTTTCTGCAATGTTATCGTTTCCTTTATCTACTTTCAGACTTGAGGAAAAGAATGCCAGCTTCCAAAAACAAGTCAATAAGGCAAATAAAAAGGTATCTCCTTTTTGTTAACCTTTATTTCTATGAATTCAAGTGGGAAACACGGCAAACATTACCTTAGCCAATAGCTTTGCTGAATTTCAAGTATATCATATCTGATGCACACTCTAGTCTAATTCTCTGGTCACTCAAAGGAAAAGAAAGAAATGTTCTTCTTCAGAAACACTCCGGTCTCCAAAAACTGCCTGACCAGACTTTATAATGAAGTGGCTAGAACCTGGAAGAGATGTCCCTTATTGGAGATGTAGTTTTATGTGCTCCTTCTTTCCTACTTTGCTTTCTGGTTTGTCTGAGCTGCATCCTGAACAACTGTCCTTTTTCTCTTTTTCAGCTTCACCTGGACATGGTCATGCTTTGTGTCTAGAAGCAACAAAAGAAGGCGGTCACTCCCTCCCCCACCCTCTTCATCTATAAGTTCTAGGAACCTGGCCCCCTCACTCTTGCCCATTCCCTGGGAAAGTGTAAAAAATTATATATACTTTTTGTAATACTAAATTATCTTCTTTTGGTTGACATTTGGTGACTTTTGTTGATTTTCCTAGGCTTAGTAGTGTTTGTGCATGAATAAGTGTGAGTGAAGGACAGGTTGGTCCTAGAAATGTATTTTCATAATTGTGACAAAGAGGTATGGATGAATAGCCAATTGTGGGTGTGTAAGTTGTGGTGGCACGAATCCTGGTAATGGAGAATATAGCTGGGTTTTGCCTACTGTACTCTCAAATATCTTTTTTCAGGCCCTTCCTAATAACATTTTGTGTTTGAAAACACACTGAAGAGTAGCCAAATATCTCTTTTTACAGCAGATATTCTGGAAATGTGACACTAGGTCACTAGCTGTCTAGTGGAAGCCCAAACCTCTGTGTGTGAATTAAGCCCTAGAGATCTATTTGCATCATTGCATTTATGATAGTGATTTATGATAAATTTTTATTTTCCCAAATAATTTATTTTCAAAACTAATACTGCCAATATTGCATAGATGTAACTGTATAATTACTCCTCATTGGAGATGTATACTACTTTTCTTTGTATTAACAACCATTTGTACAGTTCAAGCTAACACTAAAATCTAGTAAGACAGTTCAAACTATACAAATAATAGTTATTAGCGTAAAGCATGTTCGATAAAAAATTTCATTTTACAATCTTTCATCATAGTGAAATCAATCTTTCATTTTGTTCCAAATTTCACAAACACACACTTAAGGCCCGATTCACTAAGGCATTTCTCCCATTTTGTGTCTATGGGAAAATGCCTTGATGAATCAGGTCCTTATTTTGTTATACACGTGAATGGATATTTTATTGTATTAAAAAAAAAAGATATGCATCTAAATAAGGAAACAATTTATATTGAGAAACTATTATACACTAAAGTTATTACAAGGAAGCTATATACACTGCAGAACATCTAAAATAGTTTTATTACATTTGCAATACTATAAAATTGTATTTACATTACCACCTCTGGGATAGGTATTGGGATCAGTTCTGTTCAATATTTTTGTGAGCGATATTATTGAAAAGTTTGTCTTTTTGTGGATGACATTAACATCTGCAACAGAGTGGACATTCCTGAAGGAGAAGACATAAGGAATGATCTAAGAAAGCTTAAGGAGTGATTGAATACTTGGAAGTCAGGATTCAATGGTAAGAAGTGCATAGTCATGCATTTAGGGTGCAAAAATCTAAAGGACCTGTACGTGATGGCAGCAAGACACTGATGGGCATGGACAAGTAATAATGTCTGATAAACTGAAGGAAGCAAAGCAATGTGACAAGGCAGTGACTTGGGCTAGAGGGATACTGGGCTGTATAGAGAGGTGCATAACAAAAAGGAAGTGATAATGACCCTGCACAGGTCATTCATGAGACCTCATCTGGAATTTTGTATTTGGTTTTGGAGGCTGAATCTTCAAAAAAGGATAGAGAAAGGTTAAAAATGGTGCAGAAAAAGGCAATCACAATGGTGGTGGGATCTGCACCAAAGATCCCACCACCCATATAAGATGGGACTGAAGGAAATTGTAGAACCAGAAGTCATGATATGAAGCTCCAAGGGAATAGACTCAGGAACAACACTGGAAATATTTTTTCACATGAAAGGGTAGTAGATGCCTAGAATGCACTCCCAAAAGAGAGGTGATGACAAGAACAGTAATGGAATTCATAAGAGAGTGGGTAAACACAGAGGAATGCTAGAGTCTAGAGGATGGAAATGAACAACAAAGGTAACCTATCTTCTGTTTTGGTGAAACATTTGTGCCTGAGGGTTACCTGCACAGAATGCCAGTTATGCATTCAAGGGATCCATCTGGACATATCTTTCAATAACAGTATGGTTTTATATCTGGCTTTTTACTTTATTCCAACCAAATTTGATCAAAGTCACTCATGATGATGATAGGGCAGAGACAGTCTGCTCTTGTGCTTCTTTGGCTGGGGCAGGCTCTCTCTACATCATGGGAAGAAAAGAATAAAGTTGGGAGCGAGAGGTCTGGCCATGACCTGCTTTTAAGGCTTGGATGGGGCCTCTTTGCCCTTAGGGTGGTCTGTATGGAGCAGCAATTGTGGCCCTTGGCACTTTGCTGGGCAGAATAGTTGGACCATTTTGGTCTTTGTCTGCCAAAATGGAGTTATGAAATGTTGTCATATAATTCTAGACTTGTTTTGCTTCACTTTTGCCCAGGATTGGTTCTCATGAAGTATATCTGCATACAGTGGAAGCAGTGTAATGCATATTCTTTGTGAATATCCTGAAACCCAGACTGGTTGAGTGATCTTCCAGGACCAGGTAGAGAATCACTTTTCTAGATAATAAATTGCTAAAGTTCCTTTAGAATAAACAAAACATCTTCTTACCTTGCCTGCTGTCCATAAGTACTTCTAGCAATCTGAAATTCTCTGGATTTTCCTGATGTCAAAATATAAAAAATATATATTTACATTACATGTATTTTCAGAAATTGTAGCTATTAAATTCTTTCAATGATTACTAACATGACTAACAAATGAACAAACACAATCTAAAACAGCATATATTACTGTACTGTTTTTCTTTGATTTTTGTAGTCCAATTATTTTTATAGGAAATTCAATTGACAATAAGAATAACAACATTTAATTTAATCTGACTGGCCTTTTGATTATTTTATTTGAACATCACTTGAACATCACTTTGTAGCCTCTTTGGGAGAGGGAGCTGATAACATTGGCAAACACATTTCTGGGAATATTTTGTTTCCTGCACAACCTTCGGTGAAACAAGTAGATTTTAACAAACTGAACACAAATACGCATTTATTATGTCTGTATCACGTACCGTTTGCCAGAAAAGTGTGATATAAAAGTGAAGCGTCATAAGCTATAATGGCAATGTTGTCACCAGAAAACAAAACTAAAAATGTTTTGCTGCAGATTTTCGTTTGTAATCACTGTCTGACGCTTCACGGATGAGAGTCCAACAATAGTCACCCAGCATGGAGGAGTTCCACTTGCCTTGATACTGTTTCTCCATTTTGACAATATCTTGATGAAACCTTTCACCATGTTCATCACTCACATCGCCAAGGTTGTCTGGGAAGAAGTCCAAGTGGGAATGAAGAAAATGTATCTTCAATGACATGTTGCACTTCATCAATGTGTATGCCTGAAGCAGATTTTCAACCTGTTCGACACAGCCTGCTGCCTTATAGTTGCCTAGAAAGTTACAAATGATATTCTTGAAGGCTGTCCACGCAACAAGTTCTGTACCTTGCAGAAGACCATCAAAGTGGCTTTCCTTCATCACAGCTCGGATTTGTGGGCCAACGAAAACACCTTTTTATCTTGGCATCACTTATGCGTGGAAACATTTGCTGCAAATAATCAAAGGCTTTATTTTGCTTGTTCATTGCCTCAATGAAGTTTTTCATCAGCCCAAGTTTGATGTGCAAAGGTGGAAGAAATATTTTACTTGGATCCACCAATGGGTCGTGCGCAACATTCTTCTGCCCTGGAACCAACTTCTTGCGGAGAGGCCAGACTTTTCTGACGTAATGCAAATCTCTTGCTCAACTGTCCCACTCATAAAGGAAGCAATAATACTTGGTGTAACCAAGCTACAGACCCAGTAAAATTGCAACTACCTTGAGATCACCATACAAATTTCAGTAGTACCTTGAGTACTCAATGTGGTTCAGCAGTAGCTGCATGTTCTCATATGTTTCTTTCATATGAACGGCATGTCCAACAGGTATTGATGGGTAGATATTGCCATTGTGCAGCAAAACAGCCTTCAAACTTAAGACTGATGAATCAATAGTCCCCATTCTGTTGGGTCGTGGTCACATCCGAGAGCACAGCAATCTATTGATGTCACAGCAAAAAGTCAGACTATCTATTATTTATTTATTTATTGATTTATTTATTGATTTTTATATACCGCGGTACATATAGTAATACATCACCTCGGTTTACAGTAAACATTAATATTAGCAACAGGCTTTACATTAAAACGGTTTAAGCAGTAAGTAAACAATAAGATAACAATAAGGAGTTAGCAACGAGCTTTACAAATAACAGTTTCAAGAGTAATTAAACAATTAAATAGCTTAAGGCTATACTTAAATAACATTTCCATAACATTAAATAACTTAAATAACATTTCCATCTACTTGGTTGAAATATTTTGTCAAATCTTCATGACGGCTGTGAAATACTGAAATTTTCTTATCAGATGACAAAAGATTCCATCCTTGCAGCCTTGACCCAAGCATTCCATCCTTGCAGCCTTGACCCAAGTTCCGCCTGACTCTTCGATAAAGCCAAATGTCTGACCAGATCGCTCATCTCTGACTGAGATTTTAAATGAGGATCGCTGGATGTTGATGGCACAAAGTCAGGATGAGCCACAGCTTCCATCTGCGATGGCTCGCCATCATCGCCTACCGCTTCATCCTAGTCATCAAGTGTCCACACCTCTGGCGGTTTTGGAAGAGGAAGACTGTCTTCATGCGGTTCTGGTCTCACTACTGATGCAAGGTTAGGGTACTTAATAAACATCTTATTAGACATTTCCTCAGCCTTTGACACCGTCAGCCACAATATTCTGATTGAACGTCTCACCGACATAGGTATATCAGGAATAGCCCTAAACTGGTTCGTATCCTCTTAATAATCGCCAGTACAAAGTTAAAATAGGCAACCATGAATTGAATCCCATTAACCCAACACATGGCGTACCACAGGGATCCTCCCTCTCCCCCACCCTTTTTAACATTTACCTGCTACCCTTATGCCATCTTCTTGCCAACCTTGGTCTCATACATTACATCTATGCAGATGATGTACAGATACTCATCCCTGTCACAGACTCTGTATCTACTGCGCTTATACTGCGCTTAATACCTGGAATAACTGCCTCTCTTCAATCAGCTCCCTCCTCACCAACCTCAAGCTGGCCTTGAATACATCCAAAATAGAGCTGCTCTTTATCTCCCCAGCTCGCCTAAACTGATCACCCTCAGAGCATCCCTTCACTTTCTCCCAACAAGTTAGAGATTTAGGCTTTACCCTTGATAACCACCTCAGTCTCCAAAAACATATTAACAATACAACTAAAGACTGTTTTTACTAATTGCAGGTACTAAATAAACTAAGACCTTTACTACACCACAATGATTTCCGAACAGTCCTCCAAACTATCCTCTTCTCTAAGATCGATTACTGTAATTCCCTTCTCTTTGGCCTCCCTGCAACCTCAATCAAACCCCTTCAAATGCTGCAAAATGTGGCGGCAAGAATCCTAACTAACACACGCAGATCAGAGCACATCACTCCGATCCCCAAAGACCTCCACTGGCTCCCGATCACTTCGAGAATCATTTATAAGAGCCTTACAATTATTCACAAAACCTTAAATAATCAAAACATCACATGGCTAAATAAATCCTTCCAATACCGCACCTCCAACAGACCCTCCAGATTCGCTTACCAAGGATCGTTCGCCATTCCCTCCCACAATATCACCCAACTCATATCTACCAAAAAATGGGCACTATCCGTAGCAGGTCCAACTTTATGGAACTCTATGCCACCAGATCTCCGCCTAGAACATTGCACTGCCACCTTCAAAAAAAAGCTTAAAACATGGCTGTTCAAACAAGCCTATACCTGAATTAACCTGCACTTGAAGTAGCCTACCCTGGAATTAGCTCCCCCTCTATAGTTCCTCCCCTTCCAGAAATTTACAAACAATGTTATTATAATTTATTGCTCTATTTAACTCCTTATTATACTTGTTTATTATAATATGTTATTATTATATGTTATTATAATGTTATTATTTAACTCCTTCTCTCTTAGGTCAACTGACCATTTTCTTCAACTCTTCCAAGTTTTTTATTCCCCTGTTACATGTAACTTTATCCTTCCCCCTCAATTTCAATATTTATCCCATGTTATTTGTAAACCGATGTGATATGTATATGAACGTTGGTATATAAAAGTTTTTAAATAAAATAAATAAAAATAAAATCTTGTTCTTTGATGAGTATCCTGACACATTCGTCATGCAGAAATAACAGTCAGTTATATGATCTTTCTGTTCCCTCCATATCATTGGAATGGCAAACAGCATGGATGGTCACACACCTTTCAGCCAAGCTCCAGACTACTGGCTCAAGATGCGCAACATATATGAGGAGCCCATGCTCTGTCCTGGTCACCAATTTTGCACCCGAAATATAACTTGTATGCCTTCTTAATGAGTGCAGTCATACTCCTTTTCTGTGCTTTCAGAGTAAACTCACCACAGATGTAACAAAACGTGTCACGGCTATTACGACATTGGCGCGACATTTCATAAAGTATATGAAATTAAATCCACAAGCTTTAAACTCAACAGTTTTAGCAATACGATTCGCTCATTCACACAGACATTGTATAGGAGACTACTCATTGCTGCTGCTTATATAAGGCTGCGTCATCATGGAAACAAGTTGGAATCTTGCAGCTGAGCTGGGGTTTGCCCGAGCAAGTTCTGGCATGATCAGGCAGAGTTTCTTGGTGTATTTTTAAAAAAGTTAGTCTCTGTTACATGTTACGTTGCTTATGGCCATCAAAAATATGACATTAATTTTAAAAATCATATAAACTACTGTCCAGCAAGAAAATATATGTACGCGAGATTATGTTTTAAAATTTCACAATTTTTGTAATAAAAAAATAGCAGTTTCTCAAAAACCTTATGTGATGTACAAATTTTGAAGTAATATTTGTGATCAGCATCAAAAAATCTATTTGGAACACCAAAAAGCCTGAAGAAAACAAAAACTTTGTTTACCAGTGTAATCAAAAATAAACAAACAAGGGAACTGAGATACTTTTCAAAGAAGCTATCACTAAGAAATTACTACTTACCTGATCATTTCCTTTTCCTTAGACCAGACAAAAATTCCAAACCAGTGGGTTATGCACCTCTACTAGCAGATGGGGACAGAGCAAAGCTGACATCACAGTATATATATATACTCCTGCAGAGACATCAGCCTGCCAGTATTCTCTTCAAAAGCCAACTATGGACAGACTAGCAAAAACTTGATTAATAACAGATAACCATTTCAGTACTCAGCCAACAGGAATCACTGAGCTCAGACAAAGAATGCATTAACACTAATCTAGAGACTGCACTAACACTTACCAGTAATCTCTGGAACACGTAGCTACAGAGGAGGACCATAACACAATCATTCAGCAGCTAAGGGCGGGAAGCTGAACTCATCTGTCTGGTCTAAGGAAAAGGAAATAATCAAGTAAATAATTTCTCATTTCCTAGGGTCCAGACAGATGAATTCAGAATCAGTGGGATGTACCCAAGCTACTCCCGAATAGGGCGCAGGCTGCCCGAGATCCTGTCAAAATCACACTGCAAAGTCTGCATCCTCCCAGTCCTCCTCATCCAGACAATAATATCTAGAAAAGTTGTGTAAGGAGGACCACACCACAGCTCAGCAAATGTCGATGGGAGACAACAATCTAACTTCCACCCATGACACTGCCTGAACCCTAGTGGAATGAGCCCTAACCTGACTAGGTAATGGCTTTTTAGCATCCACATATGAGTCCATGACTACCTCCTTAATCCATCAAACTACTGTAGCCAACAAAGCCACCTCGCCCTATTTACCTCCACCGTGAAGGCAAACAGGCGCTCTGTCTTCCAGAAAGATTTAGAAACCTCTAGATACCTCACGATATATCTCTTGACATCCAAGGGTCGCAACAGGCGATATTTCTCTTCATCTCTCTCCCTATACAAAGACAGCAAGGAAATGGACAGATTCAAGAGAAAATCTGACACCACTTTTGGCAAAAAGGAAGGAACAGAACGCAGCTGTATCACCCTTGGAATCCCCCTAAGGAATGGCTCCCGGCAAGACAAAACCTGCAGCTCGGATATTTGACGCGCAGAACAAATTGCCACAAGAAACACCATTTTCAAAGTCAGTAAACGCAAGGAAAGGCTATGCATCGGTCGAAATGTAGGGCCCACCAAGAAATCCAAAACCAGATTAAGACTTCACAAGGTTACTGGTAACTGCAAGGGAGGATGAAGATGTTTCACTTCTTTCAAGAAATGGGCCACATCTGGATGAGCTGATAAAGTTTACTATTCTCTTGACCCCTGAAAGAGGCAAGAGCCGCTACTTGCACATTTAAGGAATAAAAGGCCAACCCTTTACTCAATCTATCCTGCAAAAATTCCAAATTGAGCGGGATCTTACCTGAACAAGGAAGAACATCTTGATCTTCACACCATCCCTCAAACACTTGCCAAAACAGCACATAGGTTAAGGAAATGGAGAACTTTCTTGCTTGTAGCAATCACCACAGTAGAATATATATGCTTCAGCAACCGAGCCCAGCCTTCACAGGGGCCATACCGTAAGACTAAATCGAGTCGGATCTTCATGAAGAACAGGTCCCTGCCGCAACAGATTCCTGTGCAATGGAAACCGGAGGGGCGGGTCTATCAGGAACCATCACAGATCCGGATACCATGGTCTTCTGGGCCAGTTTGGTGCCACCAGAAGCACCATCCCTCTGTGACTCTTAACTCTCTGAACCATTCTGCCCAACATGGGCCACGGGGAAAAGGCATACAGCAGCTTGTCCTCTGGTCATTCCTGCATGAAAGCATCGATGCGCAAAGACTTTGGATTTCTCCTGCGACTGAAGATCTCCTGAAGATGCACTTCCGCCCATTCCATAAGTTGGTCTATCTCCTGTGAAACTTGCTGGCTCTTCATTCCACCCTGCTGATTAATGTAAGCCACTGTCGTTGCATTATCTGACATTATCTGGACCGCTCAACTCTGCAACCTGCCGCCAAACCGCAAGCATGCCAACCAGACCACCCAAGCTTCCAGCTGATTGATGTTCCACAGAGACTCTTCAGCACTCCAGCACCTTTATGCTGTCAGTTCCTGACAGTGAGCTCTCAACCCTGGAGGCTCGCAGTCGTCATGAGTACTAAACAGTCTGGTGATTTTAGGGAAACTCCCTTTCTTAGATGGTCCGCTTGTAACCACCACTGTAGTTGAGAGCAGATCTCCATTGGCTGGTGGAGCAGAATCAAATAGTCCCGAAATTGTGGGCTCCAACAAGACAGCAGGGAGCGGTGAAGAGGACGCATGTATACCCTTGCCCACGGCACCACCTCCAGGGTTGCTACCACCAGAGTTCCTGAAGATAGGACCACATTGTCGGTTGTATAGTGTTCATCAACAGACGCACCTGCGCCATCAACTTGTGAATATGAGCTTCGGCAGGAAAATCCTGCCCTGCTTTGTGTCGAACCAAATACCTTGATACTCTAACAACTGAGATGACTGGAGACTGATCTTGGCCAGGTTCACCACCCAACCAAGCTCTTGCAACAGGGAGATCACCTTACAGGTCAACAGGCATAAGAACATAAGAAATTGTCATGCTGGGTCAGATCAAGGGTCCATCAAGCCCAGCATCCTGTTTCCAACAGAGGCCAAAACAGGCCACAAGAACCTGGCAATTACCCAAACACTAAGAAGATCCCATGCTACTGATGCAATTAATAGCAGTGGCTATTCCCTAAGTAAACTTGATTAATAGCAGTTAATGGACTTCTCCTCCAAGAACTTATCCAAACCTTTTTTGAACCCAGCTACACTAACTGCACTAACAACATCCTCTGGCAACAAATTCCAGAGCTTTATTGTGCGTAGAGTGAAAAAGAATTTTCTCCGATTAGTCTTAAATGTGCTACTTGCTAACTTCATAGAATGCCCCCTAGTCCTTCTATTATTCCCAAGTGTGAATAACCAATTCACAACTATTCGTTCATGACCTCTCATGATCTTAAGACCTCTGCTGTTCTGTATCTTTAACTGTAATTTTATTAATTAGTTTACTATTTTAATTGTTTTTATTAGCTTATTATGAAACTCTGTATTTATTTCCTTTCATTTAATTTTGGAAACACAAATATTTTTAAATGAATATTTGTTAACTAATGTAACCCGATGTGATATGTCCTCATGAAAGATCGATATACAAAAATAAAGAAATAAATAAATAAAATATCTCCCTCTCAGCTGTCTCTTCTCCAAGCTGAACAGCCCTAACCTCTTCAGCCTTTCCTCATAGGGGAGCTGTTCCATCCCCTTTATCATTTTGGTTGCCCTTCTCTGTACCTTCTCCATCGCAACTATATCTGTTTTGAGATGCGGCGACCAGAATTGTACACAGAATTCAAGGTGCGGTTTCACCATGGAGCGATATAGAGGCATAATGACATTTTCCGTTTTATTAACCATTCCCTTCCTAATAATTCCTAACATTCTGTTTGCTTTTTTGACAGCTGCAGCACACTGAGCCGACGATTTTAAAGTATTATTCACTATGATGCCTAGATCTTTTTCCTGGGTGGTGGCTCCTAATATGGAACCTTACATTGTATAACTACAGCAAGGGTTATTTTTCCTTATATGCAACACCTTGCACTTGTCCACATTAAATTTCATCTGCCATTTGGATGCCCAATCTTCTAGTCTTGCAAGGTCCTCCTGTAATGTATCACAATCTGCTTGTGATTTAACTACTCTGAATAATTTTGTATCATCCGCAAATCTGACAACCTCACCCGTCGTATTCCTTTCCAGATCATTTATATATATATTGAAAAGCACCGGTCCAAGTACAGATACCTGAGGCACTCCACTGTTTACCCTTTTCCACTGAGAAAATTGACCATTTAATCCTACTCTCTGTTTCCTGTCTTTTAACCAGTTTGTAATCCACGAAAAGACATCGCCTCCTATCCCATGACTTTTTAGTTTTCTTAGAAGCCTCTCATGAGGGACTTTGTCAAACGCCTTCTGAAAATCCAAATACACTACATCTACCAGTTCACCTTTATCCACATGTTTATTAACCCCTTCAAAAAAATGAAGCACATTTGTTAGGCAAGACTTCCCTTGAGTAAATCCATAATGACTGTGTTCCATTAAACCATGTCTTTCTATATGCTCTACGATTTTGATCTTGAGAATAGTTTCCACTTTTTTTCCCAGCACTGAAGTCAGGTTCACTGGTCTATAGTTACCCGGATCGTCCCTGGAGCCTTTTTTAAATACTGGGGTTACA
Organism: Rhinatrema bivittatum; assembly: GCF_901001135.1. NCBI lineage: Eukaryota > Metazoa > Chordata > Amphibia > Gymnophiona > Rhinatrematidae > Rhinatrema > Rhinatrema bivittatum. Next base: position 414,931,449 of record NC_042615.1, read on the forward strand.
TTGGCCACCCTCCAGTCTTCAGGTACAATGCATGATTTTAATGTTAAATTACAAATTTTAACTAGTAGATCAGAAATTTCATTTGATGGAGACCGCCCACTATTTTGGTTGCCCTTCTCTGGACCGCCTCCAACCTCTCTCTCCCTTTTGAGATTCGGTCTCCAGAACTGAATACAGTACTCCAGGTGAGGCCTCATCAAGGACCAGTAAAACGGAACTATCACTTCCTTTTCTTACTAGATATTCCTCTCTCTATAAAGCCCCAGCATTCTTGTAGCTTTAGCTATCACCTTGTCACACTGCTTCACCATCTTTAGATCGCTAGACACTATCACCCCAAAGTCTCTCTCCTGTTCCAGGCACAGCAGCGCTTCACCCCCCATCACATACAGTTCCTTCAGATTACCACATCCCAGAAGCATGACTCTACACTTCTTGTCATTAAATCCCAGTTGCCATATCTTTGACCACTCTTCAAGTTTCCTTAAATCCCATCTTATTCTCTCCACTCCTTCCGGCGTGTCCATTCTGTTGCAGATCTTAGTATCATCCGCAAAAAGACAAACTTTACCTTCTATCCATTCCGCAATGTCACTCACAAAGATATTGAACAGGACCAGTCCCAACATCAATCCTTGCGGCACTCCCCTGAACACCTTTCTCTCTTTAGAGTAGGTTCCATTTACCATCACATGCTGCCTTCTATCCATCAACCAGTTTGTAATCCACACCAGCACCTTGGTGCTCACTCCCAAGCTTCTCATTTTATTCACAAGTCTCCTATGTGGGACCATATCAAAAGCTTTGCTGAAATCCAAGTAGATGACAGAGCATTCTTTCTTGATCTAATTCTTTTGTCACCCAATCAAAAAATCAATCAGATTAGTCCGACAGAACCTTCCCCTGGTGAATCCATGCTGCTTCAGGTTCAGGAATCTCCCTGAATGTAGATAGTTAACTATTCTTTCCTTCAGCAGAGTCTCCATTAATTTTACCACCACCAAAGCGAGGTTAACCGGCCTATAGTTTCCAGCCTCCTCTCTGCTCCCACTCTTGTGAAGCGGGACCACCACCGCTCTTCTCCAATCACTCGGCACCACTCCCGTTTTCAGAACCACCAACTCATCTCAGAGCTCCCTCAGTATCCTCGGATGAATCTCATCAGGCCCCATGGCTTTGTCCACTTTCAGTTTTCCTAGCTCTTCCCATACATTCTCTTCTGTAAACGGAGTTTCGTCTACACCAACCCCATCCACCTTATCTAGCGACAGTCCTTCTCCAGGGTCTTCTTTAGTGAACACCAAACTGAAGTATTTGTTTAATATTTCTGCCATTTCTTCTTCTCTCTCCACACATTGATTCTTTTCACCTTTCAATTTCACTATACCACTTTGGAGTTTTCTCCTTTCTCTGATGTACCTGAAAAATGTTTTGTCCTCTCTCTTTACCTCTTTGGCAACCGTTTCTTTCACATGACTTTTGCTTTCTTGATTGCTTTCTTTGTCTCCCTCAGTTTCACCAGATTAGACAGTTGGTATTAGCTACTTTTTAACTTTAGCTTACAGGGAGCTATATGGATTTTGTAGGATCCTCTGTTTAAAGTGAGGTACACACACACACACACACATATATATATATACACACACACACATACATACACACATTTATATTTTTTTTATTTCCTCTCTTTTCACAATGCTAAGATTCAAGATCAATACTCCAAACTACCTGTCCTTCAGTGCAGCATCCTGAGCAATCCTCTAAGACACCACCCCCACAATGCAAACACAGAGAAGTTTTGTTTATATTCTAAAAATATCAGGCAATAATACGGACTGAAGTGAAGGAGGTTTTCTGTGTGGCGTAAGCATAAGGCCCTAGATCCTTTCTCCTTCCCCACACAAAAACTGCTAGACTACCTTCCACACCTGTCGGAGACTGGCCTAAAAACCAACTCCATTAGAGTTCATCTAAGTACAATTGGCGCATACCACCAAGGTGTAGAAGGTATACCCATCTCTGTACAGACTATTGTTGTACACTTCATGCGGGGCCTGCTTCAGTTGAAGCCTTCCCTGAGACTTCCGGCTGTCTCTTGGGACCTCATCGTGGTGCTTGCTCAGCTGATGAAAGCTCCTTTTGAGCCGCTGCGCACCTATGCCCTGAAGTACCTGACCTGGAAGGTCATATTTTTGGTGGTCACTTCAGCACGAGGGTCAGCAAGCTCCAGGCCTTAGTAACTTATCCACCTTATACCAAATCTTATCATGATAGGGTGGTCTTGCGCAAGTTCTACTAAGTTCCTGTCTAAGGTGGTGACGGATTTCCATCTTAACCAGTCAATTGTTCTGCCAACATTCTTTCCTAGACCCCATTCACACCAAGGTGAATGAGCACTGCATACTTTGGATTGCAAGACAGCCTTAGCCTTCTACCTAGAGTGGACAGAAGCCCATAGACAGTCCACCCAACTTTTCATTTCTTTTGACAGAAATAGATTGGGAGTTGCCTTTGCCAAACAGACACTATCCAATTGGTTAGCAGATTGCATCCCTTTATGTAATGCCCAGGTGGGACTGCATCTTGATGTCAAGGCTCATTCTGTAAGATCCATGGCAATGTTGGTGGGCCACTTGCGAGCAGTTCCCGTGGAGGAGATCTGCAAAACTGCGATGTGGAGATCTCTCCACACATTTGCATCACACTACTATCTGGATAGGGATGGCAGACGTGACAGTAGGTTCAGCCAGTCTGTCCTCCGGAATCTCTTTGAGGTGTAGAACCCAACTCTGCTTGCCTAGGGCCCATTGTTTGGGTTCAGGCTATCTCCCCCTGTTACCAACAGCACAGTTGTTGTTGTGCCCCTTGGCACCTGGTTAGTGCTTGTTGGTCCCCTTTTGTGTTGGGGATCAGCCTGTAATTATGGATTCACCCATATTTGAGGACTATCATCCTGTTTGTCCTAGGAGAAAGCAGAGTTGCTTACCTGTAATAGGTGTTCTCCTAGGATAGCAGAATATTAGTCCTCACGAAAACCACCTGCCACCCTGCGGAGTTGGTTTCTACTATTATTATTTTATCTTTATCGTAATTCTATGTTACGAGACAGAAGAGAGTCTGCGTGGATGCATGGTATAGGGCATGCTAGGCATGCTCAGTGTACCCAGTCAAAGTTCTAGAAACTATGACATACGTTTTCTGTGCCGGGCTCCAAGGACTAACATTCTGCTGCCCTAGGAGAACACCTGTTACAGGTAAGCAACTCTGCCTTTTTTTTTTAACTATTTATCAATTTCAAAATTATATATCACAAGCTAGTGCTTGAAACAAAAACAAGGCATAGAATTGACATAATAACATAAAACAAAAACAAATTGAAGAATTATAATTCTAACAATATCCTAACTAGCCCACCAAAATTGGCTTCAGAGAGTTAGAGGGGCAATCAATAAAAACAAACTTAAGTGGAAGAAACAACCTGCTAGAAAGTAAACAATATTAGAGCCGTCTCAAGTAGATATTGGAGCAGACGCAGGCTGATTAGTGATCTTACTCTCCAAAAAGATTTTCAATTGAGATGGATCAAAAAAGACATTTGTTACATTCAAATACAAGAAAACAAAAACAAATCACTAAAATATTTAGATTAGAAAACTAATCTGTGAAAAAATATCAATTTTAATTACCATAATGCTCCCTACCCAAGTCAAATTTGTAATCCTTGTTCAATTTTTCACAAGCAGTGGAAAAAAATTTAAGGAATTCAGATTTTAAATATTCTCAAAATATTAACCCCCAGCTATTCTCATTTGAAGGGAAATGCTTTGATCCAGTGGAAGGAGCAACAACATAAACTTATTCATATTTACCTTGTAACCAGTAATTATATTGAATTCCCCTAAAAACATTTAACGTTTTATTAGCATGAACATTAGGTCTCAAATATATTTATTTATTTATTTATTTATTTATCATTTTTATATATTTTATATATATAATAAAATATTGTCAGTAAACCGAGCTATTTTTTCATCTGCATAAACTTCCCTAATATTTGGATAATTCCTAATATGGAATGGCAAGATTTCCTTGATTAAACACTAATAATAGCAAAAAGAGAAAGGATATCCCTGACTAGTCCCATCTACTAAGATGACATAACTCTGACATTGTTTCATTTGCTCTTGACTTGGGCTTAGAGGATGCTATATATATATTATAGATCCATCTCAAAAAATTATTACATAATCCAACAGCCTTCAGAATGGTGTAGAGAGACTTATTTCAAAGTCCAGCATATTCATTCAGTAAAGTTGAATTGAATTATATTTTTTGAGTTTATTTTCATCTGTGAGAGGAGAAGAGTCAGAGTACATCCAGAAAGATCTGTGCATTCAGTGAATGCTCCTATTAAATGGTAGAGATGTGCATTCGTTTTTGCCGAATTAAACAATTCCAACGAAATTGTCTAATTCGGCATGGTTCGGGGACAATGAAACCCGAAAATAATTTTTCTGAAATTTTGGAAAAATTCGTATTTCAGGTTAGCGCGCACTAACAGCAGTTAGTGCACATTAGCATTAAAACGTTAGTGCGCACTAACCCGAAAATCGGGGGCCCCCAAAAACGAAGCCCGAAACTTAAACGGTGAAAAAATGTTTGGTGTGTAAAGCAATAATCAAGTATTGGAACAGTCTTGAAACTGTATTTGGTTTCCCCCAACCCCAAAAGAACCTGCAGTGTGGCTAGTGACATAGGTCTAATATTTTAATAATTTTTCCCTATAGTGATCCCCTTTCTACAACTGGCTAAATAAACTGAAGTGGGGGTTACAATAAGAATACTTACAAATAAAAATATGCAGTCCACATTAATGAAATTTAGCACAAAGGTTTTAAATAATAAAATACTCTGATCACGGGAAATATTCATTATTTGAAATAATTACCTGACAGCCCAGCTGCTGGAGAACCTCTTTGATCACTGTTTCAACTGTGCTTTCCTTAGATATTCGTATTGAAATATATGCCACACCCACTCTACAGAAGAAAAAAGTGAATTTAAATTTTAAATTATTTCAATACTAAAGAGAAACTTAAAATAAATCCTAGTAGTTTTATCATATGACAGATGTCACTCAAATTTCAGTTAAAATGAATGTATTTATTTATTTATAGGCTTTTCTTTGCCGACATTTGTAAGGCACATCATGCCAGCTTACACTGAACTGAAAAGGAGGAAATACAATAAACAGAATAACATATCATATTTAAAGCAAATGGTGTAAAATATGAGCAAAGTAAAACATTATATGATTATATATAATAACATAAGAGAACTGAATAGGGAGGGTGGCAAAGGTAGAAAGAAACTTTGTACAAAAAAGCAAATGAAAATACTACTAGGTACCACACACTGCATATCAAAAGTAACTTTATGGCTCTGGGAGAGAGAGTAAAACAGATAGGTGCAGATGTAGTGTTGTCTTCATTCCTTCCAGTCAAATAAATGTCCAGGCAGGGAATGCTGCATTCTGGAGATAAATGAATGGCTGTGTAGATGGTGATGACAAAATGTTTTGGCTTCTTGGCCCAGGGTATGATGTTTCAAGGACTGCTGAGCAGAGATGGCATTCATTTGTCAAAGGGTCACAGCGTCTTCCAGAACAGACTTTCAAACCTATTGAGGAGGGCTTTAAACTAGGATGATCTGGGATGGTGAACGAAGTCCTCGGGTAAGAAAAAGTACTCGGGTAAATACATTTCCTAAGCTTCTCATTTTATTCACAAGCTTCCTGTGCGGGACTGTATATTTCCTCTCGCTAGAATCTACTATACTTCAATGATGAAGAGGAAGGAAAATGGGGGAAGGATATGATGAAATTTTTGAATAATTTGGATTTATCTGCTTTTTTTAGAAATTTCTCAAGATGTTATTCCATTGCGAGCCATACTCCTAGTTACAATTTGCTAGAAGGCAGATAAAAACCTTGTGCTTAAGCAATATTTCAAGTATAGAGAAGTTTAATTTGTGGACAGAGAATTCACATTTTCCCTGATGTTCCCTGAGTGACTCAGTTATGAAGGAAAGCTTTTTCTTCAGATGAGACAGCAAGTAGTGGTATTAGGGGCTTTGCAATTTTTTTAAATTTCCTTACAAATAACTGTTATTCGAATATAGACTTCCTAATGTTTTCCTTGAATTCATTCATTGTATAATGATTTAAATAGCAATTAGATGTAAATTGAAAAAAATTAAGAAATAATGGCTTCTACCATTTTGCCCTGTACTGATATCAGACATACCAGTGTTATGGCCGCCGGCCGTGGCAGCCCGCGACCGGGGCCGACTGTCATGGCCGCCGGCCGCGGCGGTCCGCGGCCAGGACCTGGCCGCCAGGTCCAGGCCAGGCCAGGACCTGACCTGGCGGCGTCGGGGCTCCAAAGAGGCTCCTGCGAGGGCAGGGAGCCTCAGAAGACGTTCTCGCGCGGCCCGGACCGCTGTGCAGCTGGCTGCAGGCCTCTGACTCCTGCCGTGGCTCCGCCCCCTTCTCCACTCCACTAGGGCCGCACGCGCGGCTGAAGACAGCATTTAAAGGGGCCTCGACAGGAAGTGTCATGGCTCCCTTCTGCAGCACTTCCTTTGGATTTGGTATTTAAAGGCAAGGTCTGCTCCTCAGACCTTGCCTTAGTATTGAGGTCTTGCTTTGTTCCTGTGTTCCTGGCATCCTGATTCTTCGTCCCGCTTCTGCTCTGCCCTCCTCGTTGGATTGCTTCTTTCGGACCCCGACCTCTGGACTGGTTTTGGACCGCGCTTTGGACTTCGACCCCTGGACCGGCTTCGGATCGTGCTTTGGACTCCGAACCCTGGACCGGCTTGGGACCGCGCTCTGGTTTCCAACCCTTGGACTGGCTGCGGACCACTCGCTGGACTCCGAGTCTGGGACGACTTCTGGATTTTCTTCAACTTCTCTACAGAGATAACTTACGACCTGCTGGAGGCGCCAGCCATCTGGGAACCCACGACCTGCAGGAGGCGCCTGCATCCAGACCATCTTCTATCTTCAGGGAGTCGCCTAAGTCCCAGCGGCCGTGTCCCTACGGGCTCCTCCTGGGGGGACCACGTGCTTCCAGGGTGAAGTCCGATCTACATCTGCAACAGGCCTCGCCAACTGACGGTAGAGACCGACGAGGAGTTCGCCCCTTGACGGCAGTACCGACTCTACCTCAGAACAAGGGTCCACGCTCCAGGTCCTAACACCAGTCTAAAAAATTGGCATCATATTTGCCACCATCCATCTTTCAGGTGCCATCCCTGGTTTAAATGTTGGTTAAAAAAATCGCTACAAACAGCTCTGCAATTTTATATTTGAGCTCCTTCAAAACTCTGGGGTGAAAACTATCTGGACCTGGTGATTTGTTATTCTTTAGCCTGTCAATCCGATTTATTACATCCTCCAATTTCACAATGATTTAATTTAGTTGCTAAGAGTCACCACCACCAAAAAATGTTTCCAGCATGTTTCCAACATCCTCCTCAGTAAAGACAGAGGCAAAGAATTCATTTAGTTTTTCTATTTCCTTGTCTTCTCTGACCACTGCTTTTACCTCTTGGTAATCTAGTAGCCTAGCTCCCTCATAGGCTTTTTGCAACAAATATACTTGAAAAGGTTTTTACAGTATTACTTGCTTTTACCTTTATAGTAAGCTTCTTTAAAAATTCACTCTTAGCAGGTTTAATTACTTTTTTACATCTAACTTGCCAGTGCTTATGCCTTTCCCTATTTTACTCATTCGGATCTGCTTTCCATGTTTTGAAAGATGGCCTTTTGGCTTTAATTGCCTCTTTCACCTCACTTTGAAACCACTCTGACAGTCATTTGGTTTTCCTTCTATCAAATACATTTTGTCTGGGCCTCAAGGATGGGAATTTTAAACAGCATCCACACTTCCTGCAAGTTTTTAACCTTATGAATTGCTCCTTTTAGGTTTTTTCTAATACATTTCTTCCTTATATCATAGCTTCCTTTTTTAATAGATAAATACTATTGCAGAAGTTTTCCTTTTTATTCATCCTCCAGTGATTATATCACATTTAATTACATTATGATCTCTGCTGTCAAGCGTATCCACCATCTTTAATTCTTGTACCAGGTTTAATGTGGATCCTCCTCCGGTTGATTCTATGACCAACTGCTATATGAAGCATATTTATTTATTTATTTAATCAATAGTCACGTAATTAAGTCTCCCTTTATTATTGTAATGCCCATTTCACTAGTCTACCTAATCTCTGTTAGCATGTTACAGTCTGTTTCCTCATCTTGGCCAAGTAGGCAATAGAATAACCCTGTTATTATATTCTTCCCTTTTACCTTAATAAAGATTCCAGAGTACAGTTTGTTTCCTGTAATACTTTTATCTTGCTTGAATCTATGCCATTCTTAACATATTGGGCTATCCCTCAACCAATTTTAACTACCCGTCAATAGCAGTAGCGAACGTCCCGTGCTGAAGATTGCTGGACAAAACTTAGTCAGACAAATGGGTTGAATATGGACCTCATTTTTTGGGGGGCAAATTTGCAAAAAGAAGAAATAAAAAGTACTTGGAACAAAAATAGGAAAAACACAATTAGTAAACAAGCCCACAGGCAAAAATGAGAAGGAGAGAGTACAAAAATTTGTCCCTTCACACAAGTGGAAGAACACAGACTAAGGCAACTTTTGTGGTGGCATGGAAACGCCGATATTTTCTCAGGAATAGCTCTCAATGGATCCTTCTCAATCTTTCTGAGCTCTGAGAGAGTTTTTCCATCTCAGCACAGTCAGATAGCATAACCCACTTGTGCAGCTAATTACTGTCCTACTTGACCATGAAGAAAATGTGAATATCATAATGCATCTGTATCAGTCCATGTTGCCACTACACCTTGACTATTGTATACAGTTCTGGATGACGCTTCTCAAAAAGATATAGTGAAACTAGAAAAGGTACAGAGAAGGGTGACAAAAATGATAAAGGGATGGAACAGCTCTGTATGATGAAAGGCTAAACAGGTTAGGGCTCTTCAAGCATGGAAAAGAGACAGCTGAGAGGGGGCATGATCAAAATTAATAAAATCATGAATGAGGTGGAATGGTTAAATATAGGACTGACAAGTAACAAAATAAAAACAATAAAATGCAAAACACAAAAATATGGTTACTGGCTGAACAGCATGCAAAAACTAACTTTGGCAGGAAAAAAAAAAAAAACTAAAGAGACCCACGCATGCTCAAAAACATGTCTAGGTCTTTCTGAGCTCTGAGAGAGCACATTTTGCATTAGTGCCATCCAGTGACATTGCCCATTTATGAGGCTGAATTTATTCCTAATTGTTCATGAAGAAACTATGAATATAAATAATGCCTCTGTATCAATCTATGGTGTGGCCAAACCTTGAGTACTATGTGCAGTTCTGATTGCCCCATTTCAAAAAAGATACAGCAAAACTTAAAAAGCCACAGAGAAAAGCAACAAAAATAATAAAGGGGATGGAAGGACTCCCTTATCAAGAAAAACAGATCAGATTAGGGCTCTTCAACTTGAGGATTGGATGACGAGGGGATATCATAGAAATTTATAAAATCATGATTGGAGTGAAACAGGCAAAAAGGCAACGGTTATCTTATGCCTTTAAATAGTACTAAGATTAGGGGACACACCATGCAACTAAGTAGCAGATTTAAAACAAATTGGAGAAAGTCTTTTTTCACTCAACACACAATCAAACTGTGGAATTTATTGCCAGAATATGTGGTCAAGGCAAAGCTGGATTTAAAAGGGTTTTGGACAAGTTTCTACATGAAACGTTCTTAAACAATTATTAGCCAGGTAGATTTGGGAAAGCCACCATTTATCCCTGGCAGTGAGCAACAAAGGAATTAATCGATTCTTTGGGATGTGTCAGAGACAGGATGCCACTGTCAGAGACAGGATGCCAGGCTCAATGTACCTTTTTTGTCAGATCAACATGGGCAGATCTTATGTTCTCATGATATGATAGAGGTTTATCAAATCATGAGTAGAATGGAAAAAGTTAATAAGGAACTGTTATTTTCCCTTTAAAATTTACTAGGCCAGGGTAAACTTCCTGAAACAAACTGGTAGTAGTCATAGGTTGTTACTCTAAGGTTGTCTCAACATCTAGAGGAGAACAATGTTTTAGATGAGTTTCAATCAGGATTTTTCCATGAACAGAGACAGTGTTAGTGGCTTTGAATGATATGTTTTGTAGGAATTTGGACAAGGGAGAGGCAGTGTGTTTAATTCTATTAGATTTATCAAGTGTGTTTAACTTGGTACATCATAAAATTTTCATACAGAGATGTGTGGAGTTGGGTTTGCAGGGATGAATTATGGATGGACTTCCTCTTTTTTGGAAGATCGAATGTTGGAAGTGCAAGTAAGACGGGAGAAGTCTGCTCCTTTTTGTCTGGAACGTGGAGTGCCCCAAGAATCTCTGTTGTCCCTTTTACTTTTTAATATTTTTATGCAACCATTGAAACAACAGATTCGAAATTTAGGTTTTATACGATATATTTTTGTGGATGACATGCAATTTGTATGCCCATTGGAGAAGGATTTCATGGAATCCTTGGGTAGGGTGCAGGAAGGTTTAAGGATACTCATGGAATGGATGACAGCAAATTAGTTTTAAATGAGGGAAAGACAGAATGGATGGTTTTTACTGCCACAGAGTTACCTAGGCCTTTAAAGTTCAATGTGGGTAAGATTTCTTGCTTGTGTATGCCAGTTATCCAAAATCTGGGGTACAGTATGATAAGTTATCTTTTCAACCTCAGATCTCATTGATGGGATGGTGGGTGTTCTTGAAATTTTGTCAATTAAAGAGAATCAGGGGTTGGGTGATCTCTCATGTGTTTTAGAGAATATTATAGGCGCTAGGGTGATGCCAGTGATCAATTACTGTAATGGGGTCTTGATGGGGGTAACAATAAAGAATATCCAAAGGCTCCAGGTATTGCAGAACATGGCAGTTAGATTGGTCTTTGCTTGCCCAAGATGACTTAGTGCTAGACCACTTTTAAATGAACTGCACTGGCTCCTTCCTCATCAGGGCAGGGGAAACATTTAAGATCATGACCCTGATGTAAAAGGTGCCCGGAATGAGGGAGCTAGTTATTTACAGAGGCAAGTAGGTAGGTATGTTCCAAGCTATAATTTACAATCTGCCAATGGTGCTTTGTTCATAGTTCCTGGGGTAAAAGATTATAAAGGTAACTTTTTGAAAATGGGCCTACACTGTGGAACGTAACACCATTAGACATCAGGTTGGAGACCAATTATTTGTCATTTAGGAAGAAAGTAAAGGCATGGCCCTGAGAATTTAATAGATATGATTAACCTGCTCAAGTTTATGTTTTTTACTGGACTGCATTGTGTTAATTTTATATTTTATGATTTTTTGCTGTATTTATAATGTTATAAACTGCTCTGATCAGTCTTTTCTGCATGTGCAGTATAAAAAAAGTCTGGAAATAAATAAATAGATAAATAAAACAGATTTTTAAAAAGTATTCTTTCAATTAAATACAATTAAATGTGGCATATGCTCCTGGAAGATGTGGTCAAGATTAAAAATAAGAACATAAGAAATTGCCATGCTGGGTCAGACCAAGGGTCCATCAAGCCCGGCATCCTGTTTCCAACAGAGGCCAAAACAGGGCCACAAGAACCTGGCAATTACCCAAACACTAAGAAGAACCTATGCAATTAATAGCAGTGGCTATTCCCTAAGTATAATTGATTAATAGCCATTAATGGACTTCTCCTCCAAGAACTTATCCAAACCTTTTTTAAACCCAGCTACACTAACTGCACTAACCACATCCTATGGCAACAAATTCCTGAGCTTTATTGTGCGTTGAGTGAAAAATAATTTTCTCCGATTAGTCTTAAATGTGTTACTTGCTAACTTCATGGAATGCCCCCTAGTCCCTCTATTATTCGAAAGTGTAAATAACTGAGTCACATCTACTCGTTCAAGACCTCTCATGATCTTAAAGACCTCTATCATATCCCCCCTCAGTCGTCTCCTCTTCAGCCTTTCCTCATAGGGAAGCTGTTCCATCCCCTTTATCAGTTTGGTTGCCCTTCTCTGTACCTTCTCCATCGCAACTATATCTGTTTTGAGATGCGGCGACCAGAATTGTACATAGTATTCAAGGTGCGGTCTCACCATGGAGCGATACAGAGGCATTATGACATTTTCCGTTCTATTAACCATTTCCTTCCTAATAATTCTTAACATTCTATTTGCTTTTTTGACTGCTGCAGCACACTGAGCCGATGATTTTAAAGTATTATCCACTATGATGCCTAGATCTTTTTCCTGGGTGGTAGCTCCTAATAGGGAACCTAACATCGTGTAACTACCGCAAGGGTTATTTTTCCCTATATGCAACACCTTGCACTTGTCCACATTAAATTTCATCTGCAATTTGGATGCCCAATCTTCTAGTCTTGCAAGGTCCTCCTGTAATGTATCACAGTCTGCTTGTGATTTAACTACTCTGAATAATTTTGTATCATCCGCAAATTTGATAACCTCACTCGTCGTATTCCTTTCCAGATCATTTATATATTGAAAAGCACCGGTCCAAGTACAGATCCCTGAGGCACTCCACTGTTTACCCTTTTCCACTGAGAAAATTGACCATTTAATCCTGTCTTTTAACCAGTTTGTAATCCATGAAAGGACATCGCCTCCTATCCCATGACTTTTTACTTTTTGTAGAAGCCTCTCATGAGGGACTTTGTCAAACGCCTTCTAAAAATCCAAATACACTACACTTAAAAGGTTTGGATAAATTTATGGAAAGCAAATCCAATAACAATTAGCCAGGTAGATGTGGGTAATCATAACTCTAATTTAACATTCAAACAAAAAAAACTGCATAAGAAAGAGATTATTTTTTAGAGACACAAAACAACATACAACAAATTGTAATTAAATAAAAATGTAAAAAAAAAAAATTATTTATTTATTTTTTTCTATACCGGCATTCGTGAAAATGTCACATCAAGCCGGTTTACAATAAACAATGGGGTGATAACCGTAACAGAGAACGAGATAATATGTACTAAACATACTATAGGTGCAGTTACAATAAAACAAGGAGTTGTACAACTAGGAGCAAGAAGAAGAAAAGATAGTAACTTTAACATAGTATATTAACCCATAAAATGGTAGACTTTCCAAAAAGGGAAGTGTGTGATTTACAATGAATTGATCAATTCAAATAAATGTAGTTTTTAACAATAAAGAAGAGATCAGAAATAATGAAAATTCTGGATGTTTATAATGCTTAGGGTAGGTTGCCAGGATGGTTGTAAAAAGAAAGTTGTTGCTTGGAGGTTGAATGTCGGAGAGAATTGGGTTTAATCTGAGTCTGGGAAGGCTTGTTTGAAAAGCCATGTTTTGAGTCTTTTTCTGAATGTCAGTAAGCAGGGTTCCTGTCTTAGATCCGTTGGTATGGAGTTCCAAAGAGTGGGTCCTACTGTGGAGAAAGCCCTATCTCTGTAAGTTATGTGGAGGGAAGTTTTGGAAGGCGGTACCTGCAGAGACTCTTTGTAGTACTCTCTTATGGGTCAATTAATTAATCAAAAATCATTAAACAAATATCAATAAACAAAAACAATTTTCAGATAGGTACAAAACATAGGCACAGAGATTAAATTATATAAACTACAGAATTATATCAAATAGATACCCATATATCCAAAAATCTCACAATACCCATAACAAGGTACCCACTAACAAATCAATATCTAACATATATGTACACCACCCATTGAAAAACATTTATAGTCCACAAAAATTATGATAGGGATTTACAATTCCCTAAATCACTTTTATTTTTCCTCTCAATTTTTTTTGAGACTTGAGGAATTAATAACTCTTACTTCTGGGAATAAGGAACATGAAATGGACCTCCCCAATAAGATTTCCTATTGTTTGAGACTCAACATGGCACATCTTATGTTCTTATCTAAATGCCATATGTATTGGGTCAGAATGCATTTCCCCTAAATTTGTTTCATTGCTGCAGGAAACCAAATGATAAGTTTTGGAAAAAAGGAATCCTTTTCCTGCACCACATACACCGTTCTCAATTGCAAGTTGCTTTCAGAATTTATTCACGCTGCTGATCTCACAAATTTAGTAGTTATTTGATGTACTTTCTGATCGCTTGTTAGTTTCAGGCCCAATGTCCAATGTGCTCTGTTTTTCATAGAATATTTAATTTAATCTTTGATTTATATTCTACCTTTCATGACTGATCAGGCACTTTAAAGTGGAATACATTATAGAAACATAGAAACGACGGCAGAAGAAGACCAAACGGCCCATCCAGTCTGCCCAGCAAGCTTCACACATTTTTTCTCATACTTATCTGTTTCTCTTAGCTCTTTGGTTCTATTTCCCTTCCACCCCCACCATTAATGTAGAGAGCAGTGATGGAGCTGCATCCATTCAGGTACATTAGGTATTTTCCTGTTCCCAGAGAACTTACAATCTAATAGGGCAATTTATCAAGCAGCGATAGGGCTATAACACATATTAAACAGCATATATGATGCAATATAGTCCTATCACAGAGATAAAATGTGATATTCATGATTTTGTGTGATGTTTGGGCCTGAAAATCGCCCATATCACAATAAGATGCCTTGCCATGGCATTTGAATGCATGAATTTTGCAAATCCATGCAGAGCAGCTCATGCATACACCTAATCCTATGTAAATAAAATAATGTAGCTGATTTAGAAATTTGTCAGCCATCTTATTCTATCTACACTTTTCCCAAAAAGTTATTCTACAGCAGGAGCACTGAGACCCTAACGTGGGTCCTAATGTTCCTGCAGTACAATTAAAGAAACCAGTAGGCTAATATGACATGCCGCCCCCTTCACAAGTATCAAAAAAGTCACCAGGCATCTTAGTAGACCGCCCCCCAGCCCACCATTTGAGGTGGTCCTGCAAAAAAAAAAAGTTAAAAAAAAAAAGAAATAAGGTGCCATGTGATGACAACCCTCCCCAGGTTCCTTAGCTGCATTCCCAAAGAACGACTCCCTCAAAGCAGACCCCCTCTATCCCCACCTCCCAATTCCCCCAAAATAGTCTGGTTTCTCCCTCCCCGGACCCCACAACACCCCATTAACTTAAAAATATTTGTAGCCAGCAGGAGGGCCCAGGGTGCCCCCTAGCCCGGGGCATAGATGGCATCATTATCCAAAATGGAGCTCATCAGGCTTTGTCCCTATCACATTACAGGGGCAAAATCCAGGATCCCCAGACCTTGCCTGGTCAGCACCATTTTGTAAACTGGTGCCGACAAGGCCCAGGGCTAGGAGGTGCCCCAGAACCCCCACCAGCAACCAATAAATATTTTAAGTTAATGGTGTCAGGGATTCTGGGATGGGGGGCTACTAGCCTATCAGGTTATTTTTGGGGGGTTGTGAGGTGAGGGGGCCCTACTGGTCTATAATTTATATGGAAAGGGGGGATGGGCGGACAGCTAAAGGAGCATTTTTAAAGTAATGGGGTGTTAGGGGGATCCAGGGTGGGGGCCACTAGCCTACAGGTTACTTTTGAGGAGTTGGGAAGGTAGGGAGTTGGGAGGACCTACTGGCTTATAACTTATATGGAAATAGGGGGGCTAGGAGGAGACAGCTAAGGGACTGGGGGGAGGTTTGCCTAATTGAGGAGAGGTTTGGCCAGAGGTGAGTGTTGTCATTCTTTAAAATTTTTTTTTTTTTTTTGCAGTGCCTCCTCAGTTGGCGGCCCCGGGGTGTGGGGAGTCTAATAAAACCCTCAATTACTTTAACACTTGTGGGGGGAAGGGGGAGTTGGGTTGGTCCACTGGGCTCTTTATAGCAATGGTGGCCCTGTGCATTGAGTGCCGCCATCGTGCTCTGTCGTATTCTTTTTTTTTTTTTTTTTTTTAATTCTTTATTTATATATTTTCACATTACAAAATCAAAGACAATTTTGCAAATTAGAAAAATCAGATGAGATGGAATAAGAAACAACAATTTCCTAAAACTTAAATACATTAAATTTACAACATTCTCCATCCATCTTAATTATTGTAAATAAATATAAATTTCTGTAACAGAATTAAGGATCCGAAACTTCAGAGAGACATAAGGATAACCTTAATAATATTAAACTTCACGGCATACTTCAGAATATTCCATTAATTATTAGGTGTTGATGTTAGGGGTATTTTCAACTTAAGAAAATCATTTAATTGCTGAGGAGTGAAAAAGATGTTAATCTCAGCTCCTTTTTTTAATATACATTTACATGGAAATTTTAAATTGAACCCATAACCCAAAGTAATCGCCTGCTGGCGAAGTGTTAAAACTCTCTTCACCTGCCTTGAGTAATAGGAGATATATCCGGGAAAACTTTTATATTTTCTCCATAGAAACTGGTAGGAAATTTTTTGAAATAATTTTTCATAATAAGTTGAAGATCCATAGATGATATTACTGAAACCAATAGAGTAGCCCTATCCACCACTTTGCAGCAAAGTCTTCTAAAAATTCAGTCAGATTTTCTTGAATATTTATTCTATTTGCATTAGACCTGGGTTTTGGTAAAAAGAAACACTTATTTATCGACGGCAGCTGTTCTTCCTCAAAACCAAGGGCCTCTTTCAGATATCTCTTCAAAGAAACATATGGGTTTTCTCCCAAAATACGTGGAAAATTTAAGAACCTTATATTCAGATGCCTCGAGGCGTTTTCCAAGGTTTCAATCCTTCGTGCCATAAATAAATTGTCTTTCACAACTGCTACTTTAAAGTTATGGTTTTCAATTTCTTTTTCCTCCAATTTCTCTACCTTCTTAAGTACTGTATCATATTTATGTTGGTAATCTAAAGAGTTTTGGGTTCCCTGAGAGGCCAATATTTCAACTTTCTCATTCACTCGATTCACCATTGCTGCTACCCCCACCATCAGGTCCCATAATGCTGCATTGGTCACATTTTCGGGTTGCTCTGGAATTTTCAGTGGAGTATCAACTTGGGGAGTTAACTGTGGCAGAGGCAAAAATATGTCCACAGAACTTACCCCAGGGTTTCTTTGCCCCAATCCGATAGATAATCCCTCATTGGTGGTTACTTCACCTGGAGCTGCAGGTTCGATGTTCCGCGTTGTAGACGCTGTATTCAGCGTTGCTGCCTCTACTTGGAGCCCGGAAGCAGTTCCCTCTACCAATGGTCCGGGCTGAAACACAGAGACCGTTCCTTGTGACGGTGCAGTCCGCAGTTCGGGACTCAGGCTCGTCTCCTCCGGCTGGGCTCCCTCTCTCTGATGGAGCCGCGCCAAGGGTTCCTCGATTCCTGGGGTAACTGTAGTTGAGGAGGTAAGGTATCGGGTGATTTCTTGCAGAACCGCCGAAGATGGTGGGGGCGTCGAGGGGTATACCCTGACTTTCTCCTTTCTCTTTGGGGGCATAATTGAGTAAAGAGAATTTTTTTGAGGAGAAAAGGGATAAACACCCGATGCAGACTCCTATGCTGCCGCCATCTTGGATCTCGGAAGCTGTCTGTCGTATTCTTTTTAATATAACATGTTTTGTATTAGAGGAGAGAATAAGAAATACACCAGTAGGCAAAATAGTACAAATAAGAAATAAATGAAAAAACTCATACAAAAATGTACAAGCTCGGAAGCCAACAAAAAGGCCCGCAAGTATATGCAGAGGTAATGACAGCATGAAAGACCTTACTGAGAGATCCCTCCTCATTTATTAACAATTTTTTTCTTTAGATTACATTCAATCGATCCCATTCATACCCCTACATACATCTCAATCAAAATGCTAAGCTGTTAACCAAATAAAACGGTTAGTCATAGCGCTAATATACTAGGAAGGAATAATTCAAATGCTGTTACAACATACGTAGAACTTTAGACCAGAGAAAAAAAATTAAACTTCACTGCTTTAACTAAGCAGCTGGATGCCCACTAAAATTGTTTTGATACAATTGTTCCATAGAGACATGGTTTCTCATTTCTGCCTTGCAAATCTCTAAGGGGGTTATTTTCTAACCCCATCACACGCGAAAAGGGAGCTGGACTATTACCTGTTGGGAAAGCAGGAGGGTTCCCTTGTGGTGAGCTCTCCGTTTTTTCTTCTTTTTTCAAATCTTGCCGCTAACCCCGACGTCAGTGGGAGAAGCCGGGAGGCGCCCACATAATTGGCACCCTTGCGGCTGGACTATTACCTGTTAGGAAACCAGGTGGTTTGCCTTGCAGTGAGCTCTCTGTTTTCCTTCTTTTTTCAAATCTTGACGCTAACCCCAACGTCAGTGGGAAGAGCCGGGAGGCACCAGCATAATTGGTACCCTTGCAGCACGATGCTGCTGCTGGCACATCGCCAAAGCCGTGTGCACCTAAGGAGTGCGCGGCTTTGTCCAGTTTAGCCCGGATTAGAGTAATATTTGCCAGCTGCCACGAGATTCTTGGAGGAGAGTAAAAGAAATTTGAGTTGTTCAACATGCAATAGAGTCCTCTCCAGGAATATATAATTACTTTACTAAGTGATTCTAATTAGAGGTTTTTTTTCTTCTCTTTGTGATGCCTCACACAAAGAGAAAAACTAGACTGAAAGAATTTTCTTCCACTCCAAATATGAATCAACCGCGAATTGAGGACTATTTTGCAAGAACTCCACCGATTACGCCAGGAAGAGAGGTCGCAGGAGGACTTAGCCAGGAGCAGGAGCTGAGCCTCCAGACATATGAAACATCATTAAGCCCTGGCACACCAGCGACACCAGAGCCTCCGTCCGGGAGGAGAGAGTTAGAGCTTCTATAAGAAGACTCTAAATTAAGAACTGTTTCCACATCATTTGATGACCAGAGAGGAGCAGAGGGGATATCTGGCTCCTCAGTGAACCTGGAAGGGCGGGGTTCCAGGGAACAAAATGGTGTGTCCTCATACCAAGACGAATTTGGGAAGGCTCCAATAGAGAAAGGAATTGAGGATCAATAAGTAAGAACTTTAAGTGATCTACCACTTAAAATCCCAAAGAAGTTTACACTAGAGGAGATTGGGACTATGTTAATTTCAATGCAAAAATCTATAAATAATTTGGCAAATACAGTTCAGGATGCTTTAAATAAAAACATGATTTTGCAAAATAAGGTGGAAAAAATAGATAAAACAGTGAATTCGTTAGAAGATAAAATTGATGATATTGAAAAAGTACAGGCTAATCTAATTAGATCAGAAAAAATATATATGGATAAGGCAGAAATGTTAGAAAATCTAATTAGAAAAGCTAATCTTAGGATATTAAATTTTACGATACATTTGGTTTCTCGAATGGATCTATTTAAAGTTATTTAAATAATATTTACATGTACTCAGATACTGCAGTACCTGCAATTTCTAGAATCTATTACTTACCCCAACCCCAGGGACCAGAAGATAATCAAAGACAGGGTAATCAGTTAGATATGAATTTGAATCTTACTGAATTGGTGGAAAAATAGTTTGAAATGAATATTGAGATGTGGGACACTCTTATAATGCAATTCTCATTCCTAACAGAAAGAGATTCAGTTCTCAAGACTGTTCTTTAGACATCAAAACATAAATTTCTATGGTCAATATATCAGGATATTTCCTGATATTGCTCGAAGTACACAATTCAGAAGGAGGAAGTTTATGGCTATGAGAGGAGAGGTACTACAAAGAGGGGCTAAGTTTCTCTTAAGATTCCCGTGTCATTGTTTAATTACGTATCAGGATTCAAAATATGTGTTTAATCAACCAGAACAACTGCATTCTTACCTTGATTCCCACTCCTAGATACTCCATGAAGCTGGTTAAAAAATGTTTTATGATGGAGTTAGACAACACATTATAAAATGTGATTTATTTTCTAATAATATCTGCTTCTTTAGTTACTTATTCTCCAATTTTCTCTACTTTTCCTATGAATGTATTCTTTTGATTTATACAGATTGCCAATATAATTGTTACAGATATTATTTGAAAGATGGAATATTTCTTATATCATCTGTATATTGTATCTTTAAGATATATAAAATTCAATAAAAATAAAATAGCTAGATCGGGGCGGAGTCGGGGCAGCATCGGCACTGGAAGAGGAGGAGTCGGGGCGGCATCGGGGTGGACGCTGTGGAAATTTCGCTGGCGGAGATAAGGGAAGACCCCTTTTTGCTGCCAGTAGCACGCCGAATAGCACCACCTTTCATGATGGCGCTATTGGGTGCGAAAGCCGGCAGCGATAACACCGCGGTGGTGCAATTGCTGCTGGCTTTCGCAGGCCCGGTCCCCGCTTCGTCCTCCCACTACTGTGCGATTCACAAACGTTTGCGATCTTAGAAAATCCAGCCCTAAGTTAGGCAAGGTATCAGTGTACCAGGTGAACAGAATAACTTTCTTAGCCAGGGTCAAAGCTATGCTGAACATCTTAGGTCCCCCTACCGGTAATTTTTCAGCTCATCAAAAGTATAAAAGTAAAACAATTTGCCCGTCCATGTAAGGGTAACCCGTAATATCTGATGCAGATGATCTGTATCACCTTTCCAAAAGTCATTGTATTTGGGACAGCCAGCTAACATATGGCACAGATCACCTGGTACAGCACTGCATTTTAAACAAGTGTCTGACGCCCAAAGTTTTATTTTGGCACTCTTGGTTCTGGTTATATATACCTGGTGGAGAATTTTGAATTGTACTGCCTGTAAATTGGCCGCTTTTAAATGGCGGTAAAGAACTGAAAATGCGGACCGAAGGTCATCAATAGAGAGTGACTGTCCTATGTCTGCGCTCCATTGCTCTGCTAAATGATAGGCCAGTTAAAGGAGAAATATCATTAATTTGTGATATCCAGGAGTGCAATTTATTGAATTTAGGTATGGTGTCGAAAAAACATTCTTCCGGGTCTGAAAACGCAATAGCTGCCAAACTCTCTTTCCCCACTGAAAAGCAGAAATGCCTGGATTGGAGGTAAGCAAAGAAATCTGAATTGGGAATGTCCCATTCATCCTTTAATTGCGCAAAGGAATAGAAAATCATAGTATCTGAATCCATTAAGTGCCTATACAAAACAAACTTTTGTTTTCATTTTTGAAACACTTTATAATCTCTACCGCTAGGAAAGTCTGGGTTGCCCAAAAAGAGAGATAGAAAATGGGATCGCTAATTCAAAGTCTCCACCACTTCCAAGCTTTATGGAAAATTTTAAACCAGAACTTCCAACAGTGAGGCACCAACTTTATCGTCAGAGAACAATGCAATACATTGATGGGTTCCCATGGGGATGTCAACTCAGGATCAAACTTGCCATGCAAGGAAGCCCAGTCCTGTATGTACCGCAGTAAGGGGCAGATCTTCAAACCTGCACGCAGGCATAGATTTGTTCGTGCAACCTGGCATGAACAAATCTACGCCCAATTTTATAACATGCGTGCGCTGCCACGCGGATGTTATAAAATTCAGGGTCGGCGCGCCCAAGGGGGCGCACAATTGTGCAAATTGCACATGCCGAGCAGGCTTCCTCCGTTCCCTCCGAGGCCGCTCCGAAATCGGAGCGGCCTCGGAGGGAACTTTCCTTCCGTCCACCCCACCTTCCCCATCTAACCCACCCCCCAGCCCTATCTCTGGGCAAGCATAACTTGTACGAGCCGGCCAGCTGCCGGCAAGCCATCCCCCGGCAAGGCGGCTGTTCCGGAGGCCTTGGTTCCACCCCCGGATTGCCCCGGGCCAGCATCCTGCCCCCTGGCCCCCAGAACGCCCCTTTTTCGAAGCTCCGGGACATACGCGCGTCCTGGGGCTTGCGCGCACTGCTGAGCCTATGCAAAATAGGCTTGGCGCACGCAGGGGCAGATTTTCTCGGGTTACGCGTGTAGCCTTTGAAACTCTGCCCCTAAGGCTGCAACATTATAACACCTGAGGTCCGGCAAGGCCTGCCAGCCTAGCCATTTATTAAGACATAAAAAAATTATAGGTGAACAAGCAGGTTTCCCCCTCCATGTAAAAGACGTGAGAGCAGACCTAAAAGACTTAACCTCCTTCACAGTAACCCATACAGGAAGCATCTGCAGGACATATAAGATTTTAGGAAAAATGTACCATGCACATTTGCCAAAAAAACATAATGGGTAGTCCGCCCATTTACTTAAGAGTTGCTCATAACACTGGTCTACATTTGAAAAAATGTTTTCTGCTGATCTAATTATTTTTGCTGATTTTACCCAAATGAAAGGTGCTGATTCCAAATATGAAGTAAAAAAATATGCAATACGTCAAATTTTTTCACAAATGAGAAATGTTTGATTAAAGATTATAAAGTAGAATATCAAGGGTAATAAGAAGTTCTGAAGAAGCGATAGCACGTCATATATTTGTTTCATGCAAAAAACGAGTCTATCGTCTAACCAAGAAAGCAATAGTTGTGTAAATTGTAATAGTTAGAGAGAAATGTTCTCTTTTTGGATGCTCTGGAATAGTTATGATCAGGGTTGTCATGCTGTAAACACCAGGAATAGTCTGCCATCATGTTTGAGTTCCATCTGCCTTGATATCTATGTTCCATGGTCTTGATGTCTTGGTGGAAGCATTCTCCTTGTTCTTCACTCATAGCTCCAAGATTTGAGGGGAAGTAGTTCAGGTGGCTATCAAGGAAATGCAATTTGACACTCATGTTTGCTCCCAGTCTTTGAAAAGCAATCAACAAATTTTGAACTAAAAGGTTATAATTTTCGTCCTGAAGTTGCCAAGAAAGTCTGTAATCATGTCAGAAAAAGCAGAACAAGCATCCTTTTCTATGGTTTTCATGGTATTGAGGAATTTGATTAGAAGCCTAATTTGCGGGCCATCAAATATGCCAGCTTTCAATTTCTCATGTGAAAGAGCAGGAAATTTGATACACAGGTACTTGAAGCACTCACCATCTTGATCCAAAGTCCTAATGAACTGTTTCATGAGTCCCAATTTTATATGCAATGGGGGGAGCAACACTTTCTGAGGATTAACAAGTGGTTCATTCTTAATATTCTTTTCACCGATCTTAAATTTCTCTTTAGCGGGCCATTCTTTCCTTGTATAATGTTCTGCCTTTGCTCGGCTATCCCAAAGGCACAAGCAGCAAGGAAATTTTGTGTAACCACTTTGTTGTCCTAGAAGCATCGATATAACCTTCAGATCGCCACATAAAATCCAGCAATGATCATTATATTTGATTTTTTGGAGAATGGTTCTCATGGATTCATATTTATCGAGTGAGCAATAGGAATGGAAGCTAATTTATTGCCATTGTGAAACAACACACACTTTAAACTTCTCTTTGACTTGTCAATAAAAAGCCTCTATTCATCAGCTACATAACTATCACATCCCATTGACTCAATAAGTCCTTTGACGCTGATGCAGTATACAAGCTCCTCGTCTACATGGAAATATTTCAGAATATCTTTCTCTCTGTTACGATACATAAATGTGGTACCGGGAGCCAACAGGTTCTTTTCCTTTAGCCTTGAACCCAGTAACTCTATTGACGACTTCAGCAGATCGGAGCGGCCTCGGAGGGAACTTTCCTTCCGTCCACCCCACCTTCCCCATCTAACCCACCCCCCAGCCCTATCTCTGGGCAAGCATAACTTGTACGAGCCGGCCAGCTGCCGGCAAGCCATCCCCCGGCAAGGCGGCTGTTCCGGAGGCCTTGGTTCCACCCCCGGATTGCCCCCGGGCCAGCATCCTGCCCCCTGGCCCCCAGAACGCCCCTTTTTCGAAGCTCCGGGACATACGCGCGTCCTGGGGCTTGCGCGCACTGCTGAGCCTATGCAAAATAGGCTTGGCGCACGCAGGGGCAGATTTTCTCGGGTTACGCGTGTAGCCTTTGAAACTCTGCCCCTAAGGCTGCAACATTATAACACCTGAGGTCCGGCAAGGCCTGCCAGCCTAGCCATTTATTAAGACATAAAAAAATTATAGGTGAACAAGCAGGTTTCCCCCTCCATGTAAAAGACGTGAGAGCAGACCTAAAAGACTTAACCTCCTTCACAGTAACCCATACAGGAAGCATCTGCAGGACATATAAGATTTTAGGAAAAATGTACCATGCACATTTGCCAAAAAAACATAATGGGTAGTCCGCCCATTTACTTAAGAGTTGCTCATAACACTGGTCTACATTTGAAAAAATGTTTTCTGCTGATCTAATTATTTTTGCTGATTTTACCCAAATGAAAGGTGCTGATTCCAAATATGAAGTAAAAAAATATGCAATACGTCAAATTTTTTCACAAATGAGAAATGTTTGATTAAAGATTATAAAGTAGAATATCAAGGGTAATAAGAAGTTCTGAAGAAGCGATAGCACGTCATATATTTGTTTCATGCAAAAAACGAGTCTATCGTCTAACCAAGAAAGCAATAGTTGTGTAAATTGTAATAGTTAGAGAGAAATGTTCTCTTTTTGGATGCTCTGGAATAGTTATGATCAGGGTTGTCATGCTGTAAACACCAGGAATAGTCTGCCATCATGTTTGAGTTCCATCTGCCTTGATATCTATGTTCCATGGTCTTGATGTCTTGGTGGAAGCATTCTCCTTGTTCTTCACTCATAGCTCCAAGATT
This sequence comes from Rhinatrema bivittatum, assembly GCF_901001135.1. Taxonomy (NCBI): domain Eukaryota; kingdom Metazoa; phylum Chordata; class Amphibia; order Gymnophiona; family Rhinatrematidae; genus Rhinatrema; species Rhinatrema bivittatum. The sequence continues at coordinate 414,956,148 of NC_042615.1, forward strand.
TGAGGGGAAGTAGTTCAGGTGGCTATCAAGGAAATGCAATTTGACACTCATGTTTGCTCCCAGTCTTTGAAAAGCAATCAACAAATTTTGAACTAAAAGGTTATAATTTTCGTCCTGAAGTTGCCAAGAAAGTCTGTAATCATGTCAGAAAAAGCAGAACAAGCATCCTTTTCTATGGTTTTCATGGTATTGAGGAATTTGATTAGAAGCCTAATTTGCGGGCCATCAAATATGCCAGCTTTCAATTTCTCATGTGAAAGAGCAGGAAATTTGATACACAGGTACTTGAAGCACTCACCATCTTGATCCAAAGTCCTAATGAACTGTTTCATGAGTCCCAATTTTATATGCAATGGGGGGAGCAACACTTTCTGAGGATTAACAAGTGGTTCATTCTTAATATTCTTTTCACCGATCTTAAATTTCTCTTTAGCGGGCCATTCTTTCCTTGTATAATGTTCTGCCTTTGCTCGGCTATCCCAAAGGCACAAGCAGCAAGGAAATTTTGTGTAACCACTTTGTTGTCCTAGAAGCATCGATATAACCTTCAGATCGCCACATAAAATCCAGCAATGATCATTATATTTGATTTTTTGGAGAATGGTTCTCATGGATTCATATTTATCGAGTGAGCAATAGGAATGGAAGCTAATTTATTGCCATTGTGAAACAACACACACTTTAAACTTCTCTTTGACTTGTCAATAAAAAGCCTCTATTCATCAGCTACATAACTATCACATCCCATTGACTCAATAAGTCCTTTGACGCTGATGCAGTATACAAGCTCCTCGTCTACATGGAAATATTTCAGAATATCTTTCTCTCTGTTACGATACATAAATGTGGTACCGGGAGCCAACAGGTTCTTTTCCTTTAGCCTTGAACCCAGTAACTCTATTGACGACTTCAGCAGATCGGAGCGGCCTCGGAGGGAACTTTCCTTCCGTCCACCCCACCTTCCCCATCTAACCCACCCCCCAGCCCTATCTCTGGGCAAGCATAACTTGTACGAGCCGGCCAGCTGCCGGCAAGCCATCCCCCGGCAAGGCGGCTGTTCCGGAGGCCTTGGTTCCACCCCCGGATTGCCCCCGGGCCAGCATCCTGCCCCCTGGCCCCCAGAACGCCCCTTTTTCGAAGCTCCGGGACATACGCGCGTCCTGGGGCTTGCGCGCACTGCTGAGCCTATGCAAAATAGGCTTGGCGCACGCAGGGGCAGATTTTCTCGGGTTACGCGTGTAGCCTTTGAAACTCTGCCCCTAAGGCTGCAACATTATAACACCTGAGGTCCGGCAAGGCCTGCCAGCCTAGCCATTTATTAAGACATAAAAAAATTATAGGTGAACAAGCAGGTTTCCCCCTCCATGTAAAAGACGTGAGAGCAGACCTAAAAGACTTAACCTCCTTCACAGTAACCCATACAGGAAGCATCTGCAGGACATATAAGATTTTAGGAAAAATGTACCATGCACATTTGCCAAAAAAACATAATGGGTAGTCCGCCCATTTACTTAAGAGTTGCTCATAACACTGGTCTACATTTGAAAAAATGTTTTCTGCTGATCTAATTATTTTTGCTGATTTTACCCAAATGAAAGGTGCTGATTCCAAATATGAAGTAAAAAAATATGCAATACGTCAAATTTTTTCACAAATGAGAAATGTTTGATTAAAGATTATAAAGTAGAATATCAAGGGTAATAAGAAGTTCTGAAGAAGCGATAGCACGTCATATATTTGTTTCATGCAAAAAACGAGTCTATCGTCTAACCAAGAAAGCAATAGTTGTGTAAATTGTAATAGTTAGAGAGAAATGTTCTCTTTTTGGATGCTCTGGAATAGTTATGATCAGGGTTGTCATGCTGTAAACACCAGGAATAGTCTGCCATCATGTTTGAGTTCCATCTGCCTTGATATCTATGTTCCATGGTCTTGATGTCTTGGTGGAAGCATTCTCCTTGTTCTTCACTCATAGCTCCAAGATTTGAGGGGAAGTAGTTCAGGTGGCTATCAAGGAAATGCAATTTGACACTCATGTTTGCTCCCAGTCTTTGAAAAGCAATCAACAAATTTTGAACTAAAAGGTTATAATTTTCGTCCTGAAGTTGCCAAGAAAGTCTGTAATCATGTCAGAAAAAGCAGAACAAGCATCCTTTTCTATGGTTTTCATGGTATTGAGGAATTTGATTAGAAGCCTAATTTGCGGGCCATCAAATATGCCAGCTTTCAATTTCTCATGTGAAAGAGCAGGAAATTTGATACACAGGTACTTGAAGCACTCACCATCTTGATCCAAAGTCCTAATGAACTGTTTCATGAGTCCCAATTTTATATGCAATGGGGGGAGCAACACTTTCTGAGGATTAACAAGTGGTTCATTCTTAATATTCTTTTCACCGATCTTAAATTTCTCTTTAGCGGGCCATTCTTTCCTTGTATAATGTTCTGCCTTTGCTCGGCTATCCCAAAGGCACAAGCAGCAAGGAAATTTTGTGTAACCACTTTGTTGTCCTAGAAGCATCGATATAACCTTCAGATCGCCACATAAAATCCAGCAATGATCATTATATTTGATTTTTTGGAGAATGGTTCTCATGGATTCATATTTATCGAGTGAGCAATAGGAATGGAAGCTAATTTATTGCCATTGTGAAACAACACACACTTTAAACTTCTCTTTGACTTGTCAATAAAAAGCCTCTATTCATCAGCTACATAACTATCACATCCCATTGACTCAATAAGTCCTTTGACGCTGATGCAGTATACAAGCTCCTCGTCTACATGGAAATATTTCAGAATATCTTTCTCTCTGTTACGATACATAAATGTGGTACCGGGAGCCAACAGGTTCTTTTCCTTTAGCCTTGAACCCAGTAACTCTATTGACGACTTCAGCAGATCAAGATCTCATATCAGGTCATTCAACTCAGCTTGAGTGAATGGCTGGCACATTCTGGCATCAACTTCTGAGGCCATGAAATCTTCATCATCTGAGTCTTTGGAAAAATTGGAATGACAGAATTTATCGTCATCGGAACTTTCCAAAGTACTGAAGATAGGTACAGGGACTTCGTCACAGTAAGCAATCAGTCTTATAGCTGAGGGGAGTTTTGGGTACTGGATGGAAGATTTTGTCTTTGTGTTCATGCCTGTAATAATTACCAATATATAAACAATCCCCGCTATTGATGAGGTCAACTGTACAAATTACAACAACTCTCTATTCCACACCACATAAGAAAAATTAATAGTGTAGGATGAGGAAGGTTTCATACATCATCTGTAACATGCCATCACGGCCTTGTATAGAGAATATTGTCAATAGTAATCATGAACCAACCTCCTACCTATGATTTTAATATTTTTTTATATAGCATTTTTATGTGAAGTCTTTCATGAGAAAATTCTTTTTGTGTGTGTTATGTTTATATAAAAACGACTATATAGCTAAGCCTATCTGAGTTAATTTAAACATTCAACTCCATCCACATTTTCTAAAATGTTGCTGATGCTCCAAATACTTTTCCAAGTTCATAACCTGTCACTCGAGTTTAATAATAAATTCCAAGTCAGCTTGAATTTCTCATTCATTCCTCCCAACATTTTTATATGAAGGCAAATCTCTCAGAGAGTTTCTAGATATACAACTTAACATTACTGAATGCTTTTAAACATGGCTGCTGATACTTCAAATACTTCTTCGAGTTCAAAGTCTGTCACTCAAATTTGATAACGAATTCCCGCTCAGCTAGACTTCTCTTTCAGCGTTTTAAATGTGGAGACTAATCTTTCAGAACATTTTTCATATAAATAGTACTAAAAAGACGGCTGTACAGCTCAGATTCATTTAAACATTAAACTCCATCCGTGTTTTTTTTGCTGTTACTTCTAACACTCCAACTGCTTATCCGATATCTAAATCACTCATACAGATTTACTAGTGGGTTCCCGATCAACTTAGCTTTTCTTATTCATTCCTCCCGACATGGCTATGTTTCGACAAAACAAGTTTTTCTTCATCAGGAGAGTCTCTGATCCTTCTCCTCACTGTCGGGTCGCTCTTCTACCACTCGAACGACGTTTGTTTTACTGATTTTCTCTTACTCGCTTCTCATCTTTTTAAACCAAACATATGATCCAGCTTCTACCAATGGAGAGCTATGTATCTTACGTGGGTTCGTCCGTGTCCAATAGCTTCTCTCTACTCTTAGTACGCTATTGCTAGGATGCAGGTGATAGATTTCATAATAATGAAGCCCACTCGATGTCTTCATTCAGTCCACCCGGGACTGAATGAAGATTCCATCCGCAGTACTAGGCTAGACTCTATACACACAGACATAGAGAATTCGTATTTATTATACAGCTTGGTGGTACTGCCCAGTAGGGATGTGAATCGTTTTTTGACGATTTAAAATATCATCCGATATATTTTAAATCGTCAAAAATTGTTAGGGCCACGATACAATACCAATTCCCCCGATTTATCGTCAAAAAATCGTAAATCGGGGGAAGGGGGAGGGCAGGAAAACCGGCACACTAAAACCCCCTAAAAACCCACCCCCGACCCTTTAAATTAAATCCCCCACCCTCCCGAACCCCCCCCCCAAATGCATTAAATTACCTGGGAGTCCTCCGTAGCGGCGGTCCGTGGCTAAATCGGGGGAAGGGGGAGAGCACGAAAACCGGCACACTAGATCGTGAGGTCTTCAGCCGGCGCCATTTTTCAAAATGGCCGCCGCAAAATGGCGGCAGCCATAGACGAAAACGATTCGACGCAAGAGGTCGTTCCGGACCCCCGCTGGACTTTTGGCAAGTCTTGTGGGGGTCAGGAGGCCCCCCCAAGCTGGCCAAAAGTTCCTGGGGGTCCAGCGGGGGTCAAGGAGCGATTTCCTGCCGCGAATCGTTTTCCGTACGGAAAATGGCGCCGGCAGGAGATCGACTGCAGGAGGTCGTTCAGAGAGGTCCGGAACCCTCGCGAGATTTCCGGACCTCGCTGAACGACCTCCTGCAGTCGATCTCCTGCCGGCGCCATTTTCCGTACGGAAAACGATTCGCGGCAGGAAATCGCTCCTTGACCCCCGCTGGACCCCCAGGAACTTTTGGCCAGCTTGGGGGGGCCTCCTGACCCCTACAAGACTTGCCAAAAGTCCAGCGGGGGTCCGGAACGACCTCTTGCGTCGAATCGTTTTAGTCTATGGCCGCCGCCATTTTGCGGCGGCCATTTTGAAAAATGGCGCCGGCTGAAGACCTCACGATCTAGTGTGCCGGTTTTCGTGCTCTCCCCCTTCCCCCGATTTAGCCACGGACCGCCGCTACGGACTCCCAGGTAATTTAATGCATTTGGGGGGGGGGGGTTCGGGAGGGTGGGGGATTTAATTTAAAGGGTCGGGGTGGGTTTTAGGGGGTTTTAGTGTGCCGGCTCACGATTTTAACGATTATGATGATACTTTACACACACAAACGGCAACAATACGATTCCCTCCCCCTCCCAGCCGAAATCGATCATTAAGACGATCGAGGACACGATTCACATCTCTACTGCCCAGGGATGGCAGCAGTGAGGTAACCCAGTAGAAGTAGTCCAGGGGTCCTCAGCAGAGGAGACCAGTCCCACGCTCAGGTAGTTGGTAGGCTGCACAAGATAGTAGAGAAGTCCCAGATGCAGACTCGCAGCGCTGAAGCTGAAGGTGAGACAGACTGACAAGGTTAGTTACTCACTGAAGTAGACAGCTGTACAGATGAAGATCCTGGCAGGCAGTAGTTGAACTGAAGGCACCAAGGTAAGGAGAGCAGGCCCTCGAGGAGCGAGTACTCAGAATCCCAGATAGGTACCTGAAATGAGCATAAGGGCCCCCGAGGAGTGGGTACCCTGGTTAGAGATGAATGACCCCTAAGGGCAGAGACAGAGCTTCCAGCGGCTGCTGGGAAGCAGCAGAGCAGCTTAGACCGGAGCAAATCCAATCCTTGCTAACTCAGTTTGTTAGCAAACGAAGGGCAGGCAAAATACCCAGATGTTGTGACGTCACTCGGAGGGGAGGCCCCTGAGGTTTCCGCCATGACGTGGATAAAGACGTGGGTGAAATGCGCGCGTGCACCCTAGGAGGCCCTCAGGAAATCCATGGCAAACACTGTCGCCGTTGCCATTCCGGGGGTGCTGGAGAGAGCGGCATGAAGATGCGGCAGCAGCCATTTTCCCAAGGCTTGAGGAGAGAAAAGGAAGAAAGGTGAGGCACTGAGGATGAAGCCGTCTGAGACCGATAAACGCAACATGATTAAGGGCAGCTATGTTTGGAATTACCCACAAATAATAGCATATCATCTGTGAACAAGCAGAGCTTCAACTCCTGTCCGCCAATCCAAATACCTCTAATTCCCCAAGCTCTCATAGGACAATAGCCAATGATTCGAGCATCAGCACAAAGTAGGGGAGATAGAGGACATCCCTGTTTTGTGCCATGCAGGATGTACAGAGATCCATTAGCAAATATTTGGGCCTCAGGGCCTGCATAGAGTAGTCACACCTATTTAACAAAGCTATATAGAAAGCCAAATTGTTCCAGAACATACCATAGGTAAGGCCAGCCCACCTGATCAAAGGCCTTTTCCAAGTCCAGACTTAAAAGAAGTCCTGTAGAATTGGCAGAGGGGGCACCATAAATGGCTACTAAGGCTTTCAGAATGTTTCAAGTGGAGTTGCGGCCTTTAATAAAACCAGATTGATCAGTCTTCACCAGTGATTGGATTACATTATTCAAACATTCAGCGAAGATAGTCGCAAGTATTTTAATATCCTGATTAAGTAATGAGATGGGGCGGAATGAGTCTGGTAATAGCGAATCTTTATCTGGTTTAGGGAGAAGGATGATCATGGCTAAATTATGACCTACTGCAAAGGCCCCTTGGTCATGAGCAGCTGAAAACATAGCATGTAAGGGGGGTCGCAATATTTGTGTTCAGTAATTTATACATCTCAAACCCAAAACCATCAGGTCCTGGAGCTTTGCCCAACTGCAAAGATTGCATAGTGTTAGACTCTCCAGCCGCAGCCATCCACGGCTGGCTCCTCCTACCTCTGCTCTCAGCTCCTGGATCGCCCTCACATCGGCACACCGGAAGACAGGCATCTGGCCACCGATGCTGAGCCGCACCCCGTGTCAGGAGAGACGTCCTTCGTCCTCCCCTTCGCGGGGCTGGGCCGCAATCCAAAGCCTTCATCTGCTCTAGCCAGGCTAGGCCCTCCTTAGGTGCACAGCCGCGCCTCCTGCCCTGATTTAAAGGGCCAGCAACGAGGACTTCCAGGACTCCTCCCTGATGACATCATCAGCACCAGGCCTATTTAAACCTGCCTCTCCGACCCTTCCATGACTTGGCAACAAGTCTGCTTCACTCCTTGTAAGGTCTGTGACACTCCGGTGGTTTCGAGTCCTGCTCCTTGCCTTCCGAATCCTGCTCCTTGCCTTCAGTGTCCTTCCTTGCCTTCCGAGTCCCTGTCCTGTTCTTGTTTCCCTTCTCCAGCCTCCTGGACGGATTTCCTGGCTTCTGACCTTGGATTGGCTTCCGACTACTCTTGGCTCCTGACCTCGGACTGGCGATTGGTGATTTTATGACTTCTGACCTCAGACTGAATCTCGATGATTCCTTCGTCTCCTCAAGGGCCCACCTAAGTCCAGCCGGCCCCACGCACCCAAAGGCGGGGAATGGGATTGGTATTGGTGAAGCCCAGCTGGCCCTTGCTTCAGTTCAAAGCCTCGCCTCCCGACAGTGGGGACCTGTTGGGGTTCACTCCTTCAGGTAGTGTCAACTCCCCCTCAGGCAAGGGGTCCACATCCTCTTCCATCCACATAACAGATAGCTTTTTGAATCTCTACAATTTGTATAGGGGATTCCAGAAGAAGCTTTTGGTCAACAGACAGTTTAAGAAATTGAATTGTTTCAAAAAATTTCTCCTGGGCTTCCAAATCTGCAGATTCCCCTGTTGAAAGGGTCTGGAAAAAGGCGGTTAGAGACCGCAAAATACCTTCTGTGTCAGTATCCACCCAACCTATAGAAACATTCTTTAATTTGGTAATCAGCCGCCGTGGTGCAGGAGGCTTTAGGAGATTAACTAACAACTTCCTGACGTTGCCCAACTGAAAAAGTTTAAATTTAAAATAAAATAAATTAATTCTGGTTTGATTGTTCAGGATGTGGTTCAATTCTTTTTTCATTGCTAATAATTTGGCTTTGTGATCCTCAGTCAGGCTTTCCTCATGAAGCCTCTTAAGCTCTGCCAGCTGTTTATTTAGGAATAGTATTCTAGCTTTGCAACATTTATGATGAAACGAAATGTGAAAAATTGGCCTCTTACTTCCATGACAAAGTTGAAACCATCATGGCTCGTTTCAACACCCCTCCTTCTCCCAACAACTCCCTTACACCTAATAACACTCACAATGCTAACCAGACAATCATTCCACACTCAACATTGCACAAGCAGGCTTCTCCTCACTCTACCTCTCCCACAAACTACGAAACCACACTCACAAACCTTGAGACCACTACGGCTCTCGAGATTGAAACTATACTTAAAAAAATCAAACCAGCTCTGCACCCATCAGACATTATGCCCACAAAAACACTCCTCTCGATTCCTACAACTATAGCGAAACCCATTGCTAAGATCCTCAACAAATCTATTACATCTGGCATAGTACCAACCCAATTCAAGCATGCCATTATAAAACCCACCATTAAAAAACCAAATCTCGATACCGCTGATCCTGCTAACTATCGCCCGGTATCGAACCTCCCATTCCTCTCTAAAATAATAGAGAAAATTATCAACAAACAACTTACCGAATACCTCGACGAGCATCATATACTCTTCCCGTCCCAGTATGGATTTAGAAAACATCATAGCACGGAAACGCTGCTTCTCTCCCTGTCAGAATCAATTCTAAAAGCCCTAGACGTGGGTAATTCCTGCATTCTTGCCCTTTTAGATATATCTTCCACCTTCGATACGGTCAACCACAACACCCTCATCACCCCGCCTCTCAGAAATAGGCATTGCCGGCATGGCCCTACACTGGTTCCAATCTTACCTGAGCGATAGGACTTATAGTGTAAAAATTGGCTCATGCGAATCCAAACCAAGAAGACTTTCACAAGGTGTACCCCAAGGATCATCACTCTCTTCAACATTTATCTTATACCTCTCTGCCGGCTACCATCAAAACTGGGTTTCCACCACTTCATATACGCAGATGATGTGTAGATCCTTATCCCCATTAATGACTCGCTTCCTAATGCTATGAAAATTTGGAAGACTGCCCTCGCAGAAATAAAAAACTCCTCACTGACAACTTCTTAGCTATTAACATCTCACCACAAAATGATGCCTCATTTAACTCAACTCTCCTATCCCAACACGGACCGTTCACTATGCAACAAGCCTGCAGCCTTGGCATTATCATCGACAACCATTTTACTTTAAAAAAAATTCATCACCGCTACTATAAAAAATGGATTGTTCAAGCTCCATACACTAAAAAGAATTAAGCCCCTCCTACACCCTCATGACTTCCGTACAGTTCTGCAAGCAACAATTCTGTCAAAAATTGATTACTGCAAATCCATCCTTCTAGGACTACCAAAAAATACCTTACCACCACTACAAATGCTACAAAACTCAGCCGCCCGATTACTCACCAACACACACCTCCATGATCACATTACACCTGCGCTCCAGTCGCTACACTGGCTTCCCGTTGCCTCCAGGATTATCTACAAATCCCTTACGCTTATTCACAAGGCCATTCATAACCAGAATATGCAATGGTTCTCCGATCACTTTACATTCTGTAAGGCAAACCGACCAACAAGAACACAGCACCAAGCCAAACTCCGGACTCCCTCTCCTAAACTTACCAAACATGCAACTACAAGGGAGCGCTCTTTTACCATAGCATTAACCACCATTTGGAACAGAATGCCCAATAACCTGCGCCAGGAGCCCTGCCATAGAAAATTCAAACAAAACCTCAAAACCTGGCTGTTTATACAAGCATACCAATGATTGACTTTACTTTTGATCTTCCGAATCCTCCTACTTACCCTCCCTTGTGACTCACTTACCCCCTTTCTTTCTCTATCACTCTCCCTGCTAGACTAAGTCCACCTCTGTTTTATTGTTACATTGTATAGTTTACATGTATCTCATATATGGTTACTCTTTTGTTTTCCTGTTATGCAAAACACCGTTATGTATTTCAATGATAGTTCGTTAAATATTGTATTGTAAAGCTTGTTGCTGGATTCCTGTTCATTGTAAACCGAGGTGATGTTCTGAACGTGACGCAGTATATAAAAACCTCTAAATAAATAAATAAGGCCCCTGAGGGACTGCCTTGGCTACATTCCAGAAAATTAGCAGATCCACATCAGTAACAGGATTAGTAGCTTTGAACTCTTTCCATTTATCCAATAGAAGCTCCCTAAATTGTCTGTCGTGATACAAATAAATGGGAAATTTCCAGCTTTTTTTCCCCGTTGTAATATCTATAAACGCTATAGTAAGCAAATGTAAAGCATGATCTGAGTAAGAAATTTTGCAAATCTCACAGCTCTGAATCCTATTAAACTCGTTTTCTGATATCAAGCAATAGTCTAGTCTTGAATAAACAGAGCAGTACATGAGAATAAAAGGTAAAGTCTGAATCATTACTATACAGTAATCTCCACGTGTCAACTAAGCCCATTTCTTTTGTGAGGAAACCAAGGCCTATGTGTTCCTGATTTCTTTTCGGTTGCTTGGGCGCATTACAATCAACTAGAGGATTGACTGTAATGTTAAAATCACCCCCCATAACACAGAAATAATCATCCCGTTGAATGAGTTTAGCAACTAGAGCATAAAAAACCATGGGAATACACATTAGGGGCATATATGTTGACAAGATAATTTTTTTTACCATACAATGAGCCCAATACAATGATATAATGTCCATTCATATCTGAAAATAGTTTTTTCAAAAGTAAGAGATAGGTTTTTAAGTAAGAGAATTGCCATACCTCTCTGCCTACCCAGTCTAGTCACAATTTGCTATGTTCAGAATCAACTAGATGAGTTTCTTGAAGAAAAACAATGTCAGAGCCTCTTTTCCTCAGATCTGTTAATATTTTCTTGCGCTTAATTGGGGAATGCAGGCCATCCACATTTAAAGACCTAAAGTTCACTTTTACCATCATAAGCGAAGTAAGAGGTAAAAAGCCCATTCAAGGGAAAAGTGCAAAACAGCATGTCCTCTAGCTAAACCAACTGTCAAAAATACTGGTCCCCAGTTTCAGTGGTTCAGTCACCAAAAAGGCCAATACACCAAAAAGCACTATAACCATCTGAAAGAGTCTAAACTCACACACACACTCACACACAATCACACTCACACCCTTCATTTCCATATACTGGCTACCAAATAGGGGTTCTATGCACCCACTCCACCAAAATTGTGTAGAAGAGTCCCAGAGCACAAAAGTTGTTCCTTCTTCAGCGCTCTTCATTCTTCCACACAGTCGATCTTGGAGATCTCCTGACATCCATGAAAAATAAAGATTGAGGCTGACTAAGTTAGTGAAATGGTGACAAAAGCCAAGCCCATGTTAAAAAAAAAAAAAAAAGAGATAATAAGGAAGCGAATATGCACAGCAGGATTTCCATGATCAACTAGGGTGCATAGTAGAGTTCGAATGGTGTGATAAGATCTGCCATGAGCATGCAAGTATAATGATGCAGTTCAAATACGCAGTCAGAAAAAAATCACACAAAAAAACAAAAATTATATTGCATCAACAAAGAGAACCAATAACCATGACTCGCAAAAACCTCCAGCCAGTTCATGAATCATCTTTCATGTAGAAAAGCCTCGTTGAGGCATTATTCGGAGGTAGGGCAGAAAAATTTTTCCAACATCAGCAGAATAAACAGTCGCCCAATTGTGACAAGTAATTTTGTGCATCCGAGGCAGTATGGATGAGCTTGGATTCTCCATCATGAAATACTCTTATTTTCGCCGGAAACTGAAGAGAGAATTTAATGCCATGCTGATAGAGCTGTGTACAATATGGCGTTAGTTCTTTTCTTGCTGCCATAACTTTCGCCAAATAGTCAGGGAAAATCAAGATTGTTATATTTTCATATAACAGCTCCTTGCGCTTACAGTAAGCAGATAATAACCATTCTTTATCAGTAAAATTCAGATATTTTACGATAATTTGCCACGTTTTTTTCCTCCGTGGTCCCGCAGGACCCATTCTATGCACTTGCTCCACCAAAATTGTATGGTCCCGGGAGCTCACCTCCAAAGCATTTGGCAGCCAGGTTTCACAAAATGCCAACAGCTCTTCTGACTGCAATTTCCCAGTGAATCCCATAATGTGCAGGTTATTTTGCCTGCTCCGATTTCCAAATCATCAAATTTGTCAGTGGTGGCCTTATGTTGGCCTTGAGGTCCGCAATCGCTGTAGTGATGGCGCCAAGTTGTATGCCATGTTTCTCCACTTTTTCAAACATTTCCAATGCAGATGATCTGAGGCTCTCAAACTGCTCCCCGAGTTCATCCACAGAGGCTTGCAGTTTTGTTAACTGGACAGAAATTGCTGCGGAGACCACTTAGGTGATATCTCTGATCACAGCCTCAGTCAGCACTCTGCAGGTTGCGATGACTCAGTTACCATATTTTTTTTCTTCTAGCAAAGGCCCAGATTTTTCTGCTCCGATTCTCTTTTATTGGGTCGACATTTCATCTGTCAAATGATAAACAAAATTGTCCATAAATGTTCTAGAGTTCCTTTTTGCATCTTGTAGAGGTTGATGCATGGGTACAGCTTAATTGATTTAAGATTCGTTGTGGATGCCAAGGGAGCGAGTGGAATCTGCTTCCTATCCAACCAACATTATCACCGGAGGCCCACTCTGTCGTATTCTTTTGTCTTGCAGACTTTTTCAATGAGACCAAAGAACACAGCAATACTGCCACAATATTTTGTCAGGGAGGGGATAGATATCACAGGACCACCCATGGCAGTATTGGGTTTCTCCCATGATAAAATTTAACAGCTTAGTAAATCTAGCTCTAAGTTTGTACTTGTACATTTTATTGCCTCTTCTAGTATCTACTTCCCCAAAATTCTTTAAAGTTTCCTTCCTTTAAACCAGCACTCTGACTACTCGTACTTTATTCCTTCTAGATCTTGATTTCAGCAGTTGTTCCATAAAGTATATTAATGTCTGTGCCATTTTGTGAAATCTAGGCACTCTTGCTGCATCCACTCCATCAAACACATCAATGCATTCTTCTATTTCATCAACTATAGTATTGATTTCCCTAAGTCTGCCTTTATATCAAATATCTCTCTCAATTTCTCCAACTGCATTATTTCAACCAGCAATCCTCTCAAGGATCTATGTTTGTGGCCTTATCCAACAGTAGTTAGATCCACTAAGGCAGTGCTGTCTTCTTCCATTTCCAGGGTCAGCATCTTGGAAAAACTTATTAGTTCCTTGATTTATTTTCAATTTAGTTTAAAAAAATCAATAACCAACTTCAACAGCATCTTAAACCCTTTTGGATATGTAAACCTATTCTCTGAGGCATCCCACATAAAGTAGAGTTGCTTACCTTTCATGAGTGACATCATCAAATGGAGCCAGGCATGGAAAACATATCAGTTTCTAGAAACTTTGACTGGCACACTGAGCATGCCCAGCATGCCACTATCCACGCATCCATGTGGGGTCCCTCCTTCAGTCTTATAACAGAATTCATGAAAAAATAAAATACCAAATCCAAAGAAAAAACTGCGTGGGGTGGTGGGAGGTTTTCATGAGGACTAACATCCTGCTGTCCTAGGAAAACACCTGTTATAGGTGAGCAACTCTGCTTTCTCCTAGGACAAGCAGGATGGTAGTCCTCACACATGGGTGAATACCTAGCTACAAGCTGCTTCCGAACAACAAAGCAAACAGACAGGCATCCAACCAGGTGCCAATGAGCACAACAACTTTGTTGCTGTCTGTCGCAGAGGGAGACAGCCTGAACCCAAAGAAAGGGCCCAAGGTAGGGAGAGTTGGTTTTCATGGCTGAAAAATATTACGGAGGACCGACTGACCGAAACTGCTGTCTCATGTCGACCATCTTTGTCCAGACAGTAATGAGAGGTGAAGGTGTGGAGGGAACTCCAAGTTGCTGCCCTGCAGATCTCATTCACAGGTATCACACGCAAGTGAGCCACCGAAGCTGACATTGCTCATACAGAATGAGTTTTTACATGGCCCTCAAGATGCAGTCCCGCTCGTGTGTAGCAGAATGAAATACAATCTACCAGCCAGTTTGACAAGGTCTGCTTGGACACTGCAACTCCCAGTCTGTTCTCAGCAAAGGAAATAAAGAGTTGCGTGGACTTGCAGTGGGCCGTTGTCTGGTCCAGGTAAAAGGCTAGGGCCCTTTTACAATCTAGGGTGTGCAATACTCGTTCACCTTGGTGAGAGTGCGGCCTTGGAAACAAAGTGGGTAGGGCAAAAGACTGATTGAGATGGAACTCCGTGACCACTTTCGGTAGGAACTTAAGATGTGTGCGCAAAACCACCTTATCATGAAAAAATGTTATATAAGATGGGTAGGACACCAAAGCCTGAAGTTCGCTGACTGCATGCTGAGGTGGCTGTAACTAGGAAGATGACCTTCCAAGATAGGTACTTTAGGTCACAAGATCTCAGGGGCTCAAACAGTGCCCTCATGAGATGGGTCAAGACCACATTGAGGTCCCATGATACCACTGGGATCAGATCAGAGACTTGAGCTGAAATAAGCCCCGCATGAAACACCCCACGAGAGGATGGGTTGAGATGGATGATCCTATGGCACTGAGGTGAACTCTCACGGAAGTGGTCTTCAATCCAGCCTCGGACAGGTATAACAGTTAGTCCAGAAGTCTTGGAGTGGAGCAGGAGAATGGATCCAAACAGTTTCCCTCGCACCAGACCGAGAAACTCTTCCATTTGGGATTGTAAGACTTTCTAGTCGAAGGCTTCCTGGTCTCCACCAGGATCCGAGACATGCTCTCCAAGAGGCCCAGGGCCTGCAGGGTCATCCAGTCAACATCCGTACCATGAGAGACAAGACATGGAAGTTGGGATTGTGCAGCCTGCCTTGATCCGGCATGATCAGGTCCAGAGCAGTTCCCAGGTAGATTGGAGCCCATGAGGATAGATCCTGCAGAAGTGGGAACCAAATTTGCTGTGGCCAATAAGGTGTGATCAGGATCCGTCGGTCCTGTTGAAGTTTCAGGAGAGTCCTAGACACTAGTGGAAGCGGAGGATACGCATATAGGAGGCTGGTGCCCCAATGATGAGCAAAGGCATTCGAAACGGGCCAGCCGGCCATCCTGACTAGGGAGCAGAACAGATCCAATTTCCTGTTGCATGGTGAAGCAAACAGATCTATGTCCGGGATCCCCCAAAGGGGGAAGATCCTATCTACCACCTCCTGTTTCAGGGACCATTAATGGGAGTGGAAGTCCCGTCTCAAAGCGTCAGTTATCACATTTTCAGCCCCTGGCAGATATATAGCTCGCAGGAGAATGCCCCGCAAGACAGCCCAGGATCAGATCTGTGCTGCTTCTTGGCAGAGGAGGAATGAACCCATTCCCCCCTGCTTGTTCAGGTACCGCATCACCACTTGGTTGTTGGTTTGCAGCCGAACTACCTTGTTGGCCAAGTGATCCCAAAATACCTATAGAGCATACTGAATCGCCCGGAGTTCCAGGAAGTTGATCTGAAGACACTGCTCCTGCGATGACCATTGACTTTGGGTGCTGAGACCTGCAACGTGAGCTCCCCAACACATGTGGAACACATCTGTAGTGAGAACAACCTGTGGTGGAGAAACCTGGAAAGGCATTCCCACCTCTAGATTGGACATGGTCTTCCACCACAAGTGGGATTTCCGCAGTGGCGTAGTGATTATGATGCAAACTCGAAGGTCTTGGTTGGCCTGACACCACTGAGGGCACAATCTCTCCAACTTCTCCTTGAATGCTGACAAAGACAGGACAGCTTGAGGAGGAGGGGGCAAAAAAAACGGATCCTCCCCGGAACCATAAGGGAAATCTGTGCTTTCCCCTGGAATCAGTGGGGATCGTCGTGGCCCCTCAGGTTCCACGGAAGGTGAAGCTTCCTCGGCCCGGGACCACTTCAGGGGCAGCACAGTTGGTGTTCTCCCATGGTCGGACGTATGTGACGATGAGGATCGATAGTGATGTTTTCTTGATTTCCCCTGATGCTCGGTCCGGTCTTTACCCGGAGTCGAGGGAGATGGCGAGGATTCAGACCTGGAATGAGAAGAAATTAACATCAGATGGTCCCCCAAATCGAATTACAGTCAGGAAGTGGAGGAGACACCAAATGGATCAGAGTTGCTAAGACCTCCTGAGCCTTTGGTGTCGATGCCCCCGATGCCGAGGTCGAGGTTTCTGACTTTTTGGTGCCAAACAGCTTCTCCATTTTATGAAGGCATGCACAACAGCCCTTAGAGGTCATTTGGGAACAAAGTTTGCAGCCTCGAGCATCATGCGATGCCCCCAGGCACAAAACGCAGACCTCATGGGTGTCTTGGATGGACATAGTCCTGGGGCACTGGGGGCAACGTCAGAAGCCGGATGACACCATGGGAAAAAGAATGAGGCATGCGGTCGATGGCTGGCAGCTACCGGAGGGCAGCACAGTCGGTAAATGAACACAAACAAATAACTTACTGCGGCGCCCAATAACTAACCCTGAAATGCAGAGGAACCTGATGGGACTCAAGAATGGAAGAAAAAGGTTTCAACACAAAAAAAAGCGCAAGCTCCACTGTTGTGAGGCTTCAGCGTTGTGGAAAAAGAGAGACTGAAGAGGGACCCCACATGGACTTGTGGATCGTGGCATGCTGGGCATAATTTTCCGTGCCGGGCTCCATCTGATGATGTCACCCATGTGTGAAGACTACCATCCTGCTTGTCCTAGGAGAACCCAATATTTCTTTTAAATGCTGTTTTTCAAAAATAAATTGATACCTACCTTAGCCAGCCAGGAAAAATTTTTATTACTTCATGATCTTTGGGTTTTACTCTGATGATCCAAGATTCAGGAATGGTCTGTCTGAACACAGAACCAGCTTTGTTTCCATCTGTGGCTCCTTTTCCACTGATGATATCATCACTAACTGGTACAAGTTGAGGGAATGCCTTTAGCTCGAAGTTCTGTTGATCATCAGTTATGTAGTATGATCTCAAGGCAGCCTCCTAAATCACCATATTAAAAAAAAGTGTATTACTAAACATCAAAAAGCTAGGACAGGATACTTTCTGACAATCAATTTTACTAAAGTATTTTACTGAGGTAATAACCACTAATTAGATAAGACATATCCTGGCAATTACTATACTGGTGAGAGCTCCTACTTAAACCTTAATCTACTTCTATATTCACAAAAAGGAAATAGCTAGCAGAAAAGCTATTATTCCTACCAAACTGTAAAACAAAAACAATATAATGAGTGGCTAAAGCTGATATATATATACACATCTATATCTATATATAGATATCAAATGTGTATGTGAATTTTTAAAATTAAATCTTACAAAAACAAAGCCCTGAACTTCTGAAAATCATATGTAGAGTAACTTTTTATACATTTATACTTACACTATATATATAATATTTATAGTATATGTTCATTTAAACTTGAGAATAGTTGGTCCTGTCTACAATAATTTTTCAAAATTACTGAATGCATCTCTAGAAAAATATGTTCTTGTTAGTCAGATTGTCTTTCCAAAGCTCACCAAGACGTACAGGTGAAATGACAGCATACTTTTAGCTCTAAGCATTACAGCCAAAAAAAAAGGCTCAGTGCTAAGCGGAGGATGACAACCACCACATCTCAAGAGTAAGTTGCTTAAGGAACAGAGAAAGGGGCAATAACTATGGCAGGGTTGAAGGAGGGAGAAGGGAGTGGTGTGAGAAGACTGCAGGATAACAAACAAACAATTATTATTAAGGCTTTAAACACTCATCACAATAAACAGAATATTTACATGTACATGTTCTGGAAGCTAAATTTAGGGTTTTAGATTGGAAACTAAAATCCACAACCTCCAGGACTGCATTCTCAGACTTATTCCCCATTCCATGCACCGAACCCTAGGGCCTCAATGCATGGACCAGACAATGGTGCAGGGAAGAGGGCTTTAGATTAGCTAGGAACTAGGGAGCAGCCTGGGGACAGGGCTGATGCTAGCTTTTTTGCTGCCCTATGCAATTACTGTGCTGTCCCCCCCACCAAAAAAATCCCAGCTCCCTCCAGTGATACAAACTTTAAACGCTGACACCCCCCCCCCCCCTCCCGGAACCAATGGCTGGTGCAAGGGTATTAGGTGCCCCTAGGCAAACCTTACAGCCTTGCACAACGCTCCTCCCCTCGGCCTGTTCCCCATATACTCACAGTTAAGAGTTATGCATTTATTCTGAGGTAAAAATATCACTTACATTATATGCTGTCAACCAGAAATCCCTGCAAAAACACACTTGGAACCCATATGGTATTAGGTGTATTGTAACATCTGTTGTGTGCGGGCTTGACCCTTCGAAAGCCCTAAAACACTTCCTATTAGGAAATACTTCACCTGCGTCACACATGCAGAACATGAATAGATCCTCACCAAATACAGAATAAAGTAACCATAAAATATAAATATAAACATGACAAAACCTGAACTGGAATCTACAAGAAAACAGACATTCTAAGCAGTGCAACAATTAAAAAAACAAGAACCATCACCATTCCTCAAACATCAAACAATAAAATCAAGAAATAATCATAATAGTAAAAACATACGAATAATAATATTCCAAAAACAGATGACAAATAAAATATTAAATAATTAAAAACATACACATACACCTCTCCCTCTAGCTCTTCTTTGGTTGGGATCTGCCAGCAGGGCCAGGCCCCCCTCTTCATTTCAGCTGCTAGCATGTTGGAATCATCCTGCAGCCCCATTCTCTCTCTCTCTCTCACATACACATACACACACACACACCCCAAGCAAGTTCTCATTCACAGCCACCCAAATGCCAGGAAGGCTCCCATTATCACACATACACAACCTACCCATCCCAGGCAGGGTCCCAAGCATGCATGTGTGCACAAACATACACACATCTCAGGCAGGCTCCCATTCACACACACGGACACACATACATCCCAAGCAGGCTCCCATACATACACACAAACACACTCCCCACTCATCCCAGATAAGCTCCCATTCACACACACACACACCCATCCCACGCAGCCTCCCATTCACACACACACACCCACCCACCCATCCCACGCAGCCTCCCATTCACACACACACCCATACATCCTAGGCAGCCTCCCAACCACACATACACACCCATTACAGGCAGCCTCTCATTCACGCACACACACATACAGACCAAGCAATCAGGGTCCAGAGTCATTCCTCCTCTACTGCAGCCAGCCTGTACCTCCTTTGGGGAGAGCAGCTGTTCTGCAGCTCCTCCTGCATGTTGGCCCCAAAGTAATTCAACACTCGCAGTGCTATCACTTCCTGTATTCTCATTTCATGCATGACGAGGTGAGATTATAGGAAGTGCTAGCATTACGAGTGTTGAATTACCATGGAACCAGCACATGAGGAGGAGCTGCAGGACAGACTTCGTATTCTGCTCTGGACACCTGCTTCTTCCGCCACCGGTGGGATGGGGTCCATTGGCAGCTGCATGGGCCTCCTGCTTCTTCCACCGCTGGTGGGATAGTGTCCACCTGCAGTAGCACAGGCCGCCCCCCCCCCCCCCAATGTGCGCCACCTTGTGCAATTCTCCACCTTATCCGAGATGGAACCTCTTCTGATGGAAGACATCAGAAGGTGAGGACTTCAGGAAGACCTGAAGGAGAGGACATCAGGAAGGTCAGACGACGAAGACATCTGAAGACAAGGACATGGGATCCGACGAGAGACCAGGACATGAAACGAAGATGCAGATGAAGGATCAAGAACCACAAAGGAAGACAAGGGAATTCCCACAAAGAACAGAGTGCCTAGGAGAAGCTGACTTGACGAGGAGTCCTAGGGAGGACTAGCTCCTTGCAAAGGCGAGATAAACTGAAGGCTGAGCCCTTTTGTAGGGTTGAAGAGGAAACACCTTGATGTCATCACTAGGAAGAGCCAGGAAGACTGCCCACAGCTGGCCCTTTAAAAGACTGAAGGAGGCGTGGCCTCGCGCCAAAGGAGGCAGGACCCTGGAGAGCGGTGTCCCTGCCGCAGACCAGAACAGGAGCAGCACTAGGCAGTGAAGCAGGGCCCGGCATGGAAGGCGGCCTCCCACCGCAGGATGGAAGACTGAGGGCGGCTCCCTCCCGTGAAGACTGAAGAGGAGCAGGAACGGCACCATGCCGCGCGGGGTTCAACGTCTGCGGCCTCCTAACCACATGGAAGTACAGCAGCAAGGCCCGCCGTTCAGGAGATGAAAATGGCCGGCCTCCGGGCCATGGAGAAACACAGGCGGCAGCCTCCAGGCCGCATGGAAGCACGGCGGCACAGCCCACTGTGCAAGAAGGAAAGTTGAGAGGCCTCAGGGCCATGAGGCTGGACGGTGGCAGCTCCAGGCTGCAAGACAGAGCAAGGAGAAGACATCGGGAGAGCAGGCAGGCTGGCGGAGGAGCAGGCAGCAAGGAGGTGATAGGATGGCATGGATTCAAACAAGATAAAACTTTTGTAGGAAAGACTGCACTCTGGAATCCTTAAGGTTATAAAATACAAGTGTTAAGGGGAAGAGTATAGTAGTAGGGGTCCTACTACTGTACTGGAAAGGATGAAGAAACTGACTGTAAAATGCTAACAGAGAATAAACAGGCTAACACAACTGGAAACACAATAATTCATTAAAAGGAGATTTCAAATATCCAAATATTGACTGGGTAAATATCACTTTAGGACATGCTAGAGAGGTAAAGATTTTAAATGTACCTGAAGACTGGAGAGTGGCCAAAGTAACCCCAATATTTAAAAAGGGATTCAGAGGCGATCCAGGAAACTATAAGACCAGTGAGCCAGATTTCAGAGCCAGGAAAAATAGCAGAAACTATTCTAAAGATCAAAATCACAGAGCATATAGAAGGACATGGTTTAATGGAACACAGTCAGCATAGATTTACCCAAAGGAAGTCTTGCCTGCTTCATTTTTTGAAGGGGTTAATAAACATTTATTTATTTATTTATTTATTGTTTTTATATACCGATCTTCCTGCATTAAATACAAATCAAACCGGTTTACAAGGAACAGAAAATTGCCTGAACGGCGATACATAGAACTCAGAACATACATAGTAAATAGGGCAAATACAGTTAAAATTTAAATTTAACTGAACAGAGAAAAAATATTTAAAAAATATTTACAATGCATAGTCATAAATGTCCTAAAGCATTCAGAGAGAAAAATGTGCTTAGTTAAAATGCAGAGTCTGGAAATGCAAGGTTGAATAACCATGTTTTTAATTTTTTCTTAAAGGATATTGGGCAAGGATCTTGTCTAAGGTCCGGTGGGAGATTGTTCCATTGAGTGGGTTGAGGTAGAGAAGGCTCTGATCTTTAGTGATGTTTTTGCTTGAGGGACGAAGAGAGTGCCTTGATAAGCTCTTCTCATTGGTCTAGTGGGATTATTAGGGCGAACTTGGTGAGTTAAATCGATTGGGGCAAGATTGTGAACAGATTTGTGCATGATGGTCAGCACTTTGTATCGGATTCTATATTTGATAGGGAGCCAGTGAAGGTTGTATAGAATGGGAGTAATATGGTCCCTTTTTTTTAGAATTGGTTAGAATCCTGGCGGCTGAATTCTGTAACATTTGAAGTGGCTTAGTGGTGATAGCCGGGAGACCAAGTAATAATGAGTTACAGTAATCAATTTTTGTGAGAATGATTGCTTGTAACACCAGACGGAAATCATAAAAGTGCAGGAGAGGTTTAAGCTTCTTAAGGACCTGTAGTTTGAAGAAGCACTCTTTTGTTGTATTGTTGACAAACCTTTTGAAGTTCAACTGGTTGTCCAGGAGAGTGCCTTGATCTCTTACGTGAGAGGTCTTTTTGATGTTATCTAGTTTTGTTGAAGGGAAGTTAGGAAGAGATCGGTGGATAAAGGTGGATAAAGGTGAACCAGTAGTTATAGTGTATTTGGATTTTCAGAAGGTGTTTGACAAAGTCCCTCATGAGAGGCTTCTAAGAAAACTAAAATGTCATGGGATGGGAGGCGAAGTCCTTTTGTGGATTACAAACTTGTTGAAAGACCAGAAACAGAGAGTAGGATTAAATAGTCAATTTTCTCAGTGGAAAAGGGTAAACAGTGGAGTGCCTCAGTGATCTGTACTTGGACCAGTAATTTTTCAATATATTTATTAATGATTAAATGATCGAGAAAGGAATACGAGTGAGGTAATCAAATTTGCAGATGATGCAAAATTATTCAGAGTAGTTACCTCAGAAGCTGATTGTGAAAAATTGCAGGAGGAACTTGTGAGACTGGAAAATTGGGCATCCAAATGGCAGATGAAATTTAATGTGGACAAGTGCAAGGTGATGCATATAGAGAAAAATAACCTATGCTGTAGTTAACATGATGTTAGGTTCCATATTAGGAGTTATCACCCAGGAAAACGTTCTAGGCATCATTGTGGATAATGCATTGAAATTGTAGGTTCAGTGTGCTACAGTGGTCAAAATAGCAAACAGAATGTTAGGAATTATTAGGAAGGGAATGGTGAATAAAATGGAGAATGTCATAATGCTTTTATATCACTCCGTAGTGAGATCGCACCTTGAATAATGTATGCAGCTCTGGTTGCTGCATCTTAAAAAAGATATAGTTGCACTGGAGAAGGTACAGAGAAAGGTAAACAAAATCATAAAGAGGATGGAACAGCTCCACTATGAGGAAAGGCTAAAGAGGTTAGGGCTGTTCAGCATGAAGAAGAGACAGCTGCGGGGGGATATGATAGAGGTGTTTAAAATCATGAGAGGTCTAGAACAGGTAAATGTGAATCTATTTACTCTTTTGGAGGGAGCACTCCATGGAGTTAGTGAGTAGCTCATTTGAAACGAATGAAAAAGCATTTTCTTTTATTAAACATACAAATAAGCTCTGCAATTAGCTGTCAGAGAATGTGGTTAGTGCAGTTAGTGTAGATGGGTTTAAAAAAGTTTTGTATAAGTTTTTGGAGGAGAAGTCCATTACTGCTATTAATCAAGTTGACTTAGGAAATAGCCACTGCTATTACTGGCATCAGTAGCATGGGATCTACTTAGTGTTTGCCAGGTACTTGTAGCCTGGATTGGCCACTGTTGGAAACAGAATGATGGGTTTGATGGACCCTTGGTCTGACCCAGTATGGCAATTTCTTATGTTCATATGTCATAAGTAACTGCTTCATGCAGCAGCTAGTTATAGAACAAACAAAAAGGGACACTCTTTAGATCTGTTACATTTGGCGGCTCATGGGATGGCCTTGCAAGCTGCTATACTTACTCCAACACTACTGATAGCCTCTGACAGTTACATGGTTGGAACACCACCGAGCACGACATGAGCCGCCGCCATCAGCCAGGATCTCTCTAAGGCACGTGCACACCTGACGTGCCGGCTCTTAAAGAAGCCATGGCGGGAAAGTCCCCGCAGCGCCCTTTGTTGAATTCAACAGCTTCTGCCTAAATAAGTATAACCTGGATTGTGATTGGGAAAGGATCTGGATAGAAAGCTACTTGATAAGAATCACAGAGTAATACCATTATTTATATTCCACCTTTTGTGACTCTTCAAAGTTGATTACATTTAGGTACTATAGTTATTTCCCTATCATCAGAGGGTTTACAATCTGAGGTATTGTAGTGTGATTTGTCCAAGGTCACAAGAAGTGTCAGCAGGATTTGAACCCTGGCTTCCTTGGTTCAGAACCTGCTGCTCTATCCACTGGGCTATGCCAATTGCCATCTGGACTTATTGCTATCGCACTGCCTAGCGTGTGAGCCCACTAGGCCCACACCAACAGCTGGCAAAGAAGCCCTTGGGCAGGACTGGCTGGAGCTTCGACTATACCAGCCTCCTTCCCTTCAGGT
The DNA here is from genome assembly GCF_901001135.1 of Rhinatrema bivittatum. NCBI lineage: Eukaryota > Metazoa > Chordata > Amphibia > Gymnophiona > Rhinatrematidae > Rhinatrema > Rhinatrema bivittatum. The sequence continues at coordinate 414,980,361 of NC_042615.1, forward strand.
TAAAGCCTTTGGGTTCTGGCGACCGGCATGTCTTAGGTGGGTCCCTCAGGCTATTCAAGAGTGAGAGTCCAATTCTGGGTGAAAGTCAGGGCAGGCAGCAGACATGGATATAAGGATGGGTTCGGGGCAGGCAGCAGATATGGATACCAGACTGGGGGTAGGGGCAGGCAGCAGACATGGATACCAGGCTGGGGTTGGGGCAGGCAGCAGACAAGGCAAGGTCAGGTCCGAAGCAGAGGGCCAGGGTCCAACGAGAGTCAGAATCCAGGAAGTCAAGCCAAAGGAAACTGGACAAGAAAAGGACTAAAACATGGACAAGGCAAGGATAAAATTTGGGCAAGGCATGGCCAAAGCAAGGACAAGACACAATAAGGCAAGGAGAAAAACAAGGAACTAGCAACAAATACTGGGACATAAGGCACACAAATAGCAATGGTGTGAGAAGCTGGTCCTACAACCATATCCTGAATCTCCTGCGCCAAAGAGAGGACTACTGCATCACTCACATCATCATGACTTTGTGGTATCGCTGCCAACCCACAGCATGCTATTACACACTAGAAGCTAAACTATAGCTTGACATGTTTTAAAAGGCTATGTCCAACCCAAAGTCCATGCCACCTTTCACTGTCACACTATATGTATGTGTGTTAGATCTTCCTGAAATTAAAAATGCTTCTGGGGTTCCTACAAATTTTGTCCATCTTACTCACAACCAAGCTTTTGCTACCCGTTTCTAGCACTCTTCTAACACTGAATGAAGCTGTACATCACAGCTGCCACACATCATTGCTGAAAGACATCAATTTCGTGGTATGATTGTACATGTCCCTGGCTGTTCTGCAGTATGTCCTCCAGAGATACGCATTTGTCTGACATGACACAGTGACTAGGATTGGGCCAAAATGCACATCCTCCAACCTCAGTTGAACCCATGTACCCCGAGCACTAACAGGGCACACCTACATAGTAACATAGTAATGACGGCAGAAAAAGACCAAAATGGTCCATCCAGTCTGCCCAGCAAGCTTCCCAAGGTAGTAACTGCTGCTCTGTGAAGGTTACCCCAAGCGTTTTTATTTATTCCCATCCTCTAGCCTTTAGGGATTCACAGTGTTTATCCCATGCCTCAGTTTTAGTCTTCACCACTTCCTCCGAAAAGGCATTCCAGGCATCCACCACCCTCTCAGTGAAGAAATATTTCCTGACATTGGTTCTAAGTCTTCCTCCCGGGAGTTTCAAATTGTGACCCCTAGTTCTACTAAATTGTTTCCAATGGAAAAGGTTTGTTGACAACCATGGATCATTAAAACCTTTCAAGTATCTGAAAGTCTATATCATATCACCCCTGCTCCTCCTCTTCTCCAGGGTATATATATTCAGGTTCTTCAACCTCTACTCATAAGTCATTCAATGGAGACCATCCACCATTTTGGTCGCCCTTCTCTGGACCACTTCCATCCTGTCTCTGTCTCCTTTGAGATACGGTCTCCAGAACTGAACAAAGTACTCCAGATGAGGCCTCACCAAGGACCTGTACAAGGGGATTATCACTTCTCTTTTCTTACTAGATATTCCTCTCTCTATGCAGTCTAGCATTCTTCTGGCTTTGGCTATCGCCGTGTCACACTGCTTTGTCGACTTCAGATCGTTAGACACTATCACCCCAAGGCCTCCTGCTCTGTGCACATCATCCCTTCACCCCCAACGCATACAGTTCTTTTGGATTACCACACCCCAGATGCATGACTCTGCACTTCTTGGCATTGAATCCCAGCTGCCATAATCTTTGACACTCTTCCAGCTTCCTTAAATCCAGTCTCATTCTCTGTACTGTTTCCAGCGTGGCCGCTCTGTTGCATAGTATCATCCACAAATAGACAAACTTTACCTTTTTTATTTATTTATTTATTTATTTTTAATTTTTATATACCGAAGTTCTTGTAGGGACTACAAATCACTCCGGTTTACATAAAACGAAGAACTGCTCAACAGAGAGCTGAACAGAGCTCAACAGAGAGCCTTCTATCCCTTCCGCAATGTCGCTCACAAAGATGATGAACAGAACCGGTCCCAACACGATCCCTGTGGCACTCCACTTAACACCATTCTCTCTTCAGAGTAGGTTCCATTTATCATCACCCGTTGTCTTCTATCCGTCAACCAGTTTGTAATCCATGCCAACACACTGGAACTAACTCCCAAGCTTCTCATTTTGTTGATGAGTCTTCTATGTGGGACCGTATCAAAAGCTTTACTAAAATCCAAATAAATTACATAGAGTGCTCTTCCCTGATCCAGTTCTCTAGTCATCCAATCAAAGAAATCAATTAGATTCATCTGACAGGACCTTCCCCTGGTGAATCCATGCTGCTTCTGATCAAGCAACCTCACCAGATTATAGATAGTTCACTATCCTTTCCTTCAGCAGAGTCTCCATTAATTTTCCCACCACAGAGGTGATGCTAACCAGCCTGCAGTTTCCGGTCTCTTCTCTGCTCCCACTCTTGTGAAGTGGGACCACCAACGCTCTTCTCCAGTCACTAGGCACTATACCTAGAAAATAGCCACTGCTGTTACTAATAACAGTAACATGGGATAGATTTAGTTTTTGGGAACATGCCAGGTTCTTATGGCCTGGAATGGCGACTGTTGGAGACAGGATGCTGGGCTTGATGGACCCTTGGTCTGACTCAGTATGGCATGTTCTTATGATCTTACTCTTTTTCCAGGGATCTATTCAACAGGACACACAGTGGACCCGCCAGCACATATCTGAGTTCCCTCAATATTCTGGGGTGAACCTCAATCGGGCCCCATGGCTTTGTCCACTTTCAGTTTTCTTAGCTCTTACTATACATTATCTTCCGTGAATGGAGTTTCATCTACTTCACCCCCTTCTACAATCTTGATAACAAGTGACTGTCCTTCTCCAGGGCCTTCCCTTAGTGAACACTGAACTGAAGTATTTGTTTAATATTTCTGCTAATTCATCATCTCTTTCCACCCATTGATCCTTATCCCTTTCAATTGCACTATACCACTATGGAACTTTCTCCTTTCTCTGATATATCTGAAAAATGTTTTGTCACCCTGCTTTATCTCCTTGGCAATCCTTTCCTCTGCCTGACATTTTGCTTTCTTGATTACTTTTTTCATCTTCCTCAGTTTTGCCAGATAATCCTCCCTGTGTTCCATTTTTTGGGATTCTTTATATTTCTTAAAAGCTGCTTTTTTTGCTTTTATTACATCAGCCACCTCCTTTGTGAACAAGATTGGATTCTTATTTCTCTTACTTTTGTTTACTTGTCTAACATAGATATTTGTTGCTTTTGTAATTGCTCCTTTTAGTTTGGCCCACTGTTGTTCGACCTCTCCCATTTTCTCCCAGTCTTCAAGTTCTGCCTCCAGATATTTCCCCATTTCTACAAAGTCTGTTTTTTTTGAAATTCAAAACTCGGGTCTTTCTGACACTTCTCGGGATCCTGTTTGCAACATCAAACCATACTATTTGAGGATCACTAGTGCTGAGGTGGGCACCCACCCGGAAATTAGAGACATTAGCCCCATTAGTGAACACTAGGTTAAGTATAACTCCCTCCCTCGTGGGTTCCATTACCATTTGTTTGAACAGAGCCACTTGCAGGGCATCCACTATCTCTCTCTACTTCTGTTAGATTCTGCAGAAGGGATTCTCCAGTCCACGTCCGGCAGATTAAAGTCACCAACAATCAATACTTCCCCCTTCTTTCCCATCTTTATAATGTCTTTGATCAGATCTCTGTCTAGTTTTTCCGTTTGAGTCGGAGGCCACTCCAGTAAAAATGGATATACTGTCATCTTTTTTTAGGGTGGCCCATAATGCTTCTTCTCTACCCCACTTTCCTTGCAGTTCACTTACTTGGATATTATTTTTTATATAATGTGCTACTCCTCTCCTTTTTTTGTCCTTTCTATCATTCCTTAACAATTTATAGCCCAGTATGGCCATATCCCAGTCATGAGAATCCATGAACCATGTCTGTGACAGCAACAACATCCAAGTCTGCCTCCACCATTAAGACCTGTAGGTCTGGGATTTTATTGCCCAAATTGCGAGCATCTGTAGTCATAGTTTTCCAATTTTTCTCCCTTGCTATGTTGTACTTCCTAGGAACCTTTTCTGTTTTTTTGAGCTGATTAGGAGTCCCTGCATTGTGGACACAAAAAACGTTTTGGTTGAGAAGTGACATTTCAATAGCTCCAAGAGGGAGGATTTGAACAGTCACTTCATTAAAGTTAACAAGTTGAAAGTCTGAAGTGCTCAGTCATACACAGAGCTTTATGGCAAGTGCTTTATGGGTACACAACACTAGCAGGTCTCCCCAGCATGGAGAGAGAAACCTTGACGCTGGCACTATGGCTTGCAGACTGAACTGTGCAAGCCACCTGTCATGTAACTGATGCACTCACATCCCTGATGGCCCCCCCGTATCAGTGGCATTTGCTGTAAACACATAGCTGGAGAGGGACTATAGAAAGAAGCAGTGCTCTTACCTACGAGCCAACCATCTTCAGAATTTTCAAACAGTCCAGACTGCCTAAATATAAAGGAATTGTGTGCAACTCTTGGGTACCTGGCGACCATGTCGAAAATGCACTGTCAGGCGTCACAGACCACTACACATTAATGGAGTTGAAGAGCTTTTATTTCGCCCGGTCGCAGGCAGCTGTGACCTCTCTTGCTCACCTCTTTTTTCCCTGCACAGTCAATCATTGGGAGAATGGCGGCCTCCGCTAACCACCGCCGACCTCCCCGGCATCCCCAGGATGGCGTAGGCACTAGGGATGTGAATCGGATCCGATATCGGATCCGATTCTGGTTCCGATTCACATCTCTATAGATGTGAATCGGATCCGATATCGGATGTGAATCGGATCCAATATCGGATCCGATTCACATCCCTAGTAGGCACTGCCGACCACCATCTTACTTCTGTAATCACCTAGGCGTGAGCGCACAAGCGCGCACGCAGGGCCTCCTTTTGTATACGTCATGGCGGGAACGAATTAACAAGGAGTTCTCTCGTTGTTAAATCCGCTCCACATCGGGATCCTTTGTTCCAGTATCTCCTCGTGGCATTGGACGCTCCGGGTACCTGCTCCTCAGGGGCCCTTCCGGGTCTTCGCTATCAGCTCCTCAAAGGGCCTTCTGCTTTGGACTTCTCCTGACCCGATCCTCGGGTTTCCTTTCCTGGGACTTCCTCGTGTGAGTACCTTCTTCAACTTCCTACGATATCTACATTGCTGGACTCTCCACGGTGTACCCCGTGCCACTACCGTTCTTCAGTATAACTCTTCTGGCTATCCTGAGCTACAGGTATTGCTGCTACTACTCAAAATCCTCGGCATACCCCGTGCTGCGGGCCACTACCGGATCTGCACTCTGTGGTATCTACATCTATCTACAGGATTCTCCTGGTGTACCCCGCGCTGCGGGCCACTACCAGACCTGCTCATCTACAGCATCACCCTGAGTTGATTCTGCTCAAGAACTGTGTTTATTGCATTCCCCGCTCCTCGGGTTATGCATTATTCTTTTCTCCCTAATAAAGTCTCTCTCACAGCTGTGTTCTACGTCGCTGAGACCACGCCCAATGAAGGTGAGGCTCACAGGGCTCCTCCCTGTGGGCGGAGACATCTCTCACCTCAGCCCGGGGTTCACAATTACCTTCAAAACCATAACAAATAAATTGGATACAGATAACCTTTTACTGGAATTAGTCAAACCATTCCATCCCATTAACATGATACATGGTATTGTGTGGAGAAAATGGATGGGAAAGAACTGGGGTTATTGGTTTATGGTTTTGAAGTGGGCTTAGAGGTGGTGGAGAAGCTTCTTTCATAGATTGAGTCGGGTTTCCCTCTTCTTGAGCATGATAGGTAATCCAGACTTTCCTGCAGAAATGGATAGTTCCGCTTTCCTGACGTACAGAGAGAAAGGATTATACTGTTTAAGGAAGTTTGTACATCCTGAGCATGTTTGTCTTTATTCCTTTCAACAACTATAAGAGGAATGGGAAATATCCAATAGAGATTTTTTTTGCTTTTCTGCAAGTGTGGCATTATTGTATGAGCATCATGGATGGGGATGTGAATAAATAAATTTTACGGATGAGGAAGATTATTTTGTAGATATAAGGCCAAAGTTTAATAAACTCAGGATTTGGATGCTGCAACTTAAGCAAGGTTACTCCAATACTCGGTTCAGCAAATAAGCATAATTGTGGGGGCCAGACCTTGGTTATTCGTTGGAAGCAGAAAATACAAAGGTGGCATTCTTTGCACTGTATGAATACCTAAAGCCATCAAACTTGAGGGAAACCCAACTGAAAATTCTCCATCATATTTACCTCACTAGAGCACTGGGTGTCAAAATACAGCTGTGGGATTTGGAATTATCTTTAAAATGTAATAATCACAGGGGTACATTATGCCACATGCTTACAGAATGCCAGAAATTGCAAGTTTTCTGGAGTTAGGTGCATGGGTTTTTGAGTCGCTTGTTATGACTCAGATATTGTGTGGAATGGAAAAATATCTTACCTGATTATATTTGATAGATCATTGGGGATCTCTGCAGGAGACATGAGGCTGATTAGTGTTACCTTGATATTGGCAAAAAAGATTGTGCTATCACATTGGAACACTGATGAGTTACCTGTATTTCATGTGTGGGAAATCAGAAATACGGATCTTTGCACGTACGGAACAAATGAGGCAGAAATCAATTATTGGAAAGAAAGCTGTACTGCAACAAAAAAGTTATTTTTTATTGTGGGAAAAAGCCTATACTTTATTATAATGATCAACCAAGGGTATTACCAATGCTACTCCCTGGGTGAATGGTGGAGAGAGAGTTTGAGTGAGTTGAATGGATGTGTATGAGTGAAGTTAACACAATAAAAAACTGATTAATGGGAAGTTCAAATTGTTTATTTTCAATATGATTGTTACAGAATCACATATTCTTGTAACAGGCGTATGTAAGGAAAACTCCACTGCTCCAAGCCTCTGTACTCTGGAATGCCACTTAGATGCAGGGGTAACCACAATAACTATTGAAAAACACAAAACACAGGTGGCAGAATAAAAAATAAAAGCACAGATTCCACTTTGGTGTTCAAAGTAAAAGTTTACTTGCAGAAAAACAAGATCGCAACCAGCATGGAAACATCAAACTGCATAAAAATCAAAATAGTCAAAACTGGTTTCTGTGTCCCTGTTGCACCACCATCCAGGCTTAATGATCCCTTCCAACTGGAGAGTAGGGTACTGGGCAGCACCAGCGTAAACAAGGAAAATGGGAAGTACCAAAATCCAAAAATAACAGTCTATGAATATCACACTCTCTATAAATCTCCTTACTTTTGGCTTTTGCATTGCAATGAGTTTAAAAATTAGCAATAGCCTTTCCGGTTACAGGGGAGAGCCCTATCTTCCAGACTGGTCAATTGAAAGTCCAAAAATCTTCAAATCTAATGCAGATTCCTCTTCCAATCAAAACTCCAAGGGGTGAGGCTATGACCATTCATGAAATTCCACTCCCACTTCTCTCCCTTTCTTCTCCAGGCCTGAGGAGCCAACAGGGATCTCCACCAAATCCACACCCTCTCTCTTCCTGTTACGCCTGCCCTCTGACTCTGAGCATGCTCATGGGGATATTTATATCCTACACAAGCTTCCCAGAAAAAGGTGGGATTAATGCAAGGAGAGGGTTCAAAAATGCAAACATTACTCCCACTGCCCATAGCTGGAGAAACTGGTCTGGATTGAAATAGTGAAGGGCATAGCCCTGTCACACTCCAGAGAGGGATTCTTAGGGTTTCCAACTATAATGGGATTATTTAGAGTCCAAAAGACACGAATGCAAGTAGTAGAATAACAACAAATAATAAGCATTCCAAAAATTGTCAAACATTCAAATACTGACAGTGACACTTCCGATTAAGCTGCTGAAGGATCTTCATAACACCCATACGTGCTATTGTGTTATGCACAAAATGCCCGGGTCAAGCTTAATCATTGGTCCTGGCTAACTTTCTTTTTTTTTTTTTTTTTCAATTTTCGCCCTGATGCAGTTCTCTACTGGAAACATGACGTTCATGTCGGGTGCAAAGTTCACTGTCCACTGCTGCTTTGAAATAGAATACGTTCTCTCGGAAAATTTCAAGGGAAGTAATTCATATTTTGGGGCAGATTTTAATACCTGCGCATGCGGCCTACATTTGTGCGCGCTACCCAGCGAGCACAAATGTACGCCCGATTTTTTAATATGCGTGCGCAGCCACGCGCATGTTATAAAATCAGGGGTCAGCGCGCGCAAGGGGGTGCACACTAGTGCACTTTACGCGTGCCAAGCCCTAGGGGAGCCCCGATGGCTTTCCCCGTTCCCTCCGAGGCCGTTCCGAAATCGGAACGGCCTCGGAGGGAAGTTTCCTTCTGCCCCCCCCCACCTTCCCCTCCCTTCCCCTATCTAACCCGCTTCCCCAGCCCTACCTAAATCTCCCCTACCTTTATTTTGTTTTTTCGGCAGGAGTAACTTGCGTGTGCTGGCCAGCTGCCGGCGCGCGATCCCCAGCAGAGCCACTGTGCCGGAGGCCTTGGTGCTGCCCCCGCCCTGCCCCCACCCCTTTCACAAAGCCCCGGGACATACGCACGTCATCAGGCCTATGCAAAATAGGCTCGGCGCGCGTAACCCTTTTAAAATCCACCCCTTTATGCGCAAAACTTGAAAAAAAAAATGAAAATTAGCCAGGACCAATGAAGTGTCACTGTCGGTATTTGAATGTTTGATACAATTTCCTTTGTGCTTATTATTTGTTGTCATGGGATTATTTAGCCCAAGTCTGACTATTGATGAACTCAGAACCATGCACACAGACAAAATATACAAAGGCATGGAGAGGCATGTCCCTGGTCCCAAGTTACTTTACCACTGGCATAACTGAAGCCAGGCACATCTGAGATCACAGGCTAACAGACCTCTGACACAATCCCTTACTATGTGGCCATTCAGCAATATCACATAAAAGACTTTTTCAACACACAAAGAAGGAAGAAGAAGAAAAAAGAAGCCACCCAGATGAACACACTGTGCCCCTGCAGTTGGCAGCTTTATGTAAGAATGTGCTACACTGTATTATTAGTATTTTTATCCCTATATATGAATCATTTCTTATTGCATTATTATTATAACCAAGCCATATAATAAAACCAACTACCTGGGATGAATTTATGGTTACTGTTCCTAAAGGGCGAGAGGGATGCGATTGCGGCCTCCTTAGATGTCCCCTAAACTGCCTTGTGTGACGTATCCACTCAGTACATAAGAACATAAGAACATAAGAAAATGCCATACTGGGTCAGACCAAGGGTCCATCAAGCCCAGCATCCTGTTTCCAACAGTGGCCAATCCAGGCCATAAGAACCTGGCAAGTACCCAAAAACTAAGTCTATTCCATGTAACCATTGCTAATGGCAGTGGCTATTCTCTAAGTGAACATAATAGCAGGTAATGGACTTCTCCTCCAAGAACTTATCCAATCCTTTTTTAAACACAGCTATACTAACTGCACGAACCACATTCTCTGGCAACAAATTCCAGAGTTTAATTGTGCGTTGAGTAAAAAAGAACTTTCTCCGATTAGTTTTAAATGTGCCCCATGCTAACTTCATGGAGTGTCCCCTAGTCCTTCTACTATCCGAAAGAGTAAATAACCGATTCACATCTACCCGTTCTAGACCTCTCATGATTTTAAACACCTCTATCATATCCCCCCTCAGTCGTCTCTTCTCCAAGCTGAAAAGTCCTAACCTCTTTAGTCTTTCCTCATAGGGGAGTTGTTCCATTCCCCTTATCATTTTGGTAGCCCTTCTCTGTACCTTCTCCATCGCAATTATATCTTTTTTGAGATGCGGCGACCAGAATTGTACACAGTATTCAAGGTGCGGTCTCACCATGGAGCGATACAGAGGCATTATGACATTTTCTGTTTTATTCATCATTCCTTTTCTAATAATTCCCAACATTCTGTTTGCTTTTTTGACTGCCGCAGCACACTGAACCAACGATTTCAATGTGTTATCCACTATGACACCTAGATCTCTTTCTTGGGTTGTAGCACCTAATATGGAACCCAACATCGTGTAATTATAGCATGGGTTATTTTTCCCTATATGCATCACCTTGCACTTATCCACATTAAATTTCATCTGCCATTTGGATGCCCAATTTTCCAGTCTCACAAGGTCTTCCTGCAATTTATCACAATCTGCTTGTGATTTAACTACTCTGCACAATTTTGTGTCATCTGCAAATTTGATTATCTCACTCGTCGTATTTCTTTCCAGATCATTTATAAATATATTGAACAGTAAGGGTCCCAACACAGATCCCTGAGGCACTCCACTGTCCACTCCCTTCCACTGAGAAAATTGCCCATTTAATCCTACTCTCTGTTTCCTGTCTTTTAGCCAGTTTGCAATCCACGAAAGGACATCGCCACCTATCCCATGACTTTTTACTTTTCCTAGAAGCCTCTCATGAGGAACTTTGTCAAACGCCTTCTGAAAATCCAAGTATACTACATCTACCGGTTCACCTTTATCCACATGTTTATTAACTCCTTCAAAAAAGTGAAGCAGATTTGTGAGGCAAGACTTGCCCTGGGTAAAGCCATGCTGACTTTGTTCCATTAAACCATGTCTTTCTATATGTTCTGTGATTTTGATGTTTATAACACTTTCCACTTTCCAGTAGGCCCTTTCATACCAAAGAACCCATAACATTTACCAAAAGGGACACCGACTAAGTGGGATAGGACTGAGAAAAGACATTTTGGACTGATTTTCTTTGAAGATTTTCTGAGGATTTAGTTTTGTAACTTGGACTTTAAAGTATTTTTGGTTACAGTAATAATTTTTTTTTGGAACACGCCACTCAAGTGTCCAGCCTGTTTCTTCTGAGTCGATGAAGCCGACAAGCGTGGACATCTAAGGGAGGATGCATCCCCACAAACAGTGCGAGACTTATGTGGGATTCCCCAGCCCTGAGCCCAGGGCGCCAGAGGTTTACCCTTGCTGTTCGGTAAACCCCAGCACTTTGGTCACCCAGCAGACTGTATTAAGAGGGGCTCTGGGGATAACAGTATGCATTCTGGGATGTCACCAAAGAGGGTTAGACATGGTTAAAAATATTTGTAGCGCATGAGCTTCCGAAACTACAAAATCGCATATGAACATATGTGAATCATGAATCAGTGTACCAAATGAATCAGTGTAACACATTCTTACATATGCATACAATGACCATGTCGTCAAAACTGTAATCTATGAAGGTTGTACCAAACTTCTTTGTATGCCAAGAATTATAATTTGTAAAGTATGAGGCCAATATTCAAAAATCCAGAAAACGGATAACCTATCCTGCTAAAGTTAGCCACATAAGTTATCTGGGTTATTCAGTGGGATAAATGTTTCACTGAATATCCCCTATTGAAGATATCCATAGCCAGATAACTTTAAATCTAACTGGATATTTTTTGAACATCGCCAGTTAGATATATAGTTATCCAGCTATAGTTAGTCAGATAACGCTAAAGTTAGCTGACTATATTCAAAAGAATACAGTCAATTAAGTACTGAGCTGCAGGCTTTAAAAAAAGAAGAGTGCAGACCTACTGGCACTTTCACAACTCCGCCTTCTCACTCGAGCTCCAAATGCATGGCACTGTCAGCAGAGCATGCCGCCTCCCTCCCCCCCAAATCCCCTCCATGTAACACATATAAAAAATAAAAGGGACGGTGTTTCCCCCATCCCCGCACACTCCCAGGTTCCATCAAATTTGTAACAAATTGTACTCTCCAGGGAACCTCTCCCTCCCTCGTCCACACTCCCACCGCAAGCCTAAACCTCCCACCCATCCAATATCTTCAATCTGTCCTTTCTTCAGCCCGGACGTTCAACGTAGAACTTCCAGTGTAGCTCCCTAGTGATGGCAGAAGCACCAGGCCAAGTCATGGTAGGCTGCTACCACGGTCCAGGCTGAAGAAAGCATTGACTGAAGGTACTTAGAAGGGTGGGAGAATCAGGGTTGGTTTGGGGTTGGGATTGGGGAGGGGGAGTGGAGAGGGAGTGGAAGGGAGCCCTGAAGGGTACTATTTGTTACAAATTTGATGGGACCCAGAAGGAGGCAGAGAGGAAGGTAGAGGGGAGACCAGCACTGGCCCTGGTTCCTTTATTTTTATATTTATATGGAGGAAGTTTGGGGAGGAGAGAGACTACAGGCTCGGCCCAGCAGGGTCAAGCATTTGGAGCTCAGGTGAGGGAAGGAAGGGATGGTTCCAGTAGATCCGTGTTTTGTTTTGCTTTTAAAACCCCACAAGCATAGCACTTAACTGGCTATATTCTTTTGAATATAGCCGGTAAAAGCGAAAGTCATCTGGGAACCCATTCCCGGGTAACTTTAGACCTGCTCTCAAGCACATCTTAAGTTAGCCAAATAACTTATTCAGTTAACTCCAAATATCAGAGACTAGTTATTCGGCTAACTCAACCCCATCTCAGAACGCTCCTCAAAATACTCCTTTCTTATTCAGCTAAATATCAGCCACATAATGACTTATCTAGCTAACTTTTAGCTGGATAAGCAAGAGGAATATTCAAAAGTTGCCATTTAGCTGAATAACTTGTGACTTTTCTGGCGAAATGGCTTTGAATATTGACTTCTCTGTGTTTGCTTACCACAACTTCTTCGTTTTTTGAAATTCTTGGAACTGAAATGAGTCGAAACTGACTGCGTCTTACTGTGTCATCACCATCAAATATTTTTAAATTTTGTTTACCTAAAAGGAAAAAAACATGTTAACGTTTATTATAAATTAAGCTGAAATTGATCAAAATCAAGAATGAGAAAAAATTAATAACATTCAGTACAACAACATTGAACATGTAATTTCTGATAGATTAAGGAGTTCAAAATACACTTGCTGGACAACAGAACAGAGCAGGAAGGAGCCATCTACCCTACCGCTTGCTGGACTTCTATTCCATGCTACTGTTTCTAGTAATAGCAGTGGCTATTTTTTCCTAAGTCAACTTAATTAATAGCAGGTAATGGACTTCTCCTCCAATAACTTATCCAATCCTTTTTTAAACACAGCTACACTAACTGCACTAACCACATCCTCTGGCATCAAATTCCAGAATTTAATTGTGTGTTGAGTGAAACAGAACTTTCTCTGATTAATTTTAAATGTGCCACATGCTAACTTCATGGAGTGCCCCCTAGTCTTTCTATTATCCAAAAAAGTAAATAATTGATTCACATTAACCTGTTCTAGACCTCTCATGATTTTAAACAACTCTATCATATCCCCCCCCTCAGCCATCTCTTCCCCAAGCTGAAAAGTCCTAACCTCTTTGGTCTTTACTCAAAGGGGAGCTGTTCCATTCAATTAATCATTTTAGTCACCCTTCTCTGTACCTTCTCCATCGCAACTATATCTTTGAGATGCGGCAACCAGAATTGTACACAGTATTCAAGGTGCGGTCTCACCATGGAGCGCTACAGAGACATTATGACATTTTCTGTTTTATTCACCATTCCCTTTCTAATAATTCCCAACATTCTGTTTGCTTTTTTGACTGCCACAGCACACTGAGCCGATGATTTCAATGTGTTATCCATTATGACACCTAGATCTCTTTCTTGGGTGGTATCTCCTAATAAGGAACCTAACATTGTGTAACTATAGCATGGGTTATTTTTCTCTATATGCATCACCTTGCAATTATCCACATTAAATTTCATCTGCCATTTGGATGCCCAATTTTCCAGTCTCAGAAGGTCTTCCAGCAATTTATCACAATCTGCTTGTGATTTAACTACTCTGAACAATTTTGTATCATCTGCAAATTTGATTACCTCACTTGTATTTTTTTCCAGATCATTTATAAATATATTGGAAAGTACGGGTCCCAATACAGATACCTGAGGCACTCCACTGCCCACTCCCTTCCACTGAGAAAATTGTCCATATAATCCTACTCCATGTTTCCTGTCTTTTAGCAAGTTTGTAATCCATAAAGGACATCGCCACCTATCCCATGATTTTTTACTTTTCCTAGAAGCCTCTCATGAGGAACTTTGTCAAACGCCTTCTGAAAATCCAAATATACTACATCTACCGATTCACCTTTATCTACATGTTTTTTAACTCCTTCAAAAAAATGAAGCAGATTTGTGAGGCAAGACTTGCCTTGGGTAAAGCCACGCTGACTTTGTTTCATTAAACCATGTCTTTCTATATGTTCTGTGGTTTTGATATTTAGACCACTTTCCACTATTTTCCTGGCACTGAAGTCAGGCTAATGTAACCCCTTTTTAAATATTGGTGTTATATTAGCTACCTTCCAGTCTTCAGGTACAATGGATGATTTTAATGATAGGTTACAAATTTTTACTAATAGGTCTGAAATTTCATTTTTGAGTTCCTTCAGAACTCTGGGGTGTATACCATCCGGTCCAGGTGATTTACTACTCTTCAGTTTATCAATCAGGCCTACCACATCTTCTAGGTTCACCGTGATTTGGTTCAGTCCATCTGAATCATTACCTATGAAAACCTTCTCTGATACGGGTATCTCCCCAACATCCTCTTCAGTAAACACTGAAGCAAAAAAATCATTTAGTCTTTCCACGATGGCCTTATCTTCTCTAATTGCCCCTTAAAACCCTCGATCATCTAATGGTCTAACTGACTCCCTCACAGGCTTTCTGCTTCGGAAATATTTTAAAACGTTTTTTCTTTGAGTTTTTGCCTCTACGGCCAACTTCTTTTCAAATTCTCTCTTAGCCTGTCTTATCAATGTCTTACATTTAACTTGCCAATGCTTATGCATTATCCTATTTTCTTCTGTTGGATCTTTCTTCCAATTTTTGAATGAAGATCTTTTGGCTAAAATAGCTTCTTTCACCTCTCCTTTTAACCATGCCAGGGATCGTTTTGCCTTCTTTCCACCTTTCTTAATGTGTGGAATACATCTAGACTATGCTGCTAGGATAGTATTTTTTAACAATGACCACACCTCTTGCAAACTTTTTACCTTTGTAGCTGCTCCTCTCAGTTTTTTTCTATTTTTCTCATTTTATCAAAGTTTCCCTTTTGAAAGTTTAGCACAAGAGCCGTGGATTTGATTATTGTCTCCCTTCCAGTCATTAATTCAAATTTGATCATATTATGATCACCATTGCAAAGTGGCCCCACGACCATTACCACTTTCACCAAATCCTGTGCTCCACTGAGAATTAGATCTAAAATTGCTCCCTCGCTTGTCGGTTCCTGAACCAATTGCTCAATAAAGCTGTCATTTATTCCATCCAGGAACTTTATCTCTCTAGCAAGTCCCAATGATACATTTACCCAGTCAATATTGGGGTAATTGAAATCTCCCATTATTACCGCACTACCAATTTGGTTAGCTTCCCTAATTAGAAGAACATAAGAACATGCCATACTGGGTCAGACCAAAGGTCCATCAAGCTCAGCATCCTGTTTCCAACAGTGGCCAATCCAGGCCATAAGAACTCAGTCTCATCATCTTGACCAGGTGGACGGTAGTATACTCCTATCACTATAGTCTTCCCCAGCATACAAGGGGTTTCTACCCATAAAGATTTGATTGTGCATTTAGTCTCATGCAGGATGTTTATCCTGTTGGACTCTATGCCATCCCGGTTTATCTCAGCTCAGTGTTTGGACAGTGTTATATGCAGAAGCTGCCTTCCTCCTGGAGACCCGGGCCTGGTCTGGTTATTCCCATCTGGATCCCAGCTCTTATTCTCCAGTCTCTGGTTATGCTCTCTGAGCTCCATCTGCCCTGCACGATTCCGCCCATAGAGTGTACTCTTCTTAGTGGATTTAAAGTGGACCAGGTGATTAGCTTGGTCCTGCACAAGTAATGTAGGGGAACACTAGAGGCACTCTCTCACATACCCCTCCCCTCAGCTTGGACCCATCCAGCCAAGTATCCTCTCTCCCTTCTGGATCCTGTCCAGCAGAGTCCAAAATATCCCATTCCCCTTCCTCTGGCTTCCCACCAGCTACTCTTGAGAACAGGGACCCCCATCTCTTAGGATTACTCTCGACAGCGTCACGACCATCACCCAGTGTTCCGTTCACGCAGTGTACATCTACAGTCCTTTGAGTCCTTTACTGACTCTGGGTTCTAATTCCACCCCGATGGAGCTTTATGGACCGAATGGAGAACAAGTGCTTGTTGCTCTATAATCAGCTGTACCCACATCCTGGCAACTGGTATCTCTGATGTAGAGACCCTGTTTGGCTCCTCTGTATCCTCAGTTGCTGGAGTCTCCACAGTGACATCCTCTGGACTCTCCGTGGACTCTTCCTCCACTGTACACTCTGCAGTGCATCCCCCTGTGCTCTCCGCAGTTTCTTCCTCTGTACACTCTAGCCACCCACCTATGCCACTCGCTGGCTCCCTGGAGACTCACTCACTTGAGTCTCTGCAGTAACACCCACCGTGTTGCCCTCTCCAGAGCTCTCTGTGACCCCTCTCTCAGGGTTCTTCACCACCCCCTTTCTTGGGGCTTCTCACAGGAGCAGTCTCCAGACTGGTGTTTGGGCACACTATAGGGTCTTCCTCAGAACCACCTGTAGCGCCATCCTCTGGCCAATTGGTGTTGCAGCCTGCTGGCCACTCTATGTTGCCACTTCTTGACAAGGCCACAAGGCTCCACTCCAAATAGAAGTTGTCCACGTCCCAGTGTGCTTCCTGATTCTGCTTTTGCTCAGCCCAGGCCTGTTGACTCCTTGCAAGGCTCTCCTGTAACTTCCTATCTCCCTCCTGGAGTTTCTGGATCAGTGTTTGCCAGCTTCCTTCAGTCATGCTCTCAAATTGCTGCATTCTGATGCTGCACACCTTCCCTGCAGAATGGCTTGCTTGCTGGAAGAGGGAACCAGCCCTGCTTCCGTTCACTGCACTCACAGCCCACTCTGGCAGCTTTTCCTGGGCCACACCCTGTTCAGCACAGCCCTGCTGCACCAGTGTTCCCTCCCTCTTTTCTTTTTTCACAGCAAAAATTAGTAAAAAAAAAAAAAAAGGCCTACATAACCAGCAATAACTAAATCAATTTTAAGACCTAGCTACCTCCAGCTGGGCTTCTCCTGTTAGCCAGTACAAACTTACCACTTCCTGGCTGTTCTTGTAACCAGGCCCACACAGTTTCCTCTCTACCTGAAGCCTTAAACTTTGGGGGTTTTGGAGGTAGAAAGGAGAAAGAAACCTGAGAAGTGTGGTGAGAGAGGTTCCGGAGGCATTAACGGGGGTGCGTTGGATCTTGACGGCCCTGATGGCGGGTACATCCGGGAACCTCCTCTGTGATGTAAGTGGAAAGCAACACCCAGGGACTACTAAACCTGCCCATTTGCACTGACTTTCTGAGGTGGAAAGGAGAAAGAAAGCTGAGAAGTGTGGTGAGAGAGATTCAGGAGGCATTAACTGGGATGTGTTGGATCTCAATGGCCCCGACGGCAGGTACATCTGGGAACCTCCTCTGTGACGTCAGTGGAAAGCGACGCCCAGTAACTATAAAACCTGCCCATTTGTGGCGCATCGCCGAAGCCGCGTGCGCCGAAGGGATGCATGGCTTTGTTACAACTTCAGTAGTAATATTGTAACATTGTAATTCTTCTACATTTTTGCCAAATTAGTTTAAAAGGAGGGTTTTTTTTATTTGACTTTCTCCTTGAGTGGAACTTCTTCTCTCCTCTTTTAACTCCTTGAAGCCTCCTACTGGATTCAAGCAAGTATTGTGGTGTTGTGTTCCGCGGTTGCGGACAGCCGCAGCCACGGTTCCCCTACCTGACCCACGACCCGGCGCGGCAACTTCGGGGGAGACGCCAGTGGCCCAATGCCCGCCAGTCCCGTGCGTCGGTGAGGCCCTCTGCAGTGGACACCAGGCTGGGAGCCATCCCTGCTCCTCCCTCGCGGCGTCGGGCAGCCTTTCCTCCGTGGCCGAAATCCAAGATGGCTGCCGCCATCTTAGGCGCGAGGCCACGCCTCCCTTTCTAGATTTAAAGGGACTTCACCCCTTTAATTACCCACAGCTGTTTTCCATACACCGGATCAGAGGAAGTATAAAAGGAGGCTTCCTCTGCTCATTCCTTGACTTGGCAACTTCCGTGGTTGGTCAGGTCTGCTTGCTTCGGTGAGTCTTCCTGTGCTTCGGATCCTTGCTTCCTGGTTCCTGTCTCGTCTAATTGATTCCTTGGTTCCTGACTTCGGATTGGCAAGCGGTGATTCCTGGTGTGTGACTTCGGACTGGCAAGCGGCAATCCCTTGGTGTGTGACCTCGGACCCTCTGGCACTTGACCTTGGACTTCTTCTGGACATCGTCTCCAAGGGCCCACCTAAGTCCCAGCGGCCCGGATCCCTACGGGCTCCTCCCGGGGGGGGACCGTGGGCTTCCAGGGGTGAAGCTCCAGTTAGCCCTTGCACCGTCCTCACTCTCCTTGACCTCTCAAAGGTCCACCTAAGTCCCAGCGGCCCGGGTCCCTACGGGCTCCTCCCGGGGGGGCCGCGGGCTTCCAGTGGCGAAGACCCAGTTGGCTCCTTCGACGTCTCGACTCTTCGCCTTCACCACAGTTGCCTCAGTCTCCAGTGCCGAGGGTCAGCTGGTCACATCTTCTGTCTCGCC
This sequence comes from Rhinatrema bivittatum, assembly GCF_901001135.1. Taxonomy (NCBI): domain Eukaryota; kingdom Metazoa; phylum Chordata; class Amphibia; order Gymnophiona; family Rhinatrematidae; genus Rhinatrema; species Rhinatrema bivittatum. The sequence continues at coordinate 414,999,128 of NC_042615.1, forward strand.
TCGCCACCCGATGGGAGACCCTAAGGATCCACCTCCTAAGGTATACCATCCTCCCGTTGGCCCAAGGGTTCACAAGCCTGAGCATACAGATTGCCAAGTCCATGAACCCGGCAGAGGCATCTGCCCACCAGGCCATTCCGGGAATGGCCCAGCATCTGATGGACCAGCAAAAGACCCTGGATGCCCTTGTCTCTGCAGTGGAGGGCCTGAACCAACGCTTCGAAGCATTAGGGCCCATGAACCCCACTCTGCCATCCCCGCCTGTGGCTTCCGGGGGCCGTTCGGTAATCCACCTGCCTACACCGTCACGTTTCTCTGGGGAACCCCGGGCCTGCAGGGGTTTCATTAACCAGTGCAACATGCACTTCCGCCTGCAGTCAGCCCTTTTTTCCAACGACGCTACCAAGACCATCTTCATTCTCTCTCTCCTCGAAGGGAAGGCCCTAGAGTGGGCTTCCCCCCTGTGGGAACGGGATGATCCCGTTCTGAGCAATTTGAGGGAGTTCTGGGAGCTCTTCCGGATGAGCTTCGGTGATCCCACGCAGGAGGTTTCTGCCGGGCCCAAACTGCTTCAACTACGCCAAGGTTCAAGGACATTGGCCGAATTCGCCATTGATTTCCGGACCCTTTCTTCAGAGCTCGGCTGGGGCCCCGATTGCCTACGAACCATCTTCCTTCAGGGGCTTAGCCCCAGAATCAAGGACGAGCTCACGGGCCGGGAACTACCTAGGTCCTTGAACGCCCTTATTGACCTGGCAGGGCGTATAGATCGGCGCCACCAAGAGCGCCGCCAAGAGGCCCAGATGGCACTGAAAGCCGCAACTCCTTCGAGGCATCCTCGACGCTCGCCTTCTCCCAAGGGTGGATCGGGAGCCTCCCGAACACCGGCCAAAGAGCCCATGGAATTGGGCCGTGGGAGACTTTCCACGCAAGAGCGCCGGCGGCAAATGAAGGAAGGACTCTGTTTTTACTGCGGCGAGCCATCAAATAGCCACATGCCTGGCGCGACCAGGAAACTCCCGGGCCTAGGACCTGAAGGAGGTCTCTTCCTGGGCCTAACCTCACCTGCACCTCCACTAACCCTACCAGTGGCGAGAACACTTAGAGAACAATAACATACTGTACCCTTCACAACACGGCTTCCGCAAAAATTTCAGCACAGAAACACTACTACTCGCACTAACAGACAACATCATGAGAGGATTTGACAACGGTAAACAATACATCTTAGTAATGCTTGACCTATCAGCAGCATTTGACACAGTAAACCATAATATATTGATAAATAGATTAGAAGAAATAGGACTAAGTAAAACAACAATCAAGTGGTTCAAATCTTACCTAAATAAAAGATACTTCCAAGTACAAATCAAAGAAGTTATGTCAGAGAAAATAAACCTTGTAACAGGAGTTCCACAGGGATCTGCCCTATCTGCCACACTGTTCAACATATATATGCTGCCTTTATGTCACCTACTGGCAGGCCTCGGAATATCACACTATATCTACGCAGATGACATTCAGTTAATACTCCCAATCGACGACACAATTGAAAAAACATTAAACTTAGCAAACATGTACCTAGATATAATAAAACAACTTCTAAACCAAATGGAACTAGTGATCAACATAGAGAAAACCGAATTCTTACATCTAGAACGAAAAAACTTAACGATAACTCAGAACCCAATTACATTAAAAAACAACCAAAAAATACAACTAGCAGAGAAAGTACGAAACCTGGGAGTGATAATAGATCCAGAATTAAGTATGAAACAACATGTATCGCTAAAAGTAAGAGAAGGATATGCAAAACTCATGACTCTGAGAAGACTAAAACCACTACTAACACCCACCAACTTCCGATCAGTACTACAAGCCTTAATCTTTGCCAGTACTGACTACTGTAATGCTCTACTACTGGGCCTACCTTACACCACAATAAAGACCACTACAGATACTCCAGAACTCAGCGGCAAGAATTTTAACAGGAAAAAGCAAGAGAGACCATATCACCGAAACATTAATAGAACTACACTGGTTACCCGTTGAACAAAGAATACAATTCAAGACGTTATGCACCATACATAAATTAATACACGACGAAAAAGCGGAGTGGCTGAACACAGCCCTACGTGTTCATACCCCCCACAGAAATTTGAGATCAGCAAACAAAGCACTGCTAACTATTCCCTCAGTAAAGACGGCCAGACTAACACAGGTAAGGGATAGGGCCCTATCCCTAGCAGGACCCACAATATGGAACAATATGCCTTTAGAAATCAGACTACAAAGTAACATCAAAACCTTTAAAAAAAAGTTTAAAAACATGGCTATTTAAGCAAGCATACCACAAAGATAACTGAGAGCAGAAAAAACAGGGAAATTTTGGTTGTAGTAAGCCTCACACACCTGTCCCTTTAAGTGTGTGCCTCTCATTACTTTATCCTAAAACTATTCTTTCTTTTCAAACAACAAAGAACCAAAATAAAGGCGTACGATATATCATAACAGATTAAAAAGAAACTGGACATGACTTATAACACTCACCACATTATATTTTTTTGTGAAACTATGTTACAGTAAATTAACGGCACCTGTTTAAGAGTTTAGAATTCCAGACACTGGATCTAACACATAGTTTTTGTGCCATATTGTAAACCGTTGTGATGGCGCCGCTTAACGACGGTATAGAAAAGATTTTAAATTAAATTAAATTAAATTAAACATCTGCGGACGGTGAGTTCCACACGTTAGCTCTGGTAGACTCCGGTGCCGGTGGCAATTTCATTATGAAGAGTCTGGTGGAGCATTTGAAGATTCCACAGGTCTGTGTTCCAGCTCCATTGGTCATCTCATCGATCCAAGGTAAACCCCTCCCGGGACGTTTGACACACATCACAAAACCCGTCCAGTTGAGGGTTGGACTCCTTCATCGTGAGCGGATACCCTTCCATATCTTGGAGCATTCCATACACCCTGTCGTCCTGGGCCTTCCCTGGCTCCAGGAACACGGTCTCCAGTTCGACTGGAAGACCTTGCAATTATCCCACTGGGGGCCGAATTGTCACGACAATTGCCTCCAATCCGTGACTCGAGTCTCATGCTCCACCGTCCTCACCAGTTTTCAGGGCCTGCCGGCCCCCTATGCCTTGTACGCGGATGTCTTCTCCATGCACAGGCCATTTGACTGTGCCATCAACCTCCTCCCTGGCAATGAGCCTCCTCTGGGGCATACCTATGCCCTTTTGCCTGCGGAGACACAATCCATGACTCAATACATCCAAGAGAATCTGGAAAGGGGCTTCATTCGCAAGTAAAAGTCCCCAGCGGGGGCTAGGATCTTCTTCATTGCGAAGAAGGATGAAACCCTTCGCCCTTGCATCGACTACCAGGGCCTGAATGCTATAACTGTCAAGGACCATTACCCCTTGCCCCCCATCTCCGAGCTCTTCGATTGTCTTCAAGGTGCGAGGGTCTTCACCAAGTTAGATCTCCGAGGGGCCTATAATCTGATTCGCATCAAGGAGGGAGACAAATGGAAAACGGCCTTCAACACCCGAGACGGCCACTATGAGTACCTAGTGATGCCGTTCAGGTTCTGTAATGCTCCAGTGGTGTTTCAGAACACCATGAACGAGATTCTCTGCGACCTCTTGTATCGGTGTGTGGTCATGTACCTTGACGACATTTTGATTTTCTCGGATTCCCTGCCCACTCACCGTCAGCACGTCGTCCAGGCACTACAACGTCTAAGAGAGAACAGACTGTATGCGAAACTAGAAAAGTGTCTTTTTGAGCAGGAGTCCCTTCCCTTCCTGGGATATATAGTCTCCAGTGAGGGATTCCGTATGGACCCCCAGAAACTAAAAGCCATTCGAGAATGGCCGCAACCGTCCGGACTGAAGGCACTCCAACGGTTTTTGGGTTTCGCCGAGGGTCAGCCGGTCACATCTTCTGTCTCGCCTCGCCACCCGACGGGAGACCCTAAGGATCCACCTCCTAAGGTATACCATCCTCCCGTCAGCCCAAGGGTTCACAAGCCTGAGCATAACATGTGGTCTAAGACGTTTGTGTGCGCCTTATTTTCAGCTTGAGAAAAAATCTTGCGAAAGCCGCACTCCGCTCGCAAAAGAAGAGCGAGGGAGCGGATAGCATCGGAGCCTCCCTTGCCTCAACTTGTGTTTCAGAACACCATGAACGAGATTCTCCGCGACCTCTTGTATCGGTGTGTGGTCGTGTACCTTGACGACATTTTGATTTTCTCGGATTCCCTGCCCACTCACCGTCAGCACGTCGTCCAGGCACTACAACGTCTAAGAGAGAACAGACTGTATGTGAAACTAGAAAAGTGCCTTTTTGAGCAGGAGTCCCTTCCCTTCCTGGGATATATAGTCTCCAGTGAGGGATTCCGTATGGACCCCCAGAAACTAAAAGCCATTCGAGAATGGCCGCAACCGTCCGGACTGAAGGCACTCCAACGGTTTTTGGGTTTCGCCGAGGGTCAGCCGGTCACATCTTCTGTCTCGCCTCGCCACCCGACGGGAGACCCTAAGGATCCACCTCCTAAGGTATACCATCCTCCCGTCAGCCCAAGGGTTCACAAGCCTGAGCATAACATGTGGTCTAAGACGTTTGTGTGTGCCTTATTGTCAGCTTGAGAAAAAATCTTGCGAAAGCCGCACTCCGCTCGCAAAAGAAGAGTGAGGGAGCGGATAGCATCGGAGCCTCCCTTGCCTCAACTTGTGTTTCAGAACACCATGAACGAGATTCTCCGCGACCTCTTGTATCGGTGTGTGGTCGTGTACCTTGACGACATTTTGATTTTCTCGGATTCCCTGCCCACTCACCGTCAGCACGTCGTCCAGGTACAACGCCTAAGAGAGAACAGACTGTATGCGAAACTAGAAAAGTGCCTTTTTGAGCGGGAGTCCCTTCCCTTCCTGGGATATATAGTCTCCAGTGAGGGATTCCGTATGGACCCCCAGAATGGCCGCAACCATCCGGATGCCCAAATCTGTCAGGAAGCAGGAAAAACTCCGTTAGAGGATTCTTTGACCGGATTTTGGTGGGAAGAAGAGCCCGAGCCTGGTCCTGAATTTTTAATATCATTATCTCCGGAGGATAGATCTTCTCCTGAGAACCCCGTGCTAAGACACACACAGAAGCAGCAGGGAGATCTACGGGAGCTGGAAGTCGGCTTACTGGATGATTCTCCTCCGGAGCCTAAGCATCTGTGTGCAGAAAGATCGGAATAATTTCAATCTGAGCGGATATCAGGAGAGGCTACAGCTAGAGGAACAAAGCAGAAGCCAGGAACAGCTATATTAGAACAGGTACCGGTTGTACATCAGAGTCTGGTAAAACCTCAAACCTTTTCTTTGGAAACAATTTGGGAGGCGATTCAGACTTTAAACACAAATATAGTTATTCAAATGTCAGATGTTTCCAATACAGTTAAATTGTTAGATGAACATTTGGTAGTAGTAGAAGAGAGGTTAATGAAAAATGCAGAAAAAATACAATCTATTGATACAAAAATACAGAGTAACAAATATGCAGCATGAGTTGGTTAAAGAAAATCAGATTCTGCATTTTAAAGTTGAGAACCAGCTTCAAGCTAGGAACGTAAGGTGCATACATTTTTCTAAACTTACATATGTAGCTCCAAAAGATCTATGGAGAAGATACATGCTAGAAGTTTTGCATCTTAAAGAAGAGGTGTAGCCTATAATATCTAAGGAATATTATATACCTCCAAAAAAGAGGACACAATTAGATCAAAATAATTTAAGTTTTGCAACCAAGGGAAACATCTAAGATTGATATTTCTGCTGTATTGGAACATTCAGAGGAAGAAATAGTGGAGACATCAACACTTGTGGTGACCTTTTTGATGGAGGCGGACAGAGAGTGGATCTTTAAAAGATATTTCTTATCAAACATGAAATATTTATGAAACATAAGATCCAAATCTTTCCAGATTTATCCATACAAACACAGAAGAGAAGGCAACAATTTTTACTGTTGAAACTACAAGCTATTCAGTTGGGATTATTATTCTACTTAAAACATCCATGTAAATGTTTAATTAAAAGTCAAGGTTTCTCTTACATATTTAACCAGCCCTCCCAACTAATTTCTTTCTTGGCTAATAAAAAACAAAGTGTACCTAGCTTAATTCCGACCTCTAGCCAAGTAACTCTATAAAAGCTGTACCTTAAGATCTTGTAAGAAGTATACCTGTTCCCAATATATGGCCAAATTTTATTTACTTTGTATATTTGAAATATATAAATGAGATTGAGATGTGCTTGGATCCAGATTGAGGGCTGGTGCATGTATTTAGTTATTATGTTGATATTGTTAAATTTATTTTTCTAAGTGAAAGAAAAGTGTAAGATGTTATATATATGGAATTTTTGATATGCATTTCAATTCAAGTTTGATGCTTGAAATTGTGTACAATTTAATAGAAAATTAAAATTAAAAAAAAAACCTTTGAGGTTTTTTTCTTCAGTGCAGCTTCTGAGCCACACCCTTTCACACAAGCTACTGTGCTCTGTGCACACCTGCGCTCTGTACTTTATTTTAGAGCCTCAGGCCCCCTGTGTTCTGTACTAATTTTAGAATTGCAAGTCCTCTTCACAAATCTTTCTGTACTCAGACATCTTCTTGGAGGCTGGGTTTTTTTTCTGTGCAAAGCTTTAGAAAAAATCCCACGCATGAGATCATATGTGGGAACGAGTGATTTCCACAGGCCTGGAGACATGAACTAGTGTTTCTTAAGATATAATCTTTATTCACAGCTTCAATCATATATATATATATATATACACAACAGAAGACTGCCTTTACCTTCATACAGTGTACTCTCTCTACTTACAGTTTGTACTGCTTCGTCGGCTCAGTGTTTGGACAGAGTACCAACTGGTATACTGGTATGTTTTATTATTCGTATTTTATATCATGTTTCTTTGTAAATATGACAAACTCAATAAAAAAGATAATTGGAAAAAAAAGAACAGAGCAGGGAAAGAAACTTTCACATATTTAAAAGGTTTCAGAAAAGTACAAGGATGAGACATTTTCTATAAAATAGAAATTCAAGGACAAGGAATCAAGGAGGGAGGGTCAGAGGAACTATTTCCTTACTGAGAAATAGTGCCACTGCCTCTGTCTCTCTTTCACACCCTACCTTCCTCCCCACAAGGTCTTTTCTTCTTCCTTCTCTCTATATATAAAATTGGATCATACTAGAGGTTCCTCCTTTTCATAACAAGCTCCACTTTTGTTGAACAGTCTGTCTTGTCATCTGGTAAGAGCTCAACTACTTTAAATTTCACAAAGCAGTGAAATCCTGTTTCTTTAATCCGGCAAGTCTGATATCTGATAGGACAGAGTCAAGATCTTGTCAAGTCCTAATTTTGATATTGGCTCTGTTTTGAATGCATGATTTTGTTCAATGTGTATATAATTTTATTGTGGGTTTGATATTATATATTATTGATTTTGTACACCACCGGTTGATGCATTTATTTTGTTTTATGTGATTTTTAAGACTTTGATTAATTTATGTAATTTATTTGTAAACTGCTTGGATAATTTGTTTTTACATGTGATATATCAAGTTTAATAAATAATCATTTTTTTCAGTGTTGGCTACAGTTTCAGCCATTCTGTCTCTCTTCCACCTACTCCATCTTTCTCTGTCTCTCTTCCTTCAAACTCCAGATAAAAGAAGATGTGGGGATTTTCTCTCTCTCTTAATGGTATGTGCCACTGGTACACCTGTAGTCTCTATTGTTTCCACCTACTGGTTGTGATAGGCAACTGACTGGCTGCAAAACAATGACCTGAATGCAGCAGATGAGGTTAAGGAGAGACCAAAAGTTCATCGTATTCAGCCTTTTCCATTTGCATGTCTGGCAGATTCATAAAAGTGATCCAAGTGAAGGCAGCAACAAATAGTGTTTGTCATGTTGTTATAACATGTTGTTGTAACAACATGACAAACAACATGGCACAACCAGTACTTACCTGGTTAAGTTTATATTATTAAACCTCTGTCGTCTGCTCTCTCAGTTACCCAAGTTCCTATAACCCTTGTTTATTGTAACTTATCTTCTTCTTTAATGTTAATGTTATAATACCCCTGTTCCATGTGAACCGATACGATATGATATGTTTCATGAATGTCGGTATATAAAAGAGTTAAATAAATAACTGGCAGACTGGATAAGCCAATAGGTTTTTTTCTGCCATCAGTTATATATGTTACTATCTATCAGGGTGCATTTTGCCTTCCAGTGAAAAAACAGACTCCCATGATCCCAAAAGTGATACCTACCTGGATCATATAATTTACTGAAGTATTCTTTATTGCTTTTATGTCATCTCTGATAGCACTACTCGAACATTGTTTTCATAAAATAATTCAACATAGTGAGCCCTGCAAGCAGATCATCAAGCCCAATAGTTATGTAACTGGTTAAGTTAAAGGGAGACCCAAAATCCATGCAGTAGTTTCTCCTGTACATCTTGTTGTATGAACAAAGTAATTGTCAAATTTAAAGATGATAAAAACTCTTTAAATAACTAGAAGAGAAATTTTATAACTTATTTATTCTATATAGCTATATTTTTAATGCACAGTCATACATTGCACAGTTATATAACACAAAATTCTTTGCAGTATACTACCTCTAAGTTTTGCATCCAAAGATGCTCACATCCATTATTTTTTGTTTTGTTCCATAATGTACAAACAGCAGCTTACCTTGGAAAACTATTAACAATGAAGCTATTTTATTTATGTAAAAAGACTTCATGGTGTGAAACCATTTAGGGTCTTTTATAAGGACATCACAGAGCTAACACAGTTTTATATTAGTTAAATTTGTACATACTTGCATCTGCTGGACTTTGTGCATCTTTCACAGTGTTCTGCAATGAGCCATCAGCATCATCTTCATCTGAGAAAACAGACAGAATCTTAAGGAAATGGAAGATATATGTTTTATTTATATGCATATCCAGCATAGCTCACTGATTCAATGGCAGGGGGAATGAAGAAAAGATGATTTATATTCAGACAACCACCAACAAGGACTGAATTACATAGTCTGGATGAGCAAATAAGCATGGGTGTAGCTTGCTTGTTACAGCGGTTACATATCCAGCACAGCTCACTGCTTCAACGGCAGGGGGGGATGAAGTAAAGTGGAATTATACTCAGACAACCAACAAGGACTGAATTGTACAGGCTGGGTAAACAAATAAGCATGAGAGTAGCTTGCTTATTGCAGAAGTTAATACCCCTAACCAATTAAGCTAGATACTTTACTTAGATGCAGCTCCAGTACTACTCTCTACAGCAATGGCTGGGGTGGAAGTGAAATAGAACCAAAAAGTTACTAAGGGCCAAGAGTAACAGATAAGTATGAGAAAAAAATGTGAAAGCTTGCTGGGTAGGCTGGATGGGCCATTTGGTCTTCGTCTGCCGTCATTTCTATGTTTCTATGTTGTGTCCATAGTATAATATTATGATTGCATTATAAAAAAGAGCTCCAATATAGAGGCAATTTCCAAACTGTCTATTTGGCACGAACACTATGCGTACTTTTTATGTGTGGGTTTTGCACCAATTTTCAATGGTGCAAAAGTATGGATGCACTTTTGCTTTGAAATTTACCACAGGTGCAAAGTACAAGCTATCACTTGCATCTGCCTTTTCTGTGGATAAATGTTTGCTGGAAAAGTATGTATGAATATTTATAAATGGTATACAATCCATATACTTCCTCCTCTGACCTAAACACACCCCTAGTAATACATGGGTAAAATGCTTTTAACATACCCAAATCACTTTGAAGATTATCTTCGTAAAGATGCATAGGGTAAGCAATACCATGTAATACAAATATCAGGATTTAAAAGTATGAATTGCTATAGAAAATGATAATATTAATGTAAAATTAGTTTGCGTACACAGGGAGAAGATCATTAACAGTTTAAGTGAAATTACAAAAAGAAATAATGCATAGACAACACAAGTACTAAAAATGGCTGAATGAACATATCCAGCATTCTTTTAGTTTTTAATCTTAGATTGTAAAATTTTTAAACTAAAGATCACTGCACTTATCACAAACAATTCAAGACCAAAAAAGCTGGAAAACGGGTGACCTTAGATAAAAATATGCCAATGATCCAGTAGCAAATTGGATGATTACTGACTAGGAATTCAGAAATCAAACATAACATACTAATGGTATCCATTTATCTCAGGAGGTTCACTCCAGCATGGTCACAAAGTGGCAGTATCCTATTATAATAAACATTACTGGCATGGGTGGCCATTTGTTGGTGGTGCAACCTTTCACATTTCCTAGACAGATGTAAGATTCTGTCTATATACATATATATATATAAAATACACTTAGGCTCCCAACAATGGTGTCTATCCGTTGGCACAGAAACTACATTGTATGACATTAATTGCATACTAAAACAGCTAAAACTTCCTAAAAAAAAGATTTATTTCCATTTTTTTCCAGTATTCACTGCATACTCCAGGATAGGTTATGAAACTGCTTTTTTTCCAGTATTCACTGCATACTCCAGGATAGGTTAAGGTTTATCGAAATTATTTTCTCAACACATACAGATGTGTTCTGTGATCAATGATTAGGTCTCCTGCTTTAGAGAAGAGTTTCACTTTCTAGCGGAGAGTGGAGGAACTCCAGAACCTCAGTTCCAGGTCCAAACTCCAGAGCCCGGCTCCATTCTGAATGCAGTTAATTCTCAGATCCAGCACTCTTGGAGGGAACTTTTTTTTTACTCCCCCCCCCCCCCAACCTTTCCCTCCCTTCTCCTATCTAACCCACCCCCCAGCCCTACCTAAATCCTCCCCCCCCCCCCCCACCTTATCTCGATGAGTTACGCCTGCTTCTGCCTCTGGCAGGTGTAACTTGCGCGCGCCAGCAAGCTGCCGGCGCGCCATCCCCAACACAGGCCTCTGTGTCAGAGCACTCTGCCCCGCCCCGGACCGCCCCCAGACCGTGGCCCTGCCCACGGCTCAGCCCCTGGACCACCCCTTTTTCCAAGCCCCGGGACATTAGCTAACTAATATATATTTTTTCCATTACATTTTTTATAAACAAACATTAGAAATGGAATTCATTGAATTACATATTCACATCATTTATTGTTTAAAAAAATAATAAAAACCTTTTTTCGCTTAAGATTGCCTTACATTTTTTGGTGCCAAAACTGTCCTTTAAATGTAGTCCAGCGACAGCGCTTTAATGTTTGTTGAGAAACGTGGAGACTACACATCCGGTTCAGGGAGCGAAGGTATTTTGATCAACCTTTCTACTACTAAAAATATTTTAGCCATTGGGGATGTTTCGAGGGTTTGCTGTTTTGCTATAAGAACACCCCTTTAATTCAATTCTCCTAACATTAAGAAATGGATCAATTATTATGAAAAAAAATTGTTCTCACAGAGACCGACGTGTCCTTCACACAGTACTTGAGATATATATGTTCTGTTCCATATTTACATTTTTTAAGCGATGCAAATAGCGCTATTTGAATAGACTTCACTGCTTAAAGATCCAATGTAAAAAAAAAACAGCATTTGTTCAGCGTCTGTATGATCGCTAGTTATATGCCACTTAAGCAGTACACATAAACCTTCTAATAATACATACTTCAATCTGAAGAGAAGTATAATTTTCACGAGTTTTGTTTTGAAATAATTTTCCCTAATTTGCTCAGAAACACGCTGTGAGAAAGACCAGTAAAAATTCAATGTTTATACAGCCCAGAGACATGCGCTATTCGATCAGCATATGTACTCTTGTCAGGACAACATTCATTGTGCAAGAATATAAATTATATACAAACTATTTGAACATAGTGAATGAATAAACAGCCCATCATTTTTAAGATATTTTGATATGACCATACAGAGTATAAAACTAAGCTCCACTGCAGTGATATAGATAATTTGTCTATTTCAGCACTATTTAAAGATCACACTTCTTGATTCTTGAATTTATCAAAAAAGATTTTAAAAATTTTTATATAATCTTATAATTTTTTTAAAACAGGCACTGTTTGAATGGAGCCTACAAGATTGTGACTTTTTCATAGCATTCAAGGTTGGTTTTCACCAGCTATATACTTGTTTTTAGATTTGTTTTATTAATTATTGCATATATCTGTGATTCATTCTTAGCCCCTGAGCCAGCCGTCACACAGTCTGTGAAACTCGGCCTGAGTCGTGCAATTATTTTATAATAAACATCTCCACTGCAATAAAGATTGAAAAATACTCCTGTGTTTTCCAAACCAAATAGTTGAGCACTGAAGTGTGAGGAAGGTCCCTCTCTCCTAGGGAGCTTCCCCAAATAGTTTACTTGGTACTAAACAGAAAGCAGGCCTGGTTTCAATCTCTTACAGGAAGACCACAGTCCACCAGCTTCTCTTTCCCTGCCCTATCTCATGTGGTTGTGATAAGGGTTTCATCTTCAACTTCAGTGGAAAGGCTGAAGCAATTAAAATGAGATACCGAATTAGTGACAAAAGGCAAGGAAATAAACCTTCTCCCTTCTCTGCTAAGATACTCTATGTGCAAAGTTTAGATTACTTAATTCAATCTTTTAGGGGAGCGATCCAGCCATGTGCTCCTGGGTCTGGATATCTCTGGAGAGGAAGTATCTCAGTCTCTTGGCTCCTGGCTCATGTAGCTCGGCTATGAAGTAAAAACAGCTATCTGTCTCTCTATTTCCTCAAAGGGCAGACTTTTGTCTCTCCCTCTTGATAAATTAATTCTTTAGGATAAGAACTGACTGCAGAACTGCCAGATACATGCTTCTCTTCCTGGTTCCAACTCCTGGCCATATCTGCCCCTCTCACAGACAGAACCAGCCCATTTGAGCCTTTTTTCCTTTAAATGGTCTCCCAGCATTCCTTTGCCTTCCTCCTCTGCTGGCTAAGTAGTGCTGTTCTCTGGGCAGGCTAAACAGTACAGCCTTTTTCCTAACTTGTTAACACTGAGTGCTGGATGCTGGTTCTTGCAGAATATTTGTCATCCACAGAAGAGCATATAGGGGTTTTTTGATGTATTTTTTTATTCCTTCACTTTGGCTGCAGTGGCTTGCAGTCTCTGCAGGATTGAAAACCCTGCAGATATTGAAGATTCCTGTTGGCCATTCAGAGGGGCTAAGACCTGTGATGAAATTGGCGCTAAATATCTGCGCATATATTTTTTTTTAGTGTGCCACCAAAGCAGGTGCCTCCGCGGAATGTAATAAAGACTGCATATGTAAATGAGATGTGTGCTGAAAATTCACGCTAATGTGAAACCCAGGCAGAAAAGCGCACACAAACATACATACGCTCCCAGCCCTATGTAGTAAACCTGTCTTCATTTGGACTCTTCCCGGAGACTGTGCGACCTGCGAGGGTTAGGCCCTCCCCCCGCTGACGTCATCTGCGGGCGCAGGTTTAAATCGCCAGCAACCGGTCTCAGGCTTTTCATCCTGCCCAGGGGATTGAAACCTTGCCTCTACTACCACTCTGAGGCTCTTCGTTGACTCTGCTTGCCTGCCTATCTTCATTAGGATCTCCCTAGAGACCGTGCGACCTGCGAGGGTTAGGCCCCCCCCCCCCCCACTCCCGCTGACGTCATCCACAGGAGCGGGTTTATATCACTGGCATCTGGTTGGCGCCGCACGCCTAAGGGGAGTTTCCTCTTAGTGCTCCCCCTTTGTGCTTCTCCCTACTGTTTCAGTGAACATTTAAACAGGATTAAGTGTCTCTTTGCTATTTCAATATTATAAACTGTGAGTTTCGAACATGGAAATTAAATCAATCCAAACCATTGTCAGTAAATTCCGTATTAAACCATTAAGATCAATAAGGTTTTCCTCAAATCAAGCACGGACTTTAACTCTGATATGAATTATTCCTAATGCTAAATTAATAGCTTTAACAGTATTATCACTGTCTCTTTTCAATTCTCAATCGCTGACAAAAAAGATTCCAGTCCTACTAGACCATCTTAGTGACTGCAACCCAGACATTTGTGGAGTTACAGAGGGGGAGGCCTTTTGCTATTAGCGCATAAGAAATTCAAATTAATTTACCAGGTTATCAGTATAACCTCATAAAAACCTCATAAAAACCTCATATAAACCTCATAAGATAGGTTTTTTTAAATCCAGTTCCTACAAATTTGTTTACTCCCCCGGGTTTATTAGAACACAATATATCACCTTTAATAGAATTGTTTACTGATATAATTAATCCCATTTCTACTGTGATATTAGGAGATTTTAACTTACATATAGATGTTTTCCCCTTTTCATTAAGCTATGAAATGCTCTTCACAGCTATGGAAGTGCTAGGATTTAGACAAATCATTAACGTCTCCACTCACAGAGCTGGTCATAACTTAGATCTTTGTTAATTCCTTTTTTGATAATGATGATTTTCCTAGTAGTTTACCTGTTCCCTGGTCAGATCACCATTTAATTCAAACCACCTTATCCTTAAGGTCTTTTACCTTGAACTCCCCTCCTTCTAAAATTGAAATTGAATTTAAAAAACCATGTAATCATGACGACCTTATGGCTAGCTTACCTGAGGCCCTAGAAAACCTCAATACAACCAATGCCGAAGTTGCAATTAATTCATGGAGTAATATCATGTTGGAACTAGCCAATACCTTATGTCCTATCATTAAGAAATGGATTTATCCATTCTCAAAACTCAAAGCAAAATTCTCAAAATTCAAAACTCAAAGCAAAATCTATGAAACGGGATTTACGCCGTCTTGAAAGAAAATGGCACAAACATCCAAATTCATCCTCACTTGCACACTATGGATCTGCCCTTAGCAATTATAGATCTAAGAGTAGTTCGTCTAAACGAGACTTTTTTCCGCAAAATACATAAATTTCAATTTAACCCTAAGATCTTGTTTTCTTACGTTTCTGAATTGACTAAAACCAATAGACCGTTCCTCCCCCAAGGAAACAAATAGTAAAAGATTTTTATTGTTTATTTTTTATTCTGAAAAAATATTGCCCAAATGCCTTGGGGCTGAAGTATTAATTGGAGCCACATCTTCAAAGAAATATTTGAAGACGGGGGAGAAATGTATTTGAAATGCTGAACTGTATCCTGTCACTACAAATTCAAGAAGCCTTTTTCCTGAAGAAATTATCTGTATTCATTTGGAGTTACAAAATAAAATCTTCTATTTTAGAAGCAACTTGAAGTGTAGACATTCAACTTTGTGTTTTGGTAAGCCTTCCCTTGGGCCTCCCAGAGACAGCCTGGTCCCCATTTGGCGATCCTTGGTGCACTTTACCTGTTCCCAGGTTGCAGCAGTGGCACTTGCATCCTTCTGCAGCTATGAAGTTGATTCCAGAGGAAAAGGGGGTTATAGATGAAATTCAGAAGACATTTTCATGCTTTCTTAAACTGTCCACATTTGGATAAAGTCCATGGATACTTTATATCTGTGGACTTTGCACCAATTTTCAAAAGGAAAATGAATGTGTGTATTGGTGATATGAAACCTGCAGTAGCTACAAGGCACCTGCAGACACCTGCACTTGCTGTGTGTGAACTTTTCCCCAGAAAATGACATGCATAGTGATGAAAATGCAATCTGTATGTGCAATTTTCCTCTCCCAGCTTAAACATACCCCTGGGATCACCTCTTTTCCAAATGGCTAAAAGTACGCGTCACATTGAGGCAGGATAAATCCCAAACTGTCACTTTACCTGTATAAATGGTTATTACACACATACATGGCTTAGAAAATTCTTCTTCCATGTCCTATAGATACATTTTAAAAAAACATCATCATAAAGTCTTTCGGAGCATTAGCCTTACCGTGTTCAATTTGCTGGCTTTCCGATATTCGAAAACAGTGCATTTTACTGAAGTTGCGTGTATTTAAAAGAACACAGTTTGGTGGAAGCATCAGACTTCTTAGTCTGCCAAAGGTACATTCTGGGGATACAACAATGTAGCACGCAGCATGAGCCTATAAGTAAAGGAAGATAATCAATGTATAGCAAGCTTCATTCATCAAACATTAGAAAAATGTTATTACTAAAGTAAACAAAATTCCTCAAAAACACTTGCAGTTTGACTTTTCCATACTGGTCTTGTATCTTGATCTCAAACATCATAGTTGTTTTTAAAGCAAAACTATACTTGTTCAGAGAAGCATCTTTATGCCCTACACTTTACATGTTACTAAGACTATTTGCTAACCTATAATTATTGCTCTCTCCTAACAGCAGTACAATTAGCCACACTGAGTCACATGACTTGTCAAAGATGGAGATTGAGGCCATTTCTAGAGCTTTTTTAGAAAGCTTTGGAGCGTGTGTGTGATTTCATAAGCAATGCCAGACCTGCTTCTCTTCAGTTTAGCTAAACAAATAAGTTTGGGGTAAACAACTCCAGTCCTGGGTTGATACAATCAGGTCTGGTTTTCAGGATATCTACAGTGAATATGTATGAGGTATATATGCATATACTACTTCCACTGTATGCAAATATATATCATGCATATTCACTGGGGTTGTCCTAGAAACTGGACTTGTTTGTGGAACTCCAGAACCAGAGTTGCTGTTACAGGTTCAGACTGTGCATACTGGTATTCTGCCCAGGGGCTCTGACCTGGGGGGCTAATCTCATATAAACACACACAATTATACCTGGGGGCTTGAACCCAGGAGCTTATTCCCAACATAAAGAGCCACACACAAACTTTGATTCAATACATCACAGATCCAGGTATTTAGGAAAGTGAGTTTATTTGAGCACCAGGAGGATAGAAAAAATAAAATCAGATTACACAGAAGTAATGGTAGATAACAATTGCTACACAGATATAAAAAGCTTACATTTACAAAGGATCAGCCTACACCATCACATCCAGAGCTTTCTCTCCTCTCCTCTCTCTCTGTCTCTCCTTATACACTACAAATGTGTGTGGAAAATAGTGGCGTTCCTTCCCTCTGATTTCTGATCAAAATTCAGGCACAGTTGTGTGGTCTTCATTCTCTCTCTCAGGCTTTCTCATCATAGACCTAGTGGAATAACTACGTAAACAGACTCTTGCCTGTTCGTAAACATTTCACAGTGCAAGACAGTAAACTCAGAGGTTGGCCTATGGTCTTCAAACTAGTCTGTATCTGGGTGAAAACTCTGAATCTGTATGGCCTACCCTCAGCAAAAGTAACAAAAGATGACTCCAATGGTTACCTACCCCTGAACCACCACAAAAACAACTCCTAAATGGGAAGGTGATTGGGTCAGCCCAGCAAACTGCTCATAGCAGCAATTGCCACCCCAAACAGGTTACTCCCATGCATTTTATTAAAGACAATAATTGTCACCATGCAGGTTACCACCATGTAGAAATGCTATACCTAAAGTTAATATAGTTTGCCCTTTTTCTTCATTTTAATCCTCTAGCATTTAGCAATCCACAGTGCTTATCCCATGCCCTTTTGAATTCCATTACCAATCTCATTGACACCACCTCTTTCAGGAGTGTATTCCAGGCTTCCAACACCTTCTCTGTAAAGAAATATTTCCAGATGTTGGTTCTCACGTTTCCCCCCTGGAGTTCTACAGTTTCCTTTCCAACTGAAAAAGTTTGATGCTTGTGCATATTCATTACAGGCCTGTATGCGGGTCTTGAGGACTGAAGTCAGGTGTGGAAAACATGATGAGGCATCTAGCAAAGCTCGAAGAATGGTCTAGAGACTGGTAGATAAGAATTAATCCTAAATAATGCAAACTAATGCATTTAAGCTTCAACAATCAAAGGGAAAAGTATATTGGAAGTGAAATTCTTCTAAGCACAAAAGAGGAGTGGGATCTTTGGGGTGATTGTATCTCATGATCTTAATGTGGCGAAAGTGATGGCATAAGGCAGAAAGATGCCTGGCTGCATAGAAAGAAGAATGATCAGCAGAAAAAGGGAGGTGATATTTCCCCTGTATAGGTCCCTGGTGAGACCTCACTTTGAAACAGGTGTACAATTATGGAGACTGCACCTTCAAAAGGATATAAACAGGATGGAGCTGGTCCACAGGATGGCTACTAAAATGGTCAATGGTCTTAGTTCTAAAGTATATGGGGATAGATTTAACATGTACAACCATGGAGCAAAGGAAGATAAGGGAGATATGACAGACATTTAAATAACTCAAAGGTTTCTATGCACAAGATGTGGGTCTCTATCAATGGAAAGGAGGCTCTAGAACAAGAGTTCATGGGATGAGGGCAAAAGGGGGAAGACTTAGGAATAATTTATTATTTATTGCATTTATTCAATAGCTTATGTATTCCATGCATTAAGAAAGGTGGAAGCAAGGCAAAACAATTACTGGCATGGTTAAAAGGTGAGGTGAAAGAGGCTATTTTAGTCAAAAGATCTTCATTCAAAAACTGGAAGAAGATCTTTTGTCTAAAATAGCCTCTTTCACCTCACCTTTTAACCATGCCAGTAATCTTTTTGCCTTGCTTCCACCTTTCTTAGGTCTAAGGATCCATCAGAAGAAAATAGGATAAAGCATAAGCATTGGCAAGTTAAATGTAAGACATTGATAAGAGGCTAAGAGAAAATTTGAAAAGAAGTTGGCCATAGAGGCAAAAACTCACAATAAATCTTTTTTAAAATATGTCGGAAGCAGAATGCCTGCAAGGGAGTCAGTTGGACCGTTGGATGCTCAAGGAGTTAAAGGGGCACTTAGAGAAGATAGGGCCATCACAGAAAGCTTAAACAATGGTCCAACTGACTCCCTTGCAGGCATTCTGCTTCGGACATATTTTAAAAAATATATGTTTATTGTGAGTTTTTACCTCTATGGCCAACTTCTTTTCAAATTTTCTCTTAGCCTCTTATCAATGTCTTACATTTAACTTGCCAATGCTTATGCTTTATCTTTTCTTCTGATGGATCCTTAGACCAAGGATTGGAAGAAGGTAAAAAAAAATAAAAAATTACTTTTTAGTGATTGGCACATGTAATCTTTGGGAATGTGCAAGAATAGCACTTTCTCTACGGATCTCACAATGTACGAGATCAGCATGGAGAAAGTGGAAGCCCACGGGGCCTGCACAGAGGAGGCAGCAGAATGGGCTTCAGTGTCAGTTGCAGCAATCGGCACCTCCCCAATAGCCACGCGGCAGCAGTGACAGTGGCAGCAGAGGAATGAGAGAGGTTCCGAGGTTGCTGGCAAAAGAGAGGGGGATCTGCCTTTAATGTGTGCATGTGTATGAATGGGACTCTGCCTGACTGTGTATGTGTGTAAATGCATGGGTGCCTGCCTGGGGGTCAGTGTGTGCGTGTGAGAATGACAGGGAGCTTGCCTGGGTGTGTGTGTTTGTGTGTATGTGAGGGAGCTAGTGAGTGTGAGAGCATGAGTGTGTATGAGAAAATCCAAGGGAGTAAGAGTTTGTGGGGGGGGGGGGGGTTGTGGAGGGGGAGCCTGAGAGTGTGTCAGTGTCAGTGAGAGCGAGGGGTTATGGTGGATATGTATGCATGTGACAGTGTATGTGTGAGAGAGAGAGGATAACCTCCTAATCCTCGACAATATCAGGGTGACTGGAAATCAAGAGCTCCCACAGAAAGGGACAGCAGGGGCTTTTTAAAATCCTTATTAGTTACTTTTAATTGAAGATTTAGCCAATGAAATTCAGCAACAAAAAAGTCACTAAGCAGGTAAGGTAAAGAATTATTTGTTTTTGCTTTATTAATAAATACAGTACATATATTAAAATTATAACTTTGTTATTAATTAGAGCTACAAATATCACAAAATTATGGATTTTTCTAGAAGTGACACACCACCCGAGTTATGCTTGTTTTTTTTATGAATTTTGAAACACTGAGTTCAAAAGGTTGGCCATCAATGCCTCAGACTATGGATAAAGATTCAGTACTTCAGCAGGGTCCTTGAAGTTGTCCACAGTAGAAATGATAGCCTTGGAAAGCACAGTAAAGTATGAGATCCAGTGTATGTGTGCGCGCTATACACTAAGGGGCAAATCTTTAAAGGTACGCGCGGGCGCAGATTTGTTCACGCAACCCGGCGCGAACAAATCTACGCCCGATTTTATAACATGTCAGATAAATAATTCCACCAGTGCCACCCTTTCCCCCAATAACACTCCCCTCCACCACACTCACCCTCTTCCCCTAGCCCTTCCAATTCCCCCCCCCTTTCTTGTAGATAGTTAATTTCAAGTCAGAAATTATCTCTGTTAAATAGATTTTCTGTTAAACAAATTTATACCTATATACTATTTTGGAAATCTGTTATATGTACCTAGCCAGTTTATGCATTTAATCTGTTACAATGTACCATGTCATTATAAGGCGGGCCTTAGACATCATGTTATATGTAAACCGATGTGATATGTCAAATCGAATGTCGGTATAGAAAAATAAATAAATAAATAATAAATAGATAAATAAATACAACATATTTAATAAAATGTTCATACCACAATGCCACACCATTCACATCTCATGCCCGACAGCACTTCAGACGAGCCACATGTTCGTTTGCAAACCTCACAGCGAGCACTTGAAGAAAAATTTCCCTCTCGCCAATGGTGATAGCATGTATCCTAGAAAAAAATTAAACACAGCTATAGAAGGAATTAGTGTGTCTTGAAAGACCATGTGAAAACAATGCTTGATTAATTCTTATTTTATCAGCTATTTGTTGGTATTTTAAACACATTCATGAATAAATCCAGGAAAACGTATTGCAACCAAGAAAATCTCAATCTGAGAAAAAGAAGAAAACATTAATTACCATTTACAGTCACAATCATATATTCAATCCCCATTAATATGGGAGCAAAAAGAAAAAAAGAAAAAATATGTCTACATTGCTGTCCAAATATAAACTATTTATCAATATCTTAATCACCATATCTAAAATGAAACGTTGGATTGGATTATTAGTAATAAAGGTTTCCAGGTGAATCGAATCTGTGAATATATTCTTTTTTCCCTTGTTAAGTTACTAAGCACTTAAGGGGAATTTTAGGAAAAAGGAGGCACCAAGAGATGGAATGCGTTGCTTAATTTGTAAAAATAAAAGTTCTTCATAATTGAGTTTCCCCAGATATGTCAGGAAAAATTTGAAGTCATTGACCACAAAAGTTGACATTTTTATATTAAAGTATTGTGTAAGAATCAATTGTTCATCAGAATCTAATGCAAATGTAATAAGTACAATAGCTCTAACAATATTATTCTGTGTATCTTGAAGGCGGGCAGTCAAATTTCAGCTATCAAAAGATGTCAATATATCATTTGCTCCCTCATCTTTATATTCTTTCCTCATCTCAGGAACAAAAAAGCATTTAGATAAAGTGATAATTGTCTCGTGATATCTGGAAGATCTCACATATATATTTATTAAACAATTCAATAGGTGAAATCAACCTTGAGAAGTCTAGAACAGGTAGATGTGAATCGGTTATTTAGTCTTTTGGATAGTAGAAAGACTAGGGGGCACTCCATGAAGTTAGCATGGGGCACATTTAAAACTAATCGGAGAAAGTTCTTTTTTACTCAACGCACAATTAAACTCTGGAATTTGTTGCCAGAGGATGTGGTTAGTGCAGTTAGTATAGCTGTGTTTAAAAAAGGATTGGATAAGTTCTTGGAAAGTCCATTACTTGCTATTAAGTTCACTTAGGGGCGGATTTTAAAAGGCGCGCGAATAGCCTACTTTTGTTTGCGCTCCAGGCGCAAACAAAAGTACGCTGGATTTTAGTAGATACGCGCGGAGCCACGCGTATCTGCTAAAAACCTGGATCGGCGTGCGCAAGGCTATGGATTTTGTATAGCCGGCGCGCGCCGAGCCACGCAGCCTACCCCCGTTCCCTCCAAGGCCACTCCGAAATTGGAGCGGCCTCGGAGGGAACTTTCCTTTGCCCTCCCCTCACCTTCCCCTCCCTTCCCCTACCTAACCCACCCGCCCGGCCCTGTCTAAACCCCCCCCTTACCTTTGTCGGGGGATTTACGCCTCCCTCTGGGAGGCGTAAATCCCCGCGCGCCAGCGGGCCTCCTGCGCGCCGGGCCGCGACCTGGGGGCGGGTACGGAGGGCGCGGCCACGCCCCTGGACCGCCCCGGGCCGTAGCCACGCCCCCGTACCCACCCCCAAAACGCTGCCGACACGCCCCCGAAACGCCGCGACGACCGGGCCCGCCCCCGACACGCCCGCCTCGGAGAACCCCGGGACTTACGCGAGTCCCGGGGCTCTGCGCGCGCCGGGAGGCCTATGTAAAATAGGCTTCCCGGCGCGCAGGGCCCTGCTCGTGTAAATCCGCCCGGTTTTCGGCGGATTTACGCGAGCAGGGCTCTGAAAATCCGCCCCTTAGAGAATAGCCACTGCCATTAGCAATGGTAACATGGAATAGACTTAGTTTTTGGGTACTTGCCAGGTTCTTATGGCCTGGATTGGCCACTGTTGGAAACAGGATGCTGGGCTTGATGACATTTTCCGTTTTATTCATCATTCCTTTTCTAATAATTCCCAACATTCTGTTTGCTTTTTTGACTGCCGCAGCACACTGAACCGATGATTTCAATGTGTTATCCACTATGACACCTAGATCTCTTTCTTGGGTTGTAGCACCTAATATGGAACCCAACATCGTGTAATTATAGCATGGGTTATTTTTCCCTATATGCATCACCTTGCACTTATCCACATTAAATTTCATCTGCCATTTGGATGCCCAATTTTCCAGTCTCACAAGGTCTTCCTGCAATTTATCACAATCTGCTTGTGATTTAACTACTCTGCACAATTTTGTGTCATCTGCAAATTTGATTATCTCACTCGTCGTATTTCTTTCCAGATCATTTATAAATATATTGAACAGTAAGGGTCCCAATACAGATCCCTTAGGCACTCCACTGTCTACTCCCTTCCACTGAGAACATTGCCCATTTAATCCTACTCTCTGTTTCCTGTCTTTTAGCCAGTTTGCAATCCACGAAAGGACATCGCCACCTATCCCATGACTTTTTACTTTTCCTAGAAGCCTCTCATGAGGAACTTTGTCAAACGCCTTCTGAAAATCCAAGTATACTATATCTACCGGTTCACCTTTATCCACATGTTTATTAACTCCTTCAAAAAAGTGAAGCAGATTTGTGAGGCAAGACTTGCCCTGGGTAAAGCCATGCTGACTTTGTTCCATTAAACCATGTCTTTCTATATGTTCTGTGATTTTGATGTTTAGAACACTTTCCACTATTTTTCCTGGCACTGAAGTCAGGCTAACCGGTCTGTATTTTCTCGGATCTCCCCTGGAGCCCTTTTTAAATATGGGGGTTACATTAGCTATCCTCCAGTCTTCAGGTACAGTGGATGATTTTAATGATAGGTTACAAATTTTTACTAATAGGTCTGAAATTTCATTTTTTAGTTCCTTCAGAACTCTGGGGTGTATACCATCCGGTCCAGGTGATTTACTACTCTTTAGTTTATCAATCAGGTCTACCACATCTTCTAGGCTCACTGTGATTTGGTTCAGTCCATCTGAATCATTTCCCATGAAAACCTTCTCCAGTATGGGTACCTCCCCAATATCCTCTTCAGTAAACACTGAAGAAAAGAAATCATTTAATCTTTCCGCGATGGCCTTATCTTCTATAAGTGCCCCTTTAACCTCTCGATCATCTAATGGTCCAACTGACTCCCTCACAGGCTTTCTGCTTCGGATATATTTTTTAAAGTTTTTACTGTGAGTTTTTGCCTCTACGGCCAACTTCTTTTCAAATTCTCTCTTAGCCTGTCTTATCAATGTCTTACATTTAACTTGCCAACATTTATGCATTATCCTATTTTCTTCTGTTGGATCCTTCTTCCAATTTTTGAATGAAGATCTTTTTGCTAAAATAGCTTCTTTCACCTCCCCTTTTAACCATGCTGGTAATCGTTTTGCCTTCTTTCCACCTTTCTTAATGTGTGGAATACATCTGGATTGTGCTTCTAGGATGGTATTTTTTAACAATGACCATGCCTCTTGCACACTTTTTACATTTGTAGCTGCTCCTTTCAGTTTTTTTCTAACTATTTTTCTCATTTTATCAAAGTTTCCCTTTTGAAAGTTTAGCATGAGAGCCGTGGAGTTGCTTACTGTCCCCCTTCCAGTCATTAATTCAAATTTGATTATATTATGGTCACTATTGCCAAGTGGCCCCACCGCCGTTAACTCTCTCACCAAATCCTGTGCTCCACTGAGAATTTGGTCTAAAATTGCTCCCTCTCTCATCGGTTCCTGAACTAATTGCCCCATAAAGCTATCATTTATTCCATCCAGGAACTTTATCTCTGTAGTGTGTCCCGATGATACATTTACCCAGTCAATATTGGGGTAATTGAAGTCTCCCATTATTACCGCACTACCAATTTGGTTAGCTTCCCTAATTTCTCTTAGCATTTCACTGTCAGTCTCACCATCTTGACCAGGTGGATGGTAGTATACTCCTATCACTATAGTCTTCCCCGACACACAAGGGATTTCTATCCATAAAGATTCAATTGTGCATTTAGTCTCATGTAGGATGTTTATCCTGTTGGACTCTATGCCATCCTGGACATAAAGCGCCACACCGCCTCCCGGGTGCTCCTCTCTGTCATTGCGATAAAACTCCATCATTTGGTGCCTGTCATCCTGTTCCGTCTGAAGTTGAAAAGGAACTAACTCAGACATTTCCTTCACAAAATTTATGAATGAGAGATCCTCTGGAGGAGAACGCTTTCTACTTTCAGTAGGAGAAGGTGGTGAAGGTAAGTCATCGGTGTCTGTTGAAGTATCATCACCCCAAGTATCATAAGGATCAGCAGACTGTCCTGTAGGATGAGAAGGGGGTTGGATACCTGAAGGCCCCGGGCGAGGCTCTGAAAAAAATCGAAGGAATCGCCGGAGGCACCGATGATGGCATGGAAGGCATCGGTGGCGCCAATGGATGTATCGACACCGATGGATGAATCGGTGACGAGGGACGTATTGGCATCGATGGCTGAGGTAAAACCCCCGATGGAGGAATGTGGAATGGTGTTTCTCCTCCCGATGAAGCCGTCCTCGGGGAGGGCATCGGAGACCCAGGATCCATCTGAGGAAGGGCGGCCATCAGCGCCTCCATCCTGGACAGCAGCGGTGCCAGCGCTGCCAGAATCGGGTCTGACAAGTTCCACAAACGGTGCCGGTGTCAGAGGAACCTGGAGACGTTGCATCGCCTTGTCAATGGCCTCCTGAACCAGCCGGTCCAGTTCTTCTCGGAGACCTGGAGCAAGCAGCCCCGGCTCCGGAACAGAAGAGGGAGGCAGAGGCACAGCCAGAGGGACCACCTTTACAAGCGGAATCGCGGATCCCAAACCCCGATCGGGTGAGGAAGGCCTCGATGACCCGGTCGCAGGAATGGTCGGTGCCTTTCCTGGACAGGGCTTCTTCGACGGTGGCTCGGCCGATGACTTCGCTCCCTCGACGGTCCAAGTCTTGCGATGTCAATGTCTCTCCCTGCGATCCCCTCGATCCTGAGGGGGGGTAGCGGGTGTCGATGGCTGTGAAGACGTCGATGGTGGTCGGTCACCGGTCGGTGGTCGATGCTGGCGCGAAGTCAACGGTGCTGGTTCCGATGACGTCGATGCAACGGACGGAGTCGGGTCTGAGTACGGAAGAGGAGTTCCATCTTCTCCATTCTGGCTTTGCGACCTTTTGGTGTCATGAGGGCACATTTGGTGCAGGTCAGGACATTGTGCTCATGGCCTAAACACATTACACAGACTCCATGGGGGTCTGTGATAGACATGGTGCAAGTACAGTCCGGGCACCGACGGAACCCTGTCACCAAGGCCATTGAAAAAAATCGAGCTGCTGTACAGTCGACGGCCAGTAGGCCGCAAGGGCCAAACTCGACGGTAATCGACAGAAAAATGGAAAAAAACTTACCGGAGTACCACAGTCGAAGAAAAGTTAGAGGAGGGACCCCTGTGGGGCAATTTAACTTTAAATAATTCCGTGAGAAAAATTCCTGTCAGGAATCACTTTAGAGCTCCTAAACCGCGAGGCTACTGCTGCGCGGAAAAAAGAAAACTGAAGGGGGACCCCCTGCTGGCTGCAGGGTTAGTGCCATGCTGGGCATGCCCAGTAGGGGCCAGTCAAAGTTCTTGAAACTTTGACAGAAGTTTTCCATGATTGGGCTCCATCCTGATGATGTCACCCATATGTGAGTACTACCATCCTGCTTGTCCTGTGAGAAAGTTGGTTGTTGGGGATGAGGAGGAAGAGTGGGACAAAATTTGGGTGGATGCTTCATGATGCTCAAGGGCGGTGCCTTCCCGTCTAAAATTGATTAACTCAAGCTCATCTGATACTTGTTGGAGAGCTTGTGGATTGAAGGAGAATCTTTCACATATTTTTTATTTTTGCCCTGTGGTTAGGGGTTATTGGGAGGATATATCAGGAGCAATCCAATTAGTGATGTCTGTCGGGTTGCCTGATGGCCAGGGGAGATAGATGTTTGTGAATGTCGGGGTTTGATTTTGAAGTTAATGGCAGTTGGGAGTGAGTTTTTCTAAGACTATGGGGGCAGAAGAATGTGAAAGAATGGAAAAGTGAAATTCTTCAATGAATGGAACTGAAGGCTTTGTGAGCAAACTCAGTCTGTTCACAATTTTTTGAAACCTGCTTTCCAGCTCTATGTGCCCAGAAATGAGGAAGTTGGAAGGGTTTCCAGAATTAGAGCTCTCTGGGCCTGAATAGATGGTCTATCCTGTATGTGGGTTTACTGATTTAATATTTTTTGTTTTTTTATTTCCTTTATTTTAGTTTTTTAGTTTTTTATCTTTATGTATTTTGGAGTTTTCTAAATTTAAGATTTTGTATTGGATATCTTATAGTTAATGGGTTTTTTTTCATATTGTATACTCCATATATAATTTTGAGGGGTTATTTGTGGTTATTCTACAAAAAGTGTGCTTAATGTTTAGCTCTCTGAGGGGAGGGGTAGGGGTTGGGTTAAAAAAAAAAAAAAAAGAGGTCAAAAGCAATAATAAGAGTGGTTTTGGTGGTTAGTATTGTTCTAGTTTCTATAAGTGTGTGTAGTTTTTGATGTTTGTATGTGATATATAGTTAATAAAGAGTTATAAACAAAAAAAAATTTGCCTCCTCTCTTGGACCTGCAGAGATGCATGAAACTTAGGCCAATGGGAATCTAATATAATTTATTTTTTGATAGTTCAAAAAGAAAAACAGATTCCAAAGTGTCCTGCTTTTCTAATAATGGTTTTAAAGCCAATCATTTTTCCTGTTCTAGGAGCAGATACATTACAATCTCTAAACAATAAAATTATAAATAAAACAATTAGGCTATCACCTGTACCTGGAGTAGTCAACTGATAAACAGTTAACTAGCATTTTAGTTCAGTAACAGTTATATTTAAAAAAAAAAAAAAAAATAAGCACAGACAAGACTAAAGGTAAGACACATTTTCAAATAAAGGTAATTTGGTTGCTGATTAGCAAAAGCAAGTTTACTTACTGTAAACGGTGTTTTCCATAGATAGCAGATGAAATAGACATGCTGTCTGGGTACTTCCTCCGTGCCATTAGGTGGCGGAGCTCTCTAAGATAACCCAAAGTCTTCGGTGAGGAGTTCCTCCCTGCATGCCACCATGCCTCCTTGAGGCTCCTCAGTCTGTGTCAAAGCAAGATGAAATGCAATGCCAGAAATGTCCGGGGAAGTGGGTGGGTCAGCATGGCTAATTCATCTGCTATCTACGGAAAAAGCAAATGTTGCTTACCTGATGTAACAGGTGTTCTCACAGGACAGCAGGATGTTAGTCCTCACAAATGGGTGACATCGAGGATGGAGCCCTGTACGGAAAACTTTTCTGTCAAAGTTTCAACAAGCTTTGACTGACACTGGCACACTGGGTGCACTGAGCATGCCCAGCCTGCAATTATCCCTGTGAGCCACAGGTGTCTCCCTCAGTCTCGTCTTATAGCTAAAAAGCGCAAGCGAAACTAAAATAAAAGTATACAGACCCAACTCCGCGGGGTGGCGGGCGGGTTTCGTGAGGACTAACATCCTGCTGTCCTGTGAGAACACCTGTTACATCAGGTAAGCAACATTTGCTTTCTCACAGGACAAGCAGGATGGTAGTCCTCACAAATGGGTGAGTACCGAGCTGAGGATGCCCGGGAATGCACCAGATACACCGCAGATGCGCAAAGGCGTAACGACTGAGGTGGAAATGGGAACGGAGGGCATCCGCAACACCATAATGGGTTCGTGGAAGGATGTTGGGTAGTGAATTGAAAAAAGTAAGAGTAGGCGGACTGGCCAAACATGGAGCATGCCGGCTAGTCAATGTAAGCAATAATAGGCTGCGAAGGTATGGAGAGGACTCCAGGCTGCAACCTGATAAAAAAGTACAAGCAGCAGTAACCAAAGGGAAGCTGTTAAGGCTAAGACGGACACAACAGTATGTGGATACCCACAGTGTTGTAGTGAAATGTCTGCTTGTTGGTAGGAAAGGAAATATAGACCACTTAATCAGAAGGATTAGGTCTGTGTGGCCACTGGAAGTAGCAGCTTGACCCTTGCATGAAGGAAAGAGTCAAGTGGAATTCACATGGAATGCAGTGCAATGTAGATAGAATGTAAGCGCAGCATTACTGTCCAGGAATGTGGAAAACCCAGTCTCTTCCTAGGGCGAGAGAGAGAGGTTAGGAAAAATTAATAGAGTATTTCCTGAGGAAAGGAGATACAACATCTACCTGAAAAGGATAGAAAGTTGAATGCGTAGAACTACTCAGTGGCAGAGGAACGGAGTCAGGTGAGTATGGAAAGAGTGCATAACTCACGGACCCTGCTGGCAGGAATGACATTAAGAGGGAAAGAAGTTCCCTTGCCAAACTGTGGAAGAGAGGAATGGAAAGGCTCAAACGTAGAATGTATGAGACTTATAAGGAGAATATATATGTTCATTCCGTGATTAGAGAAATAGAGGCGGCTTGATCAGTGGATAATCCATGGTAAGCCGACTCAGAGAGGATTACCGAAAATGGGAACCCAACTCCCAAAACGATACACCTCCTAAGAGAAAGGTGTATCTATGTGGAGGATGTCTGGAGAACAGAATCCGAGGGAGTAAGAAAAAATGGTGGAAAAGTAAAAGGGGTAATACCTCTTTTTTTTTTTTTTTTTTTTTTAGCGTCAGGAGGTAAAGCCTGCCATATTAAACGGCAAGATTTATGTTTAGAAGGTTTTGTGACGCTACCAGAACCTAAGAACATCAGTAAGTCTATGATTTGGGACTGACTGGTGAGAGAATAAAAGGTTACTGATATGATGGATTGAGAAGTATGGGAAAGCATACTGATCTCAGTCAGGGAGTGGGGAAAAGAATACTGAACCCCATCCCAGTTCAACATTAGAAGAATGCTGGCTACGAGAGGCAGCAGAAGAGATATATTGAAGAGGCCTTTGATGGAAGAAAAGGCATCTAAGGGAACGCATAGGAAACATGTGCAGGGAGCAGAACCTGTGCATCGTATGGAATGATGCAGACGCCGAGGAAAGTTTAGTTAAACTCAGCGTTAAAAGATTTGCCCTGTACACATGTAATTGAGACCATTCGAGAGGATAGAACCTACGTGGAGAAGGTCTGATAGAGCGTTCATTAAATCTCTTAGATATGTGGCCCAAGGACGCATGAAGTGAACAAGGGCCAAGGGTAGAGCTGCGCAGCTGTCTAGCAGAGCAGCTAAGAGGTAATGCGTGCTTATGAGTTGGAAAGCACATTGTCCCTATGCTGTCTGTCTGTATGCACAAAGAATTGTTGCAAAAGCAGTATTGGAAGGCATAAGGGCATAACTCATGGGTGCAACGTCCAGGAAGTTTATGAGAAACTATGCTGGAGTGCAATAGATGCATAATGGGTTGACAGCTTTCAGGAGAAACTTTATAACCCTAAGGAATTGCGAGCATGAGTCGAAGGAGACTAGGTCCTAGTTCGAACTGGGATAAGAATCAGGGACGAAAGCAATGAAACCACTTAGGTCCATTGAGTATAGAATGTCACTGAATATAACCCATAGCAGTTTTGAATTATGAGAAAAATGCATAGTGGGAAGAAACCCCATAGCCCAACCATGAAAAGTTGAAAGGCTGAGGTTATGGAAAATATGCGCAGGGACATATAACAATGTATCAGAATGTCTGTGCGCATGCTGGACAAGAGGGTCTTAAGACTGTGGTGTCCAGAAGTGTTACAGAAGGGATTTATGGCAGTGACAGTAATCCCAGTTAGTAAATGTATAGTGAGTCCTGAAAAAAGTGAGAGCTCCTTGCATGTACTGAAAGTGGTTAGCAGTAGTCTATGCAAGGAAAGTGAATGATGTTACACTCCGCAGAGAAAACAGCATTCACCAACAGTGATGCAAGAGACAGTTCACTTACCGAAGCTGGTGCCAGCGGCAGAGCTTGGGGTTGTAATGTTGACTCACCATAAAGCACATAGAAACATTAAAATAATGTGCTTACTGCAGTATGGAGTGATGGTAACCAAAGATACCATTGTACCTGTGACGTCTAAAGAAAGTTGGATTTTCTTAGGTCCAGGATGTGCGGAGAGTAACTATTTTCTGTTAAAAGAAAGAATAGTGCAATTAAAACTCCCCAACCCCCCTCCCTTCTCCCCTCTGCACTTCGTAGCGCCTGGGGGAGTGTACCGGGACTTTGGTACAAGGTGGGGTGGCCGCTCTGATATCTGACCAGATGGGAGACCAGGAGGTGTCCCAATGGAGGATATCATGTAGGCTCCTGCAGGTGTGTGAGCGGTAAGTGGTACCCGCATTTCTGTATGCTGTACAAGGAGACACTGAGACCTGTGGCCAGGCCTCAAGGTGGACTTGTACATGGGGCAATGGTTGCTGAATCTCATGTTTAGCAGATCAGCCAATGCAGCTGGACCTTGGTTGGAAGGGAACCAAGAGTCAGAGCATTGGTCGGCACAGGGACTTGTTACTGACAAGAGAAGAAGCCCTGCTGCAATCCCAAGAAGATAGAGGGGTTCTCCTGATATTGTGGCTAACATAGCTAACATAGCGATATGTGACACTAATACAGTTCTAAAAGGCACATGACCCAGAACTTTTCGAACCACGGTCCGAATGGGAGAACACAACTCTATGGGAATGCCGCCGAAGCGGGTACTTACCATCCGACGTGGATCGCCGCAAGACGAGCCGGTGAAGATTGTTGACTCCGACGGTCTCCGGAGTCCTCGAGGGTAAGGCCGGGGACGTAAACGTCCATCTCGCTCTGAAACCCGGTCTGGTGGCACAGGTACAGAGGAGACAGGCCAGGCGTGAGTGGCGTTTAGACTGCTAAGTGTAACAGATGGCCATAGTCCCACACCACTTGACGGTGGGGCACGCCAGGAACAGAGGAGCCCTAACGGAACTCATGTTCCCTTCCCTCGTCCCAGCGGCTCGATGTGTCGTGACGCCAATGCAGAAGCTGTCGGACCTGGATCCGGAAGTTCTGGATCACCAAGGACTGCCAAAACTGTAGGAACAGTGCTGATGGCAGTGGTGATGTCGCTCTGCCCGAGCGTTGTCCAGCCTGGAGAAGGATGGCACCGATGTGCTGGATGGCGTCAGCGGCGGACGATCACGATGTCGGCGATGATGGGTGCCACGGTGCTCGGCCCGGTCTTTCCCCAGCGCCGAGATGGAAGCCCTCGTCGTCCTGGAAGGCGATCGATGACGAACTGTCAGCACGCCTGCTCTGCTCCTGACACAATGGAGTGTCTTAAGCTAATACGGGGCTTAAAAAAGAACCCAAAGCGTGGAGCAATGTGAGGAGGCGAGGGTATTATGTGGCGGTGCTATGTCGGTATTGACGATATTGAAGGCAACCTAAGGGGCTTCGAGGATATCATCAAAATGGGTATAAAAAATCGTCGATGACTGGCCAGGAGAATGATGACAGTGACGGGCACTGACAGCAGTGGCATAGGTATCTTTGAAACGATGTGGAATCGAATAATCGAAAAACATTGCCGTTATTGAAAAAGATACCGGCATCGACTGAGTCGAAGTCGAATCAATAGGGCGTCAAGGACACCGAAGGAAAACGGAGGTGTCGAGGGCATCGATGCATGGAGGCGGGCATTTATGCCGTTTGTGGCATGGCCACGGGCATCAACTATAGGGCCACAGACGTTGACGGTATCGATTTGGACAGACTCAGATTTCCAAGTGTACATGGCATTGGTGCCCCAGACACGTGTGTCGGTGGCATCGATATGGACACGTATGGAATCGATGGCATGGATCTCCCAGTCGATGAATTCCATCCCGGCATCAACGCCAGTCCTGGAATCGGTATGGGCATCGATGCCAGCCATAAGGCTGGCATTGGCATCAACGCCCATCCACGGAATCGAGCCGGCATGGATACCCACCGATGGGACCCACCTGGGCATCGAATTTCACCGATGGGAGCAGCCTGGCATCGACTGCCCTCGATGGATGCATTCTAACATAGATGCCCATGGATGAAACACCTGGGCATCGGTGTCCATCGATGCAAAAGGACCTGGCACCAATGCCATCGACGGACGACCATCCGGCACCAATGCCATCGACGGACAAGCCATCCGGCACCGATGTCCATCGATGGGGACCATCCGGCACCGATGTCCACCGATGGGGACCATCCGGCATCGATGCCCACCGACGAATCGATGTGGCACCGATGCCCACCGATGGAAAAGGGCTGGACATCGGTGGGGAGGATGGGGCATCGATGGCATCCCCAAAAGGGGGGGTGGCATCGATGAAGTGACCCTGGGATCGTTAAAAAGTGTCTCGGGCAGCGGTGGCGGCGACCCGAATATGCATGGCAGTGACTAACAGCGTGTGCGTCAATGGCATGCATCCAGGTAGGGACGGCACCGAGGAAGCCCAAGGAAAAAAAACAGTGCGTAGGAGGAAAAAGCCTGGTAGCACTGAAAAGCAAAAAACATGGATAAAGGCATCAGGGCACCGTGGGGGGGAGGGGCGCTGATGACATATAAAAGCCCAGGGCGGTTTAGGAGGGTCCCAGTGTAGCGATAGGGTATCGACTGCGTGAGGGTACCAGGGAACGAAGGACTTGAAGCTACAGAGGTCCTAAAGTTAAGGAAAAAATCCCTACCCCACTAGCATAAGCAAGCAGTGTCACAGAGATACTCGCAAGCTGTTTAAAGCTAACTGAAAAATGGGGGAAGGGAAGGCTTCAGTCAGTTAACAGCCTTAAGATAGTGACAGAAACCGACCGAAAAATAAGAATTAGTACTCACCGAGCGACGTAAAAACGTACGCGGAGGGAGACCTGTGCAGGGAAAAGTGTTTTTTGAAGTGAAAAGTTAAGTGTTTCCATGAGGTAATTAGTTAAAAAAAATCCTCACAGAGCTCCAACCGCTATGCTGACCGCAGAGCGGAAAAAAGAAGACTGAGGGAGACACCTGTGGCTCACAGGGATAATTGCAGGCTGGGCATGCTCAGTGCACCCAGTGTGCCAGTGTCAGTCAAAGCTTGTTGAAACTTTGACAGAAAAGTTTTCCGTACAGGGCCCCATCCTCGATGTCACCCATTTGTGAGGACTACCATCCTGCTTGTCCTGTGAGAACACCGTTTACGGTAAGCAAACTTGCTTTTTTCCCATAGATAAGCAGCTGAATTGGCCATGCTGTCTGGGAGTCCCCAGCTGAAGTATTGAGCGTGTAAGCCTTTGTAAGTAGTTCTAGAACAGTTATGGCTCAATACTATAAGAGAGGCAGACAGTTCTTATAAGTGAGTTGAAGTAGAAGTGTTCTTGCTAAGATTATCCGCCCCATCTTTGCATCCTCTTTCGTTTGTTTGTCTAAACAATAATGGGATGTGAAGGTGTGCAGCGAGGACCATGTGGCTGCTTTACAGATATCTGAGATAGATACATCACAGAGATGTGCAAATGAAGTAGCCATAGCTCGCACATGATGGGCTTTGGGTGTGGAAGGTAGGGATTCCGAACGTTTTTGATAGCAGAAACGTATACAGTTAGAAAGCCAGGATGATAATGTCCGTTTAGAAACAGAAAGTCCTGGTGCGTTTAGTTTGAAAGAGAGGAAGAGTTGTGAGATTCTGTTAGAGTGAGTGCGCAAGCGCCCGTTTGCAGTCCAAAGTGTGGAGGCGCCGTTCGCTGTCATTTGCGTGTGGCTTGGGATGAAAAGTCGGCAAGGTTATGGTTTGGTTCAAGTGAAAGGGGGATACCACTTTTGGAAGAAAGGTAGGATGTGTACGTAGCGTAACTTTGTTGTGGTAGAATTCAAGGTAAGGTGGGTAGTGCACCAAGGCCTGGAGTTCACTGATATGCCTTGCAGATATGAGGGCGACTAAAAATAGCACCTTCCAGGATAGGTATCTAGGGTGACAGCTGTCTATCGGTTCGAAAGGTGGTAGCATGAGTTGTTCCAGACCTGGGTTGACATCCCATGGTACTGGTGGCTTAAGGGGAGTTGCAGATGACAGACTATCTATTCCCCATTGAGAGGAGTGTGATAAGTTGCTATGGCACTGAGGTGAACACGAAGAGAGAAAGTGGCGAGTCCCTGAGTGTAAAGTAAGTAAAGGTAAGTAAGAAGACATTCTGGTGGACACGTGAGTGAATCTGTGTCTATTGAGGAACACCAGGATGCGTAACGCACCCATTTGCGTTGGTAGTTCAGCCGCATTGATGGTTTTCTAAACGTTATTATAATATCTTCCAATTGAGGTGAGATATTTAGATTTTGGAACGTGACCCTTTCAATCTCCATGCAGTGAGATTCAGTGATGCGTGAAGGGGATGGAGCATTGATCCTCGTTGTTGGGTGAGGAGGATGGGGGTGCTCCCTAGAGGAATTGGTTTGCAGATAGACAGTTGAACTAGGTAGCTGTACCATGGTTGATGTGGCCATGTTGGAGCGATGAGATGCAACCTGTCTTCGATGCATCTCTGTATTGTGCGAGAAATAAGGGGAATTTATTTATTTATTTAAATTCTTTTAATATACCGATGCTCAAGACCAGGTCTTATCGTACCGGTTTACAATGAACCAGGGGGAAAAAACCAGTTAACCATGGAAGCAAGAAATTACATTATAACAGGGAATGTGGAACTTGGTTGTTAGAGTAAAGGATAGGTTAAACAATTTCTAACTGGAGAAAAAGCAAATAAGCAGAAAACTTAAGTGCTTACATGGTAAGCATTATATACAAAATTACATTGTGTGTAATATTAGGCAGGTTATATTAAAGTGCAGTTAGCCGAGAAACAGTTCCTTTTTTGAGTTGCTGAAGGAGGACGCAACCGCGGGGTATGTAACTGAGGGGGTGATCCTGCGGTTTCTTCAGGGGTATGCTTGGGCGAACAGCCAAGTTTTTAATTTTTTTCTGAAAGTGATATGGCAATGTTCCTGGCGGAGATCTGGCGGGAGAGAGTTCCAGTGATGCGGACCGGCAGTTGATAGTGCACGTTTTTCTATGGTGTTGTGGAGAACGGACTTTTTTGGGGGAACCTGGAGGGAATCTCTGTATGCAGATCTGGTGGGTCTTGCAGAGGCGTGTGGTTTGAAGGGTATGGTAAGTTGGAGTGAGGATTCCTGAAATAAGGTTTTGTGGATAATAGTAAGTGTCTTGAAGAGAATTCTGTAGCGAATGGGTAGCCAGTGGAGTATTTTTAGAATCGGGGTGATGTGGTCCATGCGGCGAGAGTTTGTGAGGATCCTGGCTGCAGCGTTTTGCAGCATTTGAAGAGGTTTGGTAGAAGAGGCCGGGAGACCTAGCAATAAAGCATTACAATAGTCAATCTTTGAGAATATTATGGCTTGAAGGACCGAACGGTAGTCGTGGAAGTGTAGAAGAGGTCTTAACTGTTTTAGTACCTGTAGTTTATAAAAACCTTCTTTGGTGGTGCTGTTGATGAATTTTTTGAGGTTCATTCTGGAGTCTAGGAATGCCCCCAGGTCTCTCACTTGACTTGTTAGTAGTGTATTGGTATTGAAGGCTAGCGGGTTATTATCATTGGGGGAAATGATTAGCAGTTCAGTCTTGGAAGTATTGAGTTCGAGGCAGAGACTTGTGAGAAGGAGGTTGATGGCGTGGAGGCAGCTATTCCAGTAGTTTAGGGTGTCTGAAACTGGATCCTTGATGGGGATTAGGATCTGCACATCGTCTGCATAGATGAAGTATGTGAGGTTGAGATTATTGAGGAGTTGGCATAGGGGGAGAAGATATATGTTGAATAGGGTCGGCGAGAGTGAGGAACCCTGGGGAACTCCTTGTTTGGCAGCTACAGGGTGAGACTCTTTGTTGATTATTTTAA
The DNA here is from genome assembly GCF_901001135.1 of Rhinatrema bivittatum. Taxonomy (NCBI): domain Eukaryota; kingdom Metazoa; phylum Chordata; class Amphibia; order Gymnophiona; family Rhinatrematidae; genus Rhinatrema; species Rhinatrema bivittatum. The sequence goes on from NC_042615.1 coordinate 415,035,620, forward strand.
CTTTATAGTATCTGTCGCTTAGAAAGGATTTTAACCAGAGGAGTGCAGCCCCTGAAATGCCTATTTCCATCAGACGGTTGATGAGGATTGTGTGGTTAACTGTGTCGAACACTGCCGAGATGTCTAGCAGGGCTAGTAAGTATGATTGACCTTTGTCGAGACCCAACAGGATGTTGTCTGTTAATGAGAGTAGGAGAGATTCTGTATTTCTGCGTTTCCTGAATCCGAATTGCGATGGATATAGTATGTTGTGGGATTCGAGGTAGTCAGTGAGTCTAGTATTGACCAGCTTTTCCATTAGCTTGGCTATGAAAGGTAGGTTAGCGGTAGGGCGAAAATTTGTGGGGTTAGATGGGTCCAAGTTGGGTTTTTTTAGTAATGGTTTCAGCGAGGCTGTTTTTAAAGCATCCGGGACAGTACCATTTGAGAGTGAGCAGTTTATGATGTCGGCCAAAGGTTTGGCGATGATGTTAGGGATTGTGAGAAGGAGTTTGGTCGGGATTTGGTCTATAGGGTGCGAAGAGGGCTTCATTTTCTTGATGATAGATTCTATTTCCAGGGATGATGTAGTATCAAAAGATTCTAGAGACCGTTTGTGTGTCAATGGGGCATGGTTTTGGTCAGGAGGAGGCTGGGAGTTGGGAATGGGGTTGGAAGATAGTAGCGGGATAAGTAAATTTTTTATTTTGTTGTCGAAGAAGACTGCCAGCTCAGAGGATTTGTTTTGTGCTTCTTCTTCCGGGATGACTGGAGGAATAGGGGTGGTGAGTGTGGCAACATATGAGAAGAGAGTTTTTGGATCATACAGGAAGCCGTGTATTTTTTTTGGCGTAGAAGTCCCTTTTGGTACGAAGAATAGTGGCCCTATAGTAGCTCATTGTGGTTTTGTAGGAGGCCCTTGCAGTGGTGGTGGGATTCTTCCGCCATTGTTGTTCTTTGTGTTGAAGGTTTTGTTTAAGTGTTCTTAATTCTGATGAGAACCAGGGTTTTTTGTTAGTACGGGCAGGATTAATATGTTTGGATGTCAAGGGGCATAATTTATCAGCTGCTGCGTGGGTGATAGTTAGCCAGGAGTTCATGGCGGTGTCCGCATTTGTGAGGTCCAGGTTAGTTAATTCCTTGGTGAGCGTGTTGCTGAGAGCATCCATGGAGCATGTTTTTATAAATTGGATCGTGGATTTGGTGATGTTGGTGGTGGGTTTTTTCTTTATGGATATTTCGGTTTCAATAATCGAGTGATCTGACCAAGGGATGGGGGTGCAGGTAGGAGGAGAAGTGGTCAAGATCTGGTCATTCGTAAATATTAAATCTAGCGTGTGTCCTGCTTTGTGCATGGGTTTGTTAATGATTTGTTTGAAGTCCATGGCCATGAAGGAGGAGAGGAGGGCTTCACAGTTGGCTGAGGGGGATGGGGAATCAACATGAATGTTGAAGTCTCCTAGCAGGATCGCTGGTGAGTTGGTATTGATGTGATTGGCTACAAGTTCTATGAGAGGCGATGGGTCGGAGTCTAGGAGCCCAGGCGGGGCATAGATGAGGCAGATTTGGAGTTGAGTGGATTTAAATAGCCCGATTTCGAGTTTGGTTGAAGTTTTAATTGAGTGCTGGGTTAGTCTTAATTCTTTTTTTGCAGCTAGCAGTAATCCTCCCCCTCTTTTTTTAGTTCTGGTGATGGAGAAGTCGTATAGTTGAGTTGGTAATTCGTTGATTAGGGGTGTGTCTGTGTTTTTCAACCATGTTTCAGTTATAGCACACAGGTCCGGTTGAGTGTCCAGTAAGTAGTCGTTGAGCAAATGGGATTTTTTTGACAAAGATTGGGAGTTGAGGAGGGTTAGTGTGATTAAGGATAGACCAAGGAATTGGTTTAGAGGGGAAATCATAATGGGGATCAGGGATCTCTTAGAACGTTGTGTCTTGGGTAAGGGTGAATTAACTCTGTTGAGGAATGAGTGCGGAATGATAGGGATAGGGAGGGTTTGCATCATGTTGATTAACTGGAGAGGTTGGATGACTGCTGGTGAGGCTGGATGACTGCTGGTGCGGCTGGGTGACTGCTGGTGAGGCTGGATGACTGTTGGAGTGGCTGGGTGACTGCTGGTGAGGCTGGATGACTGTTGGAGCGGCTGGGTGATTGTTGGAGAGGCTGGGTGACTGTTGGAGAGGCTGGGTGACTGCTGGTGAGGCTGGATGATTGTTGGAGAGGCTGGAAAACTGCTGACGAGGAAATGAGCGAGGGAGGAGAGGGTGGGTGCGTGATTGTGGGGAGCTGTGGCCGGTGCGTTTAGGTTACGAGAGGGAGGGATATTGGTGGATGATAAGCGTGGGTGGCTTCTTCTGTGATCTGGTGCACACTAAGGGGCACACAAAGGGGCAGGCCCCTTTGTTGCGCTCCTTAGACGCGCGACGCCTGGGTGGGTCTTGAGCCCTTTAAGGGCACTTTAGATGACGTCGGGAGGTGGGCAGGCTTACCGCGTGTCCCTCCTGCGCTGGGCCGGTTCGAGGCTCCTGCTCTTTTTTTCTCCGCGGGCCGCTAGCCGCGCTGGAGGCCGAGGCCTTGTCCGCCTCCCCTGAATAGGAGAGAACGCATAAAGGAGGTCTTGAGACCAGTCTAGGAGGAGTGCTTCCTGCATCAACCAGTAAGTGCTGGGGTATAATGAGCAAAAATGTTTGACTTTCTTGTTGTGTTCTGTTGCAAAGAGGTCGATTTGGGGAAGACATCAAATGGAGAAGAGTCGATTGGCGACATTCTGATGAGCTCCCATTCGTGTGGTGAAAAATTCTGCTCAACTTGTCTGCTTTGGAATTGATGATTCCCGGCAGATATGTGGCTTGCAACAATATTCCCCTGGAGTGAGCCCAGTCCATAATCTGTTTCGTTTCTTTGCAAAGGTTCCATGAACCGGACCCTCCTTGTTTGTTTATGTAGAACATTGCTACTTGATTGTCGGTATGGATCATTACAACATGGTGTAGTAGGCTGTGTTGGAAAGCTTGAAGGGGATTCCTAATAGCCCTCAATTCCAGTAAATTTATGTGATAAGTGCGTTTGTGGTTGGACCACAATTCTTGTGTTTGTAGGTTGGAAAGATGAGCTCCCCAACCTTTGGAGGAGGCGTCCTTGGTCAGAATTAGTTGATGTCGAGGGGGTCTGAGCGGTGAGCCCCCCCGTCAATGCAGGTGGGGTTAACCACCATTGAAGGTCTATCTTCATGTTGTTTGTTAGCTGCACTGGGGCCGATAATGGACTTAGGAATTGAGACCATTGAGTTTTGAGGCCCCATTGTAGACGACGAATGTGCAGTCTCGTGTGAGGAGCCACGTAGGTACACGCTGCCATATGGCCTAGTAAGGTTAGGACTTGACTAGGCGCTGGGCTAGTGTGGTGAGAGCAAGTGCTCGAGGCTGTGGCAAGAAAGCTTTGTCTTGAATGGTGTCTATGGAAGCTCCTATGAAGTCCAGTGTTTGGGATGGCTGGAGATATGACTTTTCGTAATTTACAAGAAGACCTAGATTGTCCAGACAAGTTACTGTTTGAACTAAATTGTTCTGAAGGAGAGTAGGATTGGGGGCTACCACTAGCCAATCGTCGAGATAGGGAAATATCTGAACCCCCTGTTGACGGAGGTGTCCCACCACTACCACTAGAAATTTTGTGAATACTCTGGGTGCAGAGGAGAGACCGAATGGGAGACCTTTGTACTGAAAATGTCTCTTTTCTGCTTGAAAACAGAGGTAAGTCCAAGAATTGGGATGCATTGGTATATGAGCGTATACATCCTTTAAATCTATGGAGCACATCCAGTCCCCTGTAGGAAGGGAAGAATGGATTTGAGAGAAGCCATTTTGAATTTCTCTTTCCGTACGAATATATTGAGGGTAAGTAGGTCCAGAATAGGCCAGAGTCCTCCCGATTTTTTGGGAATGAGTAAGTATTGTGAATAGAACCCTTTTTGGTATCGGAATTGAGGTAACTCCCGTATACAGTTTTCCCGGAGTAGGTGATTTACTTCCTTTAGAAGAATTTTCCGATGAACATCTTGATGTTTGGTGTTCACTAGATGTGAAAGAGATGGAAGGGATATAAAATTGAGAGAGTATCCGTCTCGTATTATAGCGAGCACCCACGAGTCCGATGTTATGGTGCTCCATTGTGAAAGGAAGTTGGACAGCCATCCTCCAACTCTTTGTTAGGTCTTGGGTGGTTGAGGGTCTGCAGATTGTCATGGCTGACAGGGAGTGCATGGGCGTTTACGTGCAGCTGGTTGTTGGTAAGGTTGTTGGCGAGGTGCTTGATAATGTTGTGGTCTATAAGTAGGGTAAGGGCGATATTGTCACCTAGGATAAGGTTTTTATATGAACTGAAGGGGCGCCTAGAGGATGACATATCATGTTGTGTCAGCGAGAGTACAGATACCTTTTGTTCTTTTATTTATTTATTTAGAACTTTTCTATACCGACTTTCCAGTAACAGAATTACTGATCAATTCGGTTTACAATTTGAACAATAACAACAGTGACAAGTAAATGTCTTACAAGGAACAGGAAGAAAATAACTTGGAAATAAATATGTGGGTTGATTACATAAAAAGTACTATATACAAATAGTACTATATACAAATATATACAAAGCCTAAGGGTGGGTAGAGGCACTAAACAATGGCGTTTTAACTTTTAACTTCGAAACAGTTTCAGCTAGCTTATCTCCGAGCAAATGTTTTGGGCGACAGGGCAGGTTGGCCAGCTTTTCATGTACGTTGTCTCTTATGGTGCTTGCCCTCAACCATGCTAGATGGCGAGCTGCAATGGCATTAGCTGTTGTCTTAGTAGAGGTTTCAAAGCTTTCATATACTGAGCGTACCAAATGCGAAGTCCTTCCTCCATATCATGAAATTCTGGCGGAAGGGTGTTATCATCAGAGCCTTGTTGCAGAATACGTTTTAGGATCTGCAGATATTTGAAGAGATATTGCGCTACATAAAACTGGTGGTTTGGGATTTTTGCATTGAGAATTCCCGATTGATAGGCTTTCCTCGCAAAATCGTGCAGAGTCTTATTGTCACAACCTGATAGATTATTGGAATGCAATCTGGTTTTCCGTGCTTTCTGCATGGCTGATTCTACAACCACTGAAACATGTGGGAGTTGTACGTTAGTGTAAAAGGGCGAGTCGTGCATTCTGTATTTTAGATCGGTTTTCCGTGAGGTGGGCGTCATGGAAAACTGAGAGTCGCATGATTTCTTGAGCAGCGATTCCAACACTGGATGGGAAGGAAGTGCTGTCAGTTTAGCCAGAGCATCAAAGATTTTGAGGACTCCAAACATCACTTACTGGGGTCTGGTATCTTTTTAGTTTTGACGCCTAACCGGTGACCCACTTTTTCAGGGAACTGTGAGTATGTGAGATCCTCCGGTGGAGAAACTGGTTCCGGAGGCAACTCTTGCGGGTCGGACAGGTACGCTGTAGACAATCCTGAAGAAGAGAATGAAATTGGGGAATCCATCAGAAGAGGCGAAGGTGCCCTAGGCTGTGTTTTTGGCGCTGGTCCAGGTTTAGGAGATGAAGGTACAAGTTGTTGTTGTTACTCAACTGATTTTAGAAACTGCGCTAAGATATCGGTTTATCTGCTCCATAGTGCTAGAAGCTGAAGTCGAAGTGGATGGTTTCGTGTGATGAGGTGATGGTATAGCCGCTCCAAGGATGTCAGTGTCTGGTCCCTTTGACCGGACAACGTCCCTCGGTGGATAAATGATTTTAGGGGGAAAACGGATCCTGTAGTTCTGAACTTTTGCGGTGATGAGATGCCGCAGACAGTCCGGAAAAAACTTCTGAGGATGAAGAAGAACAGGATAATTGCGGAGAAGAGTGAGTATCCTCAAGGTCTACCACTAAGAGTGGTGAAGGACTTCTTCTCTTTTTATGGCCTGTAGTATGCTTATTGTGCTTCAGCAGTGGTTGCGTTGGCGGCATAGGTTGGAATCCTTGGCCAGATTGTGATTTTGGTTTGGACTCAGTGTCTTGAGTGCGTCGGTGCACCGATGTTGGTCCGATGTGTCGGTGCATCGATGTTGGTCCGATGCGTTGGTGCGTCAGTCTGGTACATCAGTGCGCCGATGTTGGTCAGATGCGTCAGATCATCGACACTCAGTTGAAGCTTCGGTGCATCGATGAGTCTGTTTTTTTGACGCTTTTGCACGTCTGAGGCGCGTCAACGTCACAGATGCACTGACGTCGTCGACGCTGTATGTGTCTTCGGCACATCCCCCGCATCCTGCGTCGATGAAATATTTGATTTTTTTTTCCTCTTTTTTGGGCCTGGAGGGTCTGCAGAGGTGGCCCTTCAATGGGCTTGGGCTTTGGGGGTCGTCTTCGATCCTGGAGATGACCTAGCCGAAGCCGCAGTCCCTGCAGTTGTCCTGGTCATGTTAGGGACCAAGGCATAGATAACAAAATTGATGCCTGCCTGTCACAGACATGATTTTTCCACATTCACAAAACTTAAACTCAAGTCTAGGCATGTTAAGTGAAGTGTAATGGTTTTCTTGCCAAGTTTTGACAATTTTTTTTTAAGATTTTCCTCACAACTATTGTTTTTCTTCTCAGAGAGAAGAGCTCTGCGTGCATTCAGTCGCGAGGAGCCTCGAGGAGGCACAGTGGCATGCAGGAGGGAACTCCTCACCAAAGACTTTGGGTGATCTTAGAGAGCTGTGGCACAGAGGACGTATCCAGACAGCATGGCTAATTCAGCTGCTTATCTATGGCACAATACATGATTCACTAAGAAAAGTTCCATTGTGATGAGTGAAAAGAATACTAAGTGCATTAATCACTTAGGAACAGAGAGCTCCATATTGAGTGTGCGGTAAGCAGGAAGTTACTTGGGTAACTTTAGCTGGGAAATTACCCAGGTAAGTCTGTCACTGAATATACCTACCTAAAGTTACTTGGGTAAAGCTGGGTAATTTTAGGACAGTGATTTCCCTAACCAACTTACTCAGCTATATTTATCTAGATAGCACTGAACACTGGTACTGTCCGGATAAATGTCGGCCAGACGCCTTCTTTTTTTGGGGTATATTTTTGCTGATCAGCAAGGTGAGAAATTTAAAACTCGAGATTTACCCAGGTAAATTAAACATTTCTTGAACAAACCCATTTCAAAATTGGCCTAATTGGACTGGCTCTAGGCTAATCAGCATCCTGTGTGAAAACTGAAATTGGCACCCCTCCACATCAAGCAAAAAATACCAGCTTCACTCACACCACCACTAGGAGCCTCACTCTTACTTTCCATACCTGCCACAGTGCCGGGTGCCTTACTGCTGCTCTCCTGTCAGTAGGGGCAGAAGCAGTAGCACTTTGACTCTCTTGGGCTGCTGGGAAAGGGGCAGCAATCAGCAGCAGCTCTTCTTCAGCCCGCAAGTGGAGAAAGAGGTAAGGGGACAATGGGAGACAACAGCAGTCCTTCGTCAGCCCCACTGAAAAAGGGTCCGTGGCCAAATGGTCGCATTTGGCAGGGGTTCTGGGGCCCCTAGTGTTGGATGCCCTGTGAGATCCCACAGGTCATACCGAACAAAAATCAGCCCTGCTCATAGTAAAAGATAATTATCATGAACAAATCCCAGACATTTTCGTTTGTACTCAAACTGCAGTGTCAGAGATTAACTTACATGATCCAGATGCCCGTCAAGATGACACTTACGACAGTCACTGCAAGCAAAGGGGGCACAGTCTGCGTGCACATATAATTCACAAACTAGAAAAAAAATAAATCAGAATCTCTTTCAGCTACTATTCTTTATTTTACTTATTTTTGTTTTCCCCTTGCCACTTCCTTTCTTTTATTCACTATGCTTTAGCATGTAATATATATACACAATAAGTAAAACTACATTGTTACAAACAATTTATAAGTAAAAATTTACACAAAAGAAAGTGGCTCTATTTCTGTAGTGCTTTATGGCATTCATGATCACTTAAGAAGTTCATCTAGGCTATGTATCCCCCTCAGCAATGCTTTCAGATATCCACTACTCCCATTCATCCTGATGTTGCTACCATTTTCCCCCCATAAATCCCATTTGCTCTTTCTGTATGGTCACCATTCTACCTAATCACCCTTTCTACTTATTAATTCTCACCCTTCATCCATTCATCCTGTTTGCTCACTCGTCTTTCCCTATACTCTTCCTTAATCCATTTCTTCCTTCTCACACTTCCCTATCTTCCCTTCTTGTTTGTATTCTCCTCATCCGCTCATCCATTCCTTCATTTTGCCCATCCCATATTCACCCCTCCCATCCCTTCCTTACTCTATCCATTGCAATTCACTCTCTTCCTCCTTTCCATACTCTCCTTTAATCATCCCACACTTCTCTCTCTCATATGCCTCTTTCCATTGTTCTCATTGTTCCTCTCCCACTCCTAAAATAAAAAAGTTATGCAGTCACCTGAAGATCTCACTTTACTTCCACTATTATTGAGAAATGTTAAGCGCTAAATCACGCTTAAGGCGATTCTCCACAGTCACAAGGATACCATACCAAAATTTTGGATAAACAAATATTGTTTTTATTATATATCAACAAGCAATACAGGTACCCCTGGGAGGAACAGAAGGGCAGGACTTCTCTGGGCAGATGCTCATGAGAAGCACTACCCTCTGTGTCTCTCCCTGTACATTAGTGAAGTCTTCTTTTTATAGATAACATAGACAGTCTCAATCCCTAAATTGCATGAACCTATGGGAGTATCACATACACAATTTCTCATGTCAAAACAAGATAAATTAGACCTATATTACCCTGATCCCCTTCCCAAATCGAGGCCTACTTGCCTGATGTTCGCATCTCAAAAAAGATATAGTTGCGATGGAGAAGGTACAGAGAAGAGCAACCAAAATGATAAAGGGGATGGAACAGCTCCCCTATGAGGAAGGCTGAAGAGGTTAGGGCTGTTCAGCTTGGAGAAGAGACGGCTGAGGGGGCATATCATAGAGGTCTTTAAGATCATGAGAGGTCTTGAACGAGTAGATGCGACTCGGTTATTTACACTTTTGAATAATAGAAGGACTAGGGGGCATTCCATGAAGTTAGCAAGTAGCACATTTAAAACTAATTGGAGAAAATTATTTTTCACTCAACGCACAGTAGAGCTCTGGAATTTGTTGCCAGAGGATGTGATTGGTGCAGTTAGTGTAACTGGGTTCAAAAAAGGTTTGGATAAGTTCTTGGAGAAGTCCATTAACGGCTATTAATTAAGTTTACATAGGGAATAGCCACTGCTATTAATTGCATCAGTAGCATGGGATCTTCTTAGTGTTTGGGTAATTGCCAGGTTCTTGTGGCCTGGTTTGGCTTCTGTTGGAAACAGGATGCTGGGCTTGATGGACCCTTGGTCTGACCCAGCATGGCAATTTCTTATATTCTTATGTTCAATCTTCTGTTAGTCCTATATCCTGTCATTTTTTCACCCTCAGAGAGATCTCCAAAGACATAAGCGGTTTTTACAGGTGCTACTGTAGTTGGAATATTAGCCTGAGAGTCTGACCTTTTCCTTCTGCTCATTGTGACCCTATGACTATCCATTACAAGTTTTAGACAGCTCAGGCTGCTATTCAGATGTTTCCTGCAATTTCTCCAGGTCAGGCTCAATAGTGCATTTAGGGTTCATATGGCCAGAACTGCAAGCAGGCCAAGGCAGCAGAGAATTCTGGGTAAATCACAGTCTCCATGTTGGTCTCAGGCTCAGGCACACATATCAGAACTCCTGAGCCACACTGCTAATCATTAAAAAAGCTTGAGGGAATGTGCTGCTCACTTCCACTTTCCCCCTCATCTCTCCAAGATTTATGTTGGAAACTATTGTATGAGAGAGGAAATTTCTTCTCTGCTGCTTCACCACTCCTACTCTAAGCTCCCCTTACTCCTTTTCTGGTCCAACTTCAGTTCACAACTGGTAATTCTTCTATTTCTCACCTTCTTGGCACACTCTATAATTTCTGGCATCACCCAGGTTGAGAAACACTGTTCTAGCTCTAATATAGTTGAAAAACCTGGAATCACTGTAAGGAATAAAGAAGGGACTTAAAGGTCACTGTAGTCTATTCAAGAAATGGTGATATTGGTTAACTCTAGCAGCCGCGACTGTGGTGTCATCCCATTTTCGTCCCTCCCACGCCCCAATCTCCTACTGCCTCCATTACCTGAGTGACCCTTAGCCATGCATGCTTATATTCTTTAAACAAAGGAATAACAACCACCACGGATGTTGGATAAAAAAAAGGCCGCAGCTTTATTAACTATATTTTTATATATACACCTCTAGACAAACTGGTACCTGAGCTGTTATGTCAGTTACCAAAGGCCAGGCTACACCATCACCTCCGCTGCCCACAGTAACCACCAAGCAAGGCAGCATTAAACCCAGGCCCCCCGCCTTGTCCCCAAGCAAGGGGGCCTCTGACCTGCGGCGTACGGAATACCCCGCACCGCCTGCGTCACCATCAAGCCAGGCCGAGGAAAGAGGGGGAAGGGAAGCTGCGCCGCAACTCCACTCGCTGCGACACTGGAGTACCCCTGGCCGGGCACAACTGGGCCGACATGCAGAGCACACAGTTATAGGTGGGCTTCGGGCATGGGGGCGCAGGCCCACTTATTAACTCTAGCAGCTGCGACTGTGGCATCATCCCATCTTCGTCCTTACCACTTCCTAATCACCTACCGCCCTCGTTACCTCTGAGTGACCCATAGCCATGCATGGATACATTCGTTAAACAAAGGAATAACAACACGGATGCTGGCTAAAAAAGGCAGCAGCTTTATTAACCATATATATATCTATATATACACACCCATACATATATATATATATATATATATATATATATATACACATATACCTCTAGACAAACTGGTACCTGAGCCGGTATGTCAGATGCCAAAGGCCAGGCTACTCCACCTCAGCTGCCCGCCATAACCACCAAGCAAGGCAACATCAAACCTGGGACCCCCGCCTTGTCCCCAAGCAAGGGGGCCCCGGACCTGCGGCGCACAGAATGCCCTGCCCAAGGCGCCAGTCCACTGCTGACCTGGACCGTGATACCCACCTCCACCATGTCCAATATGCCCCTACCGGCCCGGGTAACCGCCGCAGGCATGAAGTAGGGCTCGCCCTTGCCTCATGCCCACCACCACCATCTAGCTGTGGCAGACTTCAATCCCCAAAAACCATCCCTCCAGAGCCTCCTGCAGGGTGTTGTTGAACATATCATAGCCGATGTCCGAAAGATGTATTCTGTCTGATCTGAACAAACCTTTACATTGAACATGTTTCCCCCCCTTTGTGACTTACCTGGCGACCACACAGCTTGCGGTCCATGAATTGGACGGTTGAACTTCTTGAGTCCCCTCCTCTGCATTCTTGAATGCCGGAACCAAGCATTTACTTTGGCTAAGTCATTCTCGATCCTCATAATTAACTGCTTGTTTGATAATTCGTCAAGGTTATCGCCCCCCAAATGTGTTATGATGGCATCTGGAGCTGCCATCAGAATCCCTCATGCATCAAAGAAAAGGGGCAAGAAATGGTCCCAAAGTATACCTGGCTTACCCATCCTTGTTGCAACCAGCCTGCGAGGTGCCAATTCAAAGCGCGGTCCATAGGAGTGCTCATGTGCTCTCCTGGCAGCCTATTGTACAAAAGAGTATCCAATACTCTAAGTCATCAGTTGGGCCCAGCAGGCATCTGCAAAATACCGTTAGGAATTATAATTAGATGAGCCTGCCTGGTCCATCCTAGCATAAGTATTGACTGCTGCTAATTTCCATCTTTCTATCTGCCATATAGTGACGATCCGAATACCCGCTTGTGCAGCATTTGTGGCCACTCCAATCCTAAAGGAATGTGTGGTAATTTTCCTGACGTCCAGCTCCATTCTTGTCACTACTTTTGTGAGCACTGCGGAGAATTTATATCTGATCGATGGGACCTGGTCGGCATGCAGCAACAAGTGTACACCCCCAAAGATTATTCGCGCTATTTATTGTTTCGAAAAGGAGAGGTAATTTGCCTTTAGTAAACCCTGAGTGGAAATTGATCCCTTGCTTCCCTGGTTCAGGGCCCATTGCTTTGAACAATAGGCTACTTTCAAAAGAAGGCCAGACCTGTAAAATGTCTAGCCACCGAGCCTCTAAATGCCCATTTCCTTGGCTGAAGAGACATACTTACCCCCTGAGGTCATTGTCGCTGGGACTGATATCTGAACTGGTATGGCGATTGCCGTAAACCAGGCTAGCTCACCACCTCTGCTGCCTGCCATAAAAACCAAGCAAGGCAGAATTGAGACCCAAGACCCCCGCCTTGTCCCTATGCAAGGGGCCCCACCCCACCTGGCTCCTTCAGGAAATTGACCATGTGCTCCCAGATAATGGTCCTTTCATGAGGTCTCTGATAGTCGTCAACCAATCCTCCCCCAGGTGGTCTGGGACTTCGGTTCCTGTTTCCTCCGCTGTAGATAAAGGTTTACAAACTAATTCCCACTTAGCTCTGGTTAAAGCATCTGCAACCCCTATTACTAACCCCTGGTATGTTTCGCACTCTAATAGTGGTATTGTTGTCTACACTGGCCTGTACCACCTCTCCACGCAGTTCTGCTATGCACAGATACTTAGCGTACTGACGGTTGAGCACGAGGACACCACTTGATTGCCGCACCAGAATGTGGTTCGCATATCCTGCAGCTTAGTTTACCAAAGCGTTAGAACCCACCAGCATGGGAAATAACTCAAGGAATGTGACGATCCAAGTTAATACTACCTCCACCCATGTGTCCGGCTCCGGCGCGGCGGCCATGCATCCAATCAATACAGTCCGAAACCGCATCCTCTGGAGGCGTCCAATGTATATCCAAGTTCCTGCTTGAAAGTGGAAGCTCCTACCACAGCGAAACCCTGTTGAAGTCAGCCATGAAGGATGCCCAAATGGGGATGTCATTGCACCTGGGTCACAATATCCTAATGAAGTGATGAGGCCTGTGTGCGCCCACTATCGCCGCGGCCAGTCTTCTGAGTAAGATCCCTCACGTGGGTATCCCTCTACATGTGAAATTCAGGCTGCCCGTGATGGGTTGCAAATCCGGGAGGATCTGCTTCTTCGCTCTTTATCGCTTCGTTCAACCTATCCCACAACTTCACCGTATTACCCTCCAGTATCTGGATGTCATATCTTTGTCGGGCTCAATGCCCAAGAAACGGATACAGGTGTTGGGGCCTTCGATTTTCTTCTGCTCCCAAGGGACTGAAAATTGTTGTCATAGCCTGAAAATTGTGGAAGAGGTGACAACAGCAGTTGGACTCGCTCATACCAAGTCATCCAGGTAACGCATGGTGTTATCGACCCTGGAATGTTGGATCAATGTCCAATGCAGAAAAGCTAGCCCCTCCAAGCCTAGAGGACCAGGCCGGCCACCTCCTCCCAGACCGCACAGTTGTTCCACAATATGAAGAGTCACCCTAAATGGAGAGGAGGCATTTCCTCTGCCCTGACAAGGAAGCCTCTCAGTCCCATCATGAACCCCACCATTGAAGAGGATCCTCTACATGCACTCTCCCCCTGTTCTGACCTCCCTCCCCCTCCCGGATGCTCAACGAGCCCTGGGGGTCTCGATTAAACATAACAAAGTCCTCTGTAAACGGTTTATTCACCACAGGGAGAGGTATTTTGCCTTTAGCAATCCCTGAGTGGGAAATGAACCCGGACTTCCTTGGTTAAGGGCCCATTGCTCTGACCCTAGGCCAGTACTCCAGTCTGTGAAAGATAAGGACGAATGTCTGGCATTGCTCAAAACCAGGTGCTCTGGCCTCCCCCAGGCCCTGCCCACCTCCATCAATCAGATCCTGGGGAAAGTGACCCATCCACAGGAATCTCCCACCCCGCCGCAGCACCATCCTGAGGGACCACTGCAAGCGGCTCCGAGCCCAATCAGCACAAGCCCCCACTGGGGCTCAAGGATCCGCCAAATTCCCAGCTCTATCTGCCAGCAGCAGCAGCAGCCACCACAAGTTCCTAGGCCAATTCATCTGCCATCTGTGCTAGAAGGGGTGTGCTTCCCCCATCTCCCCAGTGCTCAAGATCGGGGAGGCCCCAGTGTTTCCACTCAAGCCCCCCAGGCCCCCCCCCTTCCCCTAGTGGCATCAACCGCAGCAAGCTGCATTACCAGTCAGCATGGCAACTAAGCCAAGGAGGGCGCGTTGCCCCTCCCCCTTTTCCCAGCGGAGAACTACTGCTCTCGGGCAGTGCGATGGAGGCACAGTGCAACAAGACCCTCCACTGCTGTCCTTGGCCGAACGAAGCACAAGGGGCCTTTGCAGACCAAGTTCAACGGACAGTCTATGTTCCCATAATGTGCACCACGCACATCTATTTATTTAGTACTTTTTTATACCGATATTCATGATACAGATCATATCATATCGGTTTACATGGAACAAGGGGGTTATAACATTAACATAGAGGAAGAGGCAAAGTTACAATAAAACTACTCAGGCCACCCGCGGGACTGAGTCGCGGACCACCCAGTCCCACTGCGTGCCCTACACAGCCCTTGCAGGCTGGTCACGGACCACGAGGAGAACGGGACAGCGCAGGAAAGGCCCAGGCAAAGAGGGACTCCAATGACGAAGCCGGTGTCACCCGAAGCTCCCTCTAAGGCTGGCGGGAACGGAGGCTCCGGAGCGCAGGGACACTTCCCACCTGCAAGCCACCCCATTCTCGAGCATACACCATCCGAGACAATCGGCTCTGCAAGAACAGAAGTCTCAGGAGCACCAGACGAAGACGCAGGGAAGAACATCCTGGCAGGAAGACACATCAGGACGTGGAGGAAGACGATCATGACGAGACATCAAACATGGACCGGGACCTCAGGCGGAACACCAAGACATGAAAACATGGTAGAAGACAGACGAGACTAGGAGCTCCATGAAGAAGAGAAGACCTTACAAGGCTCTGGAAGGCAGGAGCCTCCAGAGGGGAGTCACGATGATGCAAGGCGAGGAACAGACTGACAAAGCAGCCCTTTATAGGGCTAAGGCAGGAAGTCCCATCAAAGGTGGGGCCAGCACACTTCCTGTGTCTGGCTCTTTAAATTCAGTGAAGAGGCGCGGCCGCGCGCCTAGAGGAAGCAGGAGAGCTGTGCAGGACCACGGACAGCGGCCTGCACCGACGTCAAAGCGCAGAAGAGGCAGGACTGGCCTGAGACGCAGGCCCGACGTAGGCAGCGGCTCCAGCCGCTGCAGGAGGCCCTGGGGGCAGCTCCAGCCGCCACTCGAGCCCGGGGATGCAGCTTTAGCGCCGCGAAGAAGCTGATGACGTCGGGGGCGGTCCCAGCCCCGCAGGAAGGCCGCGGCTCCGACCGTGGAGCAGAAGAGGATCCAGGGCGGCCTCCGGGCCGCCTGGCAGGACAGACCGCGGCTCCAGCCACGTTGGAGGCCCGACGGCGGCGTCCTGCCACGTCGGGTGAAGAACAGCGTGGGAAGGTGAGTGAGTCTGCACGCGGGGAAACCCGCGGGCAACAGCGTTCATAACAGTGATGAAGAAGCCAGAAGCAGAAGATAAACTTGGTAACTATAACAAATAATATAGAGGGTCAGGAATGGAGTGCACTGATTAGGTGGCAATTAGTATATGAACTGTGGAATGTCTGGGGCCATCACAACTGACCAGCGAAGTATACCTGATTTATTTATTTTTAACACTGAAATTGCCTTTCTGCACCAGGGCAGCTGCCCATAAGGGCCTTGACAAGGAAGTCAGGAAGGCCTGTGCCTCACTATCGTATGCAGGCAAGTTTACCCTCCCGGGCTGCAGACAATCACTGCCGCATGGCCTGCACCAAATGCAGGAGGCCTTGCTACCTGCCTCTCTCTTCCCTTTTAAAGCTATTCATGCTGCACAATGTGTTTTGGGAGCAGGGCCCGAGTCAAAAAGACTTCCAGGCTGCACACCCCTCCCGATTGAAACATCCCCATACAAACTGGATCATGTGCCCTCAAAAACACCAGGCTTCCAACTGCAGGAGGACATTGCCCTCGGCTAGCTCACATGCTGAACAGACACCGCTCAACTGAAGGATGTACTGGGCGCACACACCGGGGGCACCCGAAGGGGGGGGGGTGCAAAAAACCCTCCCTGATCCACCATGCGAAGCGGCTAGTCCAGTGATCAAAAGGTCACTCGCTTGGCAACTCCTGGGCTCGCTCCGCAGGCCGTGGCTCCCTGATGCCTCTCGACTGTGGTGCAAGGAGGGGGGGGTCCAGAAGGAAGGAGCAATACACCAGCCTCATGTCCGTTGCATCAGACTACTGCTCTCCAAATGCACTACCCACAAGTCCCAGCCGCATGCCCTTCCCTGCGCGGGGAACGGGGAAACCGGCAAGGTGCCACCGGCATGGGCCTGGCCCCTGCTCAGCTCTTATTGATCCGCCTCCTGCATGGCCCCCATCCACAGTCACCGCCCCGACGCATCTCCTAGCTCAGAGCAAGTAGCAGAACATGAGATGCACTACCACTTCACTTATCTTTATCCGGAGGAGGGCCGTCCTCCGACGCGAATGCTGTCCCAACCCTTCTCTGCTCAGCAGCAGCGGCAAGCCGCCGTTGCCACCCAATCCTACCGGGCCATGTCCACAGCAAAAACTGTTCCAGCCGCGTGGCCTGAACCTCACTTCAAAGATTTTTTTTTTTTTATTTATCCAGTGGGCTTCAGACGACCCTGATTCCGTGCATGCTGCTGCACGTGAACTCTGCTCCCCCTTTCAATGGCTGCGACCCAACCGTATGTCATGCCCCCTCTTATTGCCGGCCCAGACCCCCCCCATCCAGTGCATTGCGTCTCCAAGTGCACTGAGCAGCCGCCTCGCTCTCCTAGTCTGGGGCCGTCCTTCGGCGCCAACGCTGGCCGGTAGCAATGAGGACATACGAACATAAGAACATGCCATACTGGGTCAGACCAAGGGTCCATCAAGCCCAGCATCCTGTTTCCAACAGTGGCCCATGCAGGCCATAAGAACCTGGCAAGTACCCAAAAACTAAGTCTATTCCATGCTACTGTTGCTAGTAATAGCAGTGGCTATTTTCTAAGTTAACTTAAATAATAGCAGGTAATGGACTTCTCCTCCAAGACCATATCCAATCCTTTTTTAAACACAGCTATACTAACTGCACTAACCACATCCTCTGGCAACAAATTCCAGAGTTTAATTGTGCGTTGAGTGAAAAAGAACTTTCTCCGATTACTTTTAAATGTGCCACATGCTAACTTCATGGAGTGCTCCCTAGTCTTTCTATTATCTGAAAGACTAAATAACCGATTCACATTTACCCGTTCTAGACCTCTCATGATTTTAAACACCTCTATCATATCCCCCCCTCAGCCGTCTCTTCTCCAAGCTGAAAAGTCTTAACCTCTTTAGTCTTTCCTCATAGGATAGCTGTTCCATTCCCTTTATCATTTTGGTCGCCCTTCTCTGTATCTTCTCCATCGCAATTATATCTTTTTTGAGATGCAGCGACCAGAATTGTACACAGTATTCAAGGTGCGGTCTCACCAAGGAGCGATACAGAGGTATTATGACATTTTCCATTTTATTCACCATTCCCTTTCTCATAATAATTCCCAACATTCTGTTTGCTTTTTTGACTGCCGCAGCACACTGAACCAACGATTTCAATGTGTTATCCACTATGATGCCTAGATCTCTTTCTTGGATGGTAGCTCCTAATATGGAACCCATCATTGTGTAACTATAGTATGGGTTATTTTTCCCTATATTCATCACCTTGCACTTATCCACATTAAGTTTCATCTGCCATTTGGATGCCCAATTTTCCAGTCTCACAAGGTCTTCCTGCAATTTATCACAATCTGCTTGTGGTTTAACTGCTCTGAACAATTTTGTATCAACTGCAAATTTGATTACCTCACTCGTATTTCTTTCCAGATCATTTATAAATATATTGAAAAGTAAGGGTCCCAATACAGATCCCCGAGGCTCTCCACTGTCCACTCCCTTCCACTGAGAAAATTGTCCATATAATCCTACTCCATGTTTCCTGTCTTTTAGCAAGTTTGTAATCCACGAAAGGACATCGCCACCTACCCCATGACTTTTTACTTTTCCTAGAAGCCTCTCATGAGGAACTTTGTCAAACGCCTTCTGAAAATCCAAATATACCACATCTACCGGTTCACCTTTATCCACATGTTTATTAACTCCTTCAAAAAAGTGAAGCAGATTTGTAAGGCAAGACTTGCCTTGGGTAAAGCTATGCTGGGTTTTTTCTATTAAACCATGTCTTTCTATATGTTCTGTGATTTTGATATTTAGAACACTTTCCACAATGTTTCCTGGCACTGAAGTCAGGCTAAATGGTCTGTAGTTTCCCAGATCGCCCCTGGAGCCCTTTTTAAATATTGGGGACTAGGCTAGGCTTTAAATAACTGTCTAGGCTAGAACAGAACTATTAATACCATAATGTAAAGCAGGTTAGGCCTTTACTAGAGGTTTAAGAGATATTATATGCAGAGCCAACTTTAGAGTGGGACAAGTTAGGAGGTCACATGGGGCACCAGGAGATTAAAGCACCACAAAGGTCCCAGCAGCCATAGCTGGGCCACCCAAGACAGAGACAGAAGCCCGGTGGGGCTACTATAGACCTCACCCCATGGTGGCTGAAGAGAGGCCCGGCAGGCCACGCAGATCCCATTCCCCAGTGGCCAAAGAGAGGGGTCCCATAGGTGCTGTGGACCTCATCCTCAGGTGGATGAAGCGAAGGGCCTAGTAGGCCACAAAGGACCCCATCCCACACCAGCCTAAGAGGGAGGCCCTACAGGAAGAACCTCAGTTCGGAAGAGAGAGGGACACCAGGAGAGTTTGTGTGTGTGAAAACAAGAGAGCCTATGTGACTGTATGGGTGCATATGAAAGATAAGGGTGTGTGTGAGGGAGAGAGGGCCTGTGTGATGGAGAGAGAGAGAGGGGGGGGGGTATGTTTGTGAACACCTGTGGGTGTACGTGTGAGGTGGGGGGTATGAGAGCGTATATGAAAGAGAAAGGGAGTGTGTATGTCAGACTGTGTGTTTTTGAGGGATAGAGAGCCAGTATATGAGGGAGGGAGAGAGAGTGTGTGGGATAGAGAGAGTGTGTGTATGTGGGTAAGGGACAAAGAGCCTGTGTGAGAAAGAGCAGAGCAGTTGAGCATGGGTAGACAGAATGGAGAGAATACCTTGAGAGAGGGAGGAAAGAATGCTGGAAAGTAGGAAAGGGGAGGTGGGAAAAGGAGGGAGAGAATGCTTGGAGGGAGGGGGAGAAGGGGAAGAGGTCAAAAAGAGTATGAAAATGTTGAGGGAGGGAGAGGGAAGGGGCAGAATGCCTGGAGGAAGTGGAGGGAGCAAATGGATGGAGAAAGTAGGAGGAATAATGTCAGGAGCAGAGGGGGTGGGGGGGGGAATGTCAGTGGGGAGCAATCAACAATTTCTGCCCAGGGCACCATTCGCCCTAGAGCCAACCCTGGTGTTATGGGGAATTTTCAAGTACTAGTAGTTCTTAGGAGAGGGTAAGTTGTTAATTGAGTGGCAGGTTCACCCCCCAAAGGGGATGGAATTTCTGAAGTCGTACAAAAGTGCTTTCCACGAGGCAGAAGGGGAAATTGGTCTGAGAGAGAGAGTTGGGAGATGATGTGCCACATTGGAATTGTGCTGGGTAACAGAGAGAAGAAGAGTGATGATGTGGCCTGGCTTGGGTTTCAGTGTTTGAAGATCTAGTGGAAAAAAGAAGCAGCAAAGATAATCCAGGATTGACCATCCACCAACTGAGGAGACTTGTTTTGGCAAATTTTATTTTTGTTTTATTGTTACTCTTCTTTTTATTGTCACACATTTGTTTTGAAGGCACTCAAAGGATGTCTTCGCAGCTGTTTCATACATTATTTGCCTGCATCCTGAGGCAAGTGACAAGCTGAAGCACTGTCATGTCAGGTTTGTGATTTTGTTGTAGATGTGGTTATTCTTTTCTTTAAGGACTTTGCTAATTTTATTAAAATTAATTTTATAATTTGAGTGGCTTTTTATTAATATTTTAATAAGAACATAAGAAATTGCCATGCTGGGTCAGACCAAGGGTCCATCAAGCCCAGCATCCTGTTTCCAACAGTGGCCAAACCAGGCCACAAGAACCTGGCAAGTACCCAAACACGAAAAAGATCCCATGCTACTGATGCCAGTAAGAGCAGGCACATAAGTCAATTTGATTAATAGCAGTTAATGGACTTCTCCTCCAAGAACATATCCATACCTTTAAACCCAGCTACACTAACCACACTCACCACATCCTCTGGCAACAAGTTCCAGAGCTTAATTGTGCGTCGAGAGAAAAAGAATTTTCTCCGATTAGTCTTAAATGTGCTATTTGCTAACTTCATGGAGTGCCCCCTAGTCCTTCTATTATCCGAAAGTGTAAATAACCGATTCACATCTACTCGTTCAAGACCTCTCATGATTTTAAAGACCTCTATCATATCCCCCTCAGCCATTAATATTAATTCATTAATATAAATTTTTAATTTTATAATTGTTTATATTTATGTTGCTCTAATTTTAAAACAACTACATCATTTTATTGATGGTAACACTTTTCTAGGAGATCATCAGTTTGTATTCTAAATCTCCCATAACACTGCAACTTTACTTCTTTCGAACTTCGATGTGCCTTTGACTCTGTATCAAATTCTTTCTGGTACTCCTTGTTATCACTGCAGCTTTCAACACTCAATCACAAAATTTTATTGACATGGTTCCTGAATATGGGAATTTCATCTACAGTATACCGCTGGTTCTCTTTCTACAAAACTAGTCCCAGAGAATTCCCTCTTGTGGTTCTACTTCAGCTTCTTTTCCCCCAGGGTTCAGCCTTATCCAACATTATTCAATGTATAATATATATTTGTTTCCTCTCTGTCAGGCCCTAGTTAATCCTGACATTGGATACAAATTGTATGCTGATCATATTCAGTTTTAATTTACCATCAGACCATCAGTTGATGCGACTTACATAAGATCTCCCATTAGTTGTCAACTATTCAGAACTGATTCGACTACGAATAAGCTTGTCATAAACTTACATAAAACTTAAATCAGGCAGCTTCCGTGCTTCCCAGTGCTCAATGTTCCATCATTGCTGTTATTTGAGAGCATTTTCAACCCAATTTCCTCCCCAGCTACATAACTTGGGTATACTTTTGGATTCATCTCTTTCTCTACGCCCCCAAGTAATGGCAGTTTTGAGAAATTTTTTCTCCAAATTACAACTCTTCAGAAACCTGAAACATTTTCTTAATGAATATTATTTGCAGACTGCCATGCCGTCACTTGTGATTTTTTCTATCAATATTGTTATGCCTTTTATCTTGGCCTTCTTCAATCCACTATTAGGAATCTGCAACTTATTCACAATGCAGCCACTCGCATGATTACCAGTCCTCATATACACATTAAACCTGTCTTAGTTAAACTTCATTGGCTTCCAGTTTTTTAAAGGATTCTTAAAGGCTTTTTGCTGGAAGGCTGGGTATCCAAAGTGCTGGCTGACAACTGCTGAAGAGTTTTGTTAAAGTCCTTCAGTTGGGCCACCGCCTCCTTAATCATGTCCCTGAAAAGGTTCTCACCCATACAGGGCAGATCTGCCAGACGGTCCTGGCAAGTCAGAGGCATGCACCTAAGCCATACGGCAAGCCCCAATGCCTGCGGCGGCAACTCTCATGGCTGTCTCGAAGATGTCGTAATCAGAACGGACTTCATGTTTATCACAGTCCAGGCCTTACTGAATTATTTTCTTGAAGTCCTCCTGGAACTACTGTGGGAGGTGTTCTCCCAACTCCTGGGCTTGTTTCCAGATGTTCCTGGAGTACTTCCCCATATAAAGCCGATAACAAGCAATCCTAGCTGCTAACATCGAGGCCTGGAACACCCTACGACCAAGAGCGTCCAGAACACTGTACTCTCTGCCCAGGGGTGCCGAGGCATGAGTGCGGAGTCTCTTCGCCTTCTTAAGGGCTGATTCCACTGCCACTGACTGGTAAGGAAGCTGACGGTGATCAAATCCTGTGGTGGGTTGGACCAGATAGACTGCATCCATCTTCCAGTTCATAGGAGGAACGGAGATGGGGTGTTCCCAGAGTCGAGGGATTAGCTCCTTAAAGATGTCATGGATTGGAACAGCCAGCACCTCCTAAGGAGCATCCAGAAATTGCAGGATTTCCAGCATCTTGTGACGAGAATCCTGTTCTGTCAAAGGCTGGAAAGGCACTGACTCTGCCATGACCTTAAAAACCCAGTGAAAGAAATATCCTCTGGCGGGAATTTTCACCTCTCCTCCGGTGGAGAGGGTTCTGACGGCAAGTCTTCCGATTCCTCTGTGGAGGAAGATGCCTCACCTTCCCAGGGATCATAGAGAGCTTCCCCTTCACTGTGAACGTCCGGAGATGCGTGGGAGTGGAGCACCCATCTGGCCCTTAAACCTCGAACCACAGGGCTGTGGGGGCAATGGTGGAACTGAGGGCACCGATGGGATCCAGGGCCACATGGGCGCTGATACATCCCCTGGCTTCGGAAGCGCCGGTGGCATCGATGGCACAGACAATGTTGATCCTGGAGGCCCTGGAAGAGCCAGAGGTTGTCGGGATGCCATGCACAATGGAGGCACCGTTGACCCCAATGGACCCTCCTCGTCTGGGAACCAGTGGCGGCAGCAGCGATGCTCCCCTTGGCCGCGAAGGAGCTCAGGGCATCGGAGCTGGCTACGTCGGTAAGATACCAACCAGTAGGTACAGCCACTCCAACAGAGGAGCAAGCACCAATAGAGTCGGCTCTGGTGGTCGTGGCAGTCCCGGTGGAACCAGATGCTCAATGCCCTGCAGGGCCTGGCTGATTGCCAACTGCACGCTCCTCTCTAACTCCTCCTCAAAAGCTGCCTAGGATAGAACAGCATGAGGAGGAGGAGGAGGAAGCAAAGGAATGGGGACCGCCGAGAGTCTTCGGGAGTACCAGAGGGAATCCTCTCCTCTAGGCAGACCACTTTGGGGGAGGCACTGATACAGTCGGTGCCTTTCCGTGGTCTGACTTTGACAACAACGAACGGTGTTTGTGTTTGCTTGACTTCTCACAGTGCTCACCTCGGTCCTTCCCCGGGACCAATGGGGACATTGAGAAATATGACCTGGACTGAGAGGATATGGATCTCGCTCAGTCCCCCTCCCCCACCCCCACCTTGGGATCTAGGAGCTGAGCAGAGGGGAGACAGAGGGGGTCAAAGCCAATACTTCTTTCCCTTGTGGGGTAAAAGTCCCGACACTGACAATGGATCCGAATTTTTTGAGCCGAATAGCTTTTCCATTTTGTCTAACCATGCCCAACGCACCTTAGGGGTCCATCTGGGCACAAAGATCGCACCACAGACGTCGTGAGATGCCCCCAAGCAAAGGACACAGACCTCATGGGGGTCTGTGATGGACATGAATGGGGGCACTGGCGAAAGCTGGACGACACCATCACAACAAGTACGCAGCTCACTGTTGATGGTCGTCAGTCACTGGAAGGCGACACCATCAGCAAGTTTCTAAAAGAAAAACTTACCGAAGTGATGAAGAAAAAAACCCGTGAAACAAAGAGGGGACTCTACACAACGCTGGAAATGAATTTCACCGAAAAGCATGAGCTGCACAAACGTGAGGCTTGAGCTCCGTGGAAAAAGAGATACTGAAGAGGGACCCCCGCGTGGACGCATGGTTAGCGGCATGCTGGGCATGCTCAGTGTGTCTGTCAAAGTTTCTAGAAACGTTGACAAAAGTTTTCCGTGCCAGGCTCTATCTGATGATGTCACCCATGTGTGAGAACTACCATCCAGCTTGACCTTTGGAGAAAGGGGCGAATGTGAGAGATTTGGGAATAGGGGGAGAATGTGTGAGTTAAATGGCTGGGAATGGGTGGGGTGGGGAGGGGAGAGGAGTAAGTGTGAGACTGCTGGGGACAGAAAAGGACAGGGGTGAATGTGAAACTGCTGGAGACAAGTGGGAAGGAGGAGTGAGGTGAGTGTAGACTGCTGAGGACATGGACAAGGAAGAGAGAGGTGAATGTGAGACTGCCAGGGATGGAGGGGGGATGGGGTGAGTGAGAAACTGCTAGGTGATGGGTGAAAAGAGGAAGAAGGTTGCGTATGAGATTGTTGAGGATGGGCAAGTAGAGGGAGAAGGGTGAGTATGAGAACAATGGGAATGGGGAGGAGGAAATGGGCGCGTGTAGGACTGTCAGGGATGAGTGGGAAGGGGGAGACTGCGAGACCGCTGGGGATGGGTGAAGAGGAGGAGAGAGGTGAGTGAAAGACCATAGGGGATGGGTGGTTAGGGGATAGTGTGAGACTGCCAGGGGTGGGTAAGCAGGGAGAGGGAGGTAAGAGTGAGACTGCCAGAGACACAGGGAGAGGGGAGAGTGTGAGGCTGTCTGGAATGGGTGGGTAGGGTTAGAGGGGTAAGTGTGAGAATATTTGGAATGGAGGATAAGAGGGGTAAGTATCAGACTGTGGATTGATGGCGGGGAGGAGGAGAGGGTGAAATGTGAGACTTCTGGAGATTGGTAAGAGGAGAAGGGCAAGTGTGAGACTATTAGGAATGGGAGGGTATAAGAAGGCTGAATGTGTGATTGCTGAATGAGGGGGAGGAAAGGGATGAGTTTGAAATTCTCATCCTTCATGCCCTCCCTGGCCTCTGCTCTCCAGCAGTCTCTCAAGTCTCAGCCCCTTTTCAACTGTCTCTTTCAATGTCCCTCCTCTCTACCAAGGTCTGTGTCTCTCATTATAAGAGGTTGAGCACTGAGAGAGAGAGAGACCCTAGTGAAGGAGTGTTGAGAGCGAAAGAATGCTGGGGACAGGAGTTTAGACTTAGATATTGCAATTCAGGAAACTTTTTTGTCCTCACAATTTGTACACAGGTTACCAAAATAATAGATAAAATGGTTAAAATAAAAGGAACATGTGTACAATTTACATAATTGTGATAACAGTAAAATAAAATTACAGTTTAAAACAAGGACAATAGCAAGAACAATTCTCAGGTTCTGGTACAGGTCTATATTGCACTCTGTCAGATTACGTTTCTGGACTCGACTAGTGTCAGGATACAACAGATTTTATTGCTGTAGCTGCTGCTTCTCTGTTTCTGCAGGAGAAGATGGATGAACTTTTGGGTTAAGGATAGTAACTTGTTAGATTATTTTCTGATTATGTATTTTTAGATGTTTTATGCTTGCTATTGTACTTATATTCTTGTTGTAAATTTCCCAGGGTCTCCTTTAGGTATGGAAAGTGGTATATAAATCTGAATATTATGATCTCCTAGATGTTTTTCCAGCTCTTTCATCTGTGGGAAATGTGCATCTCTGATACCTTTGATATTTTTCACAATATGGAAGAAATGTATTTGTTTTTCCAGTTTTGGACTGCAGGCAGGCTTTTTGGGGTTTCCAGTTCAGCGTTTGGCTGTGTATTTCTGTTTCTACTTTGTGTTCATATATCTGTATTTGGTGAGGGTCTGTGCTCTGCATATGTGACTAAAGTGAATTGATCTACTAGTGTGTTGTTTCTCTGGAGAGATCTGTAGCAGTCCAGTTTTATTTTTTATTTTCTAATCTGCACTTCCCATTGGGAAAGTATACTGTGTTATAGGGAAGTGGTTCTCAACCACTCATGACTACTGTACTTCTTTCAAAAGTTTTAGATGTCTTGTGAAGTCCAAGGGTCACAAAAATACAAAATTCACAGCTAATACTATAGCTTATATTCAAAAAGATGTGCTAAGTGTTAGCACACCAAACCACACACTATTTAGTATGCATGTAAATTTATATACACAAAGTTACACCTTCTCCTGTGCAGGTGTAACTTTGTGATAGTTATGAACACACCCATGAATTTTCAAAGCAGATTTATGCACATAAATCCGCTTTGAAAATTCTGGCTAAAATCTGAGGGTCCCACAAAACAAACCATAAGGTGGTCTGTCAAAGCCAGAAGGCAAAGGTAAAGCAAGACAAACCAGTTGCCTTAGGTAGGGATTATTTATTCACACAATTATCTTGATAAAAGAGCCCAACTCTGGCCGAGCTTCACACAAGGCTGCTTCAGGGGCTACAAAATAACCAAACATTAAGGTAAGTATAAAGGAAGAAAGAAATGATAAAAACACAAGAATTAGTATAATTAATAAAATATATAATCCACAGGACATGAATAAGAAAATATAGGTAAAAGAAAATAAATACATTTAAATATGCAAATGTTAATTGAAAATTCTAAATAAAAATAATAAATAAATAAAAACAGTTATTGCATATAAGTACATAGATATCAATATAAAGTACATGGGAACCAATATAAAATATACAGAAAATAAAAACCAAACAAAAAAACAGAGAAACAAGTAAAACTAAGAAATGGAGAGAAGGAACAGATATTGTATCTTTTGGGGAGATAACGTTATGTGTGATTTTCCAAGATGTAATTACGGGACATTGTGCTGAACTAATACAAGGAAAAAATAATTGATAAAGAATACAAGTTAACAAATCTTAATGGTTTGGGGTGATATGTGATAAAATATAAAATGTAAAATGTGTATACACGGTTGAGTACATATGTATTCTACTCACTGGAATCACGGCGGATTAAACTTCAACCGTACATTGTGTACATCAGTATTTCAGTTCAAATACTAAGCTGAGCATAAAATAATTGCAGTGATCAGTATAGCGTGACAGTCAGTTTGAAGCCACATTTTTTAAAAATTAAATACACATATCGCAGATTTTTATATTATTATTTTTCTATATAATCAGTATAGAATCATGCAAAGAAAAGAATGGGAGGTGGAGGGTAGGGGAGAGGGGGAAGGGGGCAGGAGGGAAGGGGAGAAAGGGGAAGGGGGGAGAGTGAGGGAAACCGTCTTGAACTTTTTTTTTTTAGAAATTTGTTCAAGGCCCTTAGGTATAGGATGGGACGGAGTCCTGTTCTCTCTGGAATCAGGAAGGAACTGGAGTAGAATCCCCACCCTCTTTGCCTTGGTGGGACAGGCTTGACTGCTCTGGCCGTTAAAAGGGAGGAGAGCTCTGCTAGCAGTACCTACCGATGTGCTATTGGACCCCAAAATGGGCTCGGAGGGCAATTTGGTGGGACACCCATTAGATTCAATTGGTATCGTTGACGGATGATGGAAAGAACCACTGGTCCGAGGTTATACTGGGCCACTGGTTCACGAAAAACCGCAGCCTTCCCCCAACCGGAGGGTAAATGTCCTGGATACGGGCGACTGGCCTACGCACCCTACAACCCAGTCAAACCCCATCCCTGGAATTGACACCTGCGGATACCAGCTGGGGTTTGGGGGCTGTCTACTGCTTGCAACGGCCACAGGTGTCCTGATAGTGTTGATGGGAGCGAGGGGCTTTTTATTAATAATTTAATAAGAACATAAGAAATTGCCATGCCTGGTCAGACCAAGGGTCAATCAAGCCCAGCATCCTGTTTCCAACAGTGGCCAAACCAGGCCACAAGAACCTGGCAAGTACCCAAACACGAAAAAGATCCCATGCTACTGATGCCAGTAAGAGCAGGCACATAAGTCAATTTGATTAATAGCAGTTAATGGACTTCTCCTCCAAGAACTTATCCAAACCTTTTTTGAACCCAGCTACACTAACTGCACTAACTACCTTCTCTGGCAACAAATTCCAGAACTTTATTGTGCGTTGAGTGAAAAAGAATTTTCTCCGATTAGTCTTAAATGTGTTACTTGCTAACTTCATGGAATGCCCCCTAGTCCTTCTATTATTCGAAAGTGTAAATAACCGAGTCACATCTACTCGTTCAAGACCTCTCATGATCTTAAAGACCTCTATCATATCCCCCCTCAGCCGTCTCTTCTCCAAGCTGAACAGCCCTAACCCTCTTCAGCCTTTCCTCATAGGGGAGCTGTTCCATCCCCTTTATTATTTGGTTGCCCTTCTCTGTACCTTCTCCATCGCGGTAGTGGCTTGCAGTGCAGGGTACACCGAGAGTCCTGTAGATGTTGTGGTAGTGGCCTGCAGGGCAGGGTACAGCGGAGCAGTCCCACAGTGAGATAAACAGTGGAGGTACTTACAGAGTAGTAGTTCCAGCAGAGGTCCTGGGAACAGGAACAGACAGCGGACTAGGCAGAAGGCCCTCCGACAAGTAAGGGCCCCCAAGGAGCGGGTACCCAGAGCGTCTCGCCAAAGTATAGTAGCTGGAACAGGAAGTCTGTAAGATGAGCGGTTTCAGCAACGAAGGAACTCCTTGCTAACTCGTCAGTAGGCAGGGCCAGTCAGCTTAAGTACAGCAGGGTGAACACGTCATCCGGAGGGGATGCCCCAAGGTTCCCACCATGGCGTGTTTAAGACTGACCTGTGTGCGTGCTCGCGCGCCTATGTGATCCTGTAGGTAAGATGGCGGTCAGCAGCGTCCACGCTGTTCCGGGAACGCCAGGAAGGTTGGCTGTAGCTGGCAAAGGCCGCCATTCTCCCCATAGGTGATAATGCAGCAAAGAAAGAGGTGAGCATCAGTGGTCGCAGCCGTCTGCGACCTACGGGCATAACAGGTCCTTCCCCAGGGTGCCGAGGAATGAGTCCGAAACCACTTGGGTCTCTTAAGAGCAGACTCAAAAAATTGGTGGGGCAGCTGTCGCTTATCGAATCCAGGAGCCTTCTGGATGAGGTAAACCCTGTCAGCCTTCTTATGACAGAAGGCACTGTAAGTGTTACGGGACCGGGCCGTGTCCCGGTCCCTCTTCCTACCTCGGGGCCAGCCCGGCTCACACGGATTCCTCTTCGGCCGCGTAGGCCTGATTCGCAGCCTGCCTCGGCTCTCCCTGTGCAAGGGAGACGCCGCCAACTCGACGCTCTTTGCCCCGCCCCCTAGGCGCACACGCGCCCGGGGGCTGAGGCTTTAAAGGGTCAGCGCGGGAAATTCAAGAGGATGCCCCGGATGACGTCAGACGCTGCAGGGTATTTAAACCCTGCAGCTTGACTAGGACGGGGCCTTTCAACAAGGTTCACTCAGTCCCCTGAGCTACTAGTTGCTGCGTTCGGATCTTGAATCACTTCTTCAGTCTTCTGACCTGGTTTCGTCTCCTGACTACGTCTTCAGCTTCCGCCCCTGGTTTTGGTTTGAATTCTGATTTCTGGCTTCCAACCCGGCTCCATCCTACAACTCTGATTCCAGCTTCCGCCCCTGGCTTCGTACCTCTGGCTTCTGACCCGGCTTCGTTCTTGGACTCCGTCTTCAGCCTCTTCCACCTCCTCAGGTATCCAGTACTCGCTGGCCCAGAGGATTCTCCTAAATCCCAGCGGCTCAGGTTCTTACGGGCTCCTCCCGGGGGAACCGCGGGCTTCCAAGGGTGAAGAATCTTCCAGCTTCCTGAGCTCAGCCGGCCTCATCGTCCATCTCTTCGGCCGCTGCCCAGATCCTTGGTCGCATAGGGTCCTGCCTAAGTCCAAGAGGTCCGGGTTCCTACAGGCTCCTCCTGGGGGGACCGCGAACTTCCAGTGGTGAAGTCTTCTCCGGAGTATCTTCAGCGCTGCCTCCAGACTGAGATGCTTCCTGTGAGGTCCCATAGTATACCATCTACAGTCCCAGCTGGCCCAAGGGTCCAGGACCGTAACAGTAAAGGGGTGTTCCCATATCCTCAGCAGCAGCTCCTTAAAGATCTCTTGTGCCGGGTCTGCCACAATTTCCTTAGGAAGCTTCACAAACTAAAGGATCTCAAGCATTTTGTACCTGGCATCCTTCTCCATCAGTGACTGAAATGGGATTGCTTTCAACATCATCCTCACAAACCCTGCGAAGGTTAAGTCCTCAGGCGGAGACTTCCTTCACTCTTCTGGAGGAAAAGGGTCTGAGGGACCATCATCCTCCCTGTAAGCCACAGGTGCTCGGCCTTCATCCAGAGGTGCAGGCACCGGCAAAGCTGAGTGGCGATTACAGTCCTCGGTGTCTCTGCTGGCCTAAGTGGAGCTTCCTCCTTCTCAGAAATGGCAAATGACCACCGTATCAGTAGAGGGAGGCATCGGTACCCCACCAGGCACTGATGCCTTCCAGAGAACAGACACCAGCTGGGTCGGTAATGCACCGATGAATGCACTGAGCTTCTCCAGCAGCGGTTCCAGGAAGGGCAATACTGGCTCCGGTACCGTTGATGCCACAGACCTGATGCCCTGCAGCGCTCGTTCTACTGCTAGCTGGACTCGCCATTCCAGCTCCTCCTCAGAGATTGCAGATGCCAACACAGGCTGGGAAGAAGGAGGAGTGGCCAGATCTTTGGACCCACGAGGCGGATCGGTGACTGGCATCAGGACTGGTGGAGACTGTTGCGGACCCCCAGCACCAATGGAGGCCTGGCGATCCTCACTGCAGGGTCACTTCAGAAGCATCACAGCATGAGCCAGTGCATATCCGTGCATCAACAGGGATCAGTGCTGATGCTTCTTTGGCTTCCCCGGTGCCAAGACCAATGATGAGGAACCCTACATCCTTGACCTGAAGGAGATAGACAGCGATCGGTCTCTGGCACCCCTATCCAACAGCGGAACAAATGGTCCCACCAATGTCGATGGCGCGGTGTCCACTGGTGCGGCTTCAAGGTCCATCGATGATGATGCCTTGGTCGCCTTCAGCCCGATATAAAACAAACAACGACCAACAGCAACACAACATACATAAATATTGCGATTTTAAAAATTAAACGCTATATTATTACATTCCTCCAAGACAATTTAAAATCGATACACTTCTCTAAAAAGGCTTGCACTGTTTGCAGTAGTGAGTAGCTGCGACAACTGTGTATGCTAAGATATATTTTTAGGGTATATGTGCTATGAGGATGTGAGTGGCTGGGGGGTTTCCTCATCAGAGGAATCAGCCACTGGAATAACCTCCAGTAGAGGCCACTTCGGTGTCCCGTGTTGCATCAAGGGCGGCCGGGGTACTGGGACGGGCTGCGGCAGCAAGGCACCAAGCAGTAAATCCAGTCGCTCTAGCAATGGTGCAAGCATCGATGGAGCCGGCTCCTACGCCAGCCCCGAAGGAACCAGTGGCTTGATGCCTTGTATGGTTCGACCAACTGCCAATCATAGAAAGCACTCCAACTCCTCCTCGAATGCTGACGACAAGAGGACATCTTGAGGCAGAGGAGGCGGAACCGAATCCCCGGAGGCCCGAGGGGGGATCGGTGACCATCACAGAAACCGATGGAGATTGCCTTGGGCCCTCAGGGTGGAGCCTCCTCGGACCGGGAGCCACTTTGGGGGCAACTCGGATGATGCCTTCCCGAGCTTGGAGCCATGGGAAGATGGTGATGCTTTCTTGACATCTCCCAATGCTTGGCCCGGTCCTTCCCTGGAGCCAAGGGCGACGGCAAAGATCCAGACCTGGAACGAGAAGAAATAGAAAGTGGATGATCCCCCGTGCCCAGTTCCACCAGAGAACTCGGTGGTGGAGAAGACAAGACGGGAGCAGGGGTCACCGATTCACATCCCAGGGGCATTGATGTCCCTGATGCCGAAGTTAAGGGCTCTAACTTTTTGTCACGGAAAAGTTTATCCATTTTGTTGACATGCATGTGACGGCCCTTCGGAGTCATCTGGGCACAGAAGGTACATCCCCGGACGTCTGCGATGCCCCCAGGCACAAAATACAGACCTTGTGGGGGTCTGTGATGGACATGGTCTGGGGACATTGGGGGCATTGGCGAAAACCAGATGACCCAATGGGAAAAGAACCCAGCACGCAGTCGATGGCCGGTGGATACCAGGAAATGGCCCCGTTGGTAATCGACCGCGAACAACGTAAAAACGTACCCCGACGCCTAGCCACTAACCACAGGAGACAGAGAGAAAGAAACAATTTTCCACAAAATTAGCCACAAGCTCAACAGCAGCGAAGCAAAAGCCTCGCAGAGAAAGAGAGACTGAAGAGGGACCTCGTATGGACACGTGGATGGTGACATGCTGGGCATGCTCAGTGCCAGTCAAAGTTCTAGAAACTTTGACAGACGTTTTTCGTGCTAGGCTCCAACTGATGATGTCACCCATGTGTGAGGACAACCATCCTGCCTGTCCAAGGAGAAACTTTATTCTCTGTTTCTCATATGTGTACACATGCTTTCTATCTCATACATAGACACAAATGCCCTCTCATACATACACATAAATACACACACCCAAGAACATGCTCTCTCACTCACTGCCCCTTTGTTGGGAATCCCAGCCAAGGCAACACGCAAACGAGTTCCCTTACCTGCGCTGGCAGGCGTCTGTTCCACGCTCCCCCTCCGACGGCCCGAGGGTGGCCTGGTCCCAAATCTTGCAGCAGCGTCTCACCCATGCGGCTTAAGACGCCGCCAGCTTCCACCCAGCGTGTGCTCCCTGAGGCGCACGCGCGTCACTCACTCCTACTTAAAGGGGCCGCAGCGGGAAACCTCGGCCCTCGAAGACGACGTCACAGCTCTGTCCTATTTAAGGCCTGCTCAGCTTCCTGCACTTCGCCTTGGCAACAGGTCATTCTCGCTCTGATGGTGTTGTTGCTGCATTCCTGATCCTGAGTTCTTGATCCTGAGTTCCAGCCTGTGTTCCTGATCCTGTGCTCCAGCATGCCTTCCTATTTCGCCCTCCTGTTCCCGTGCTCCGGCCCGATTTCTTCTCCTGCTCCTTGGACTGTCTACCTGGTTCTGACCCCAACTTGGCTTCCCGTCTTCGCTTGCCTGCTGCCTGACTTCTGGCTTGTTTCACCGTGCTGCTTGTTCGCTGCCTGCCCTGACTCCTGGTCTGCTCACAGCTTCCTCTGACTTCTGCCTGCCTCGCCCTGGACCTCCTGACGCTGCCTCGCCTTCTCCTTGGACTCCTCAACACGAGAAGACCCGCACCTAAGTCCTTCCAGCCCCAGCACTCAAGGGCTCAACCTGAGGGAAACAAGGGCTGGTATAAGAACATAAGAAATTGCCATGCTGGGTCAGACCAAGGGTCCATCAAGCCTGGCATCCTGTTTCCAACAGAGGCCAAAACCAGGCCACAAGAACCTGGCAATTACCCAAACACTAAGAAGATCCCATGCTACTGATGCAATTAATAGCAGTGGCTATTCCCTAAGTAAAATTGATTAATAGCCATTAATAGACTTCTCCTCCAAGAACTTATCCAAACCTTTTTTGAACCCAGCTAAACTAACTGCACTAACCAGATCCTCTGGCAACAAATTCCAGAGCTTTATTGTGCGTTGAGTGAAAAAGAATTTTCTCCGATTAGTCTTAAATGTGCTACTTGCTAACTTCTATTCTAGACATCTCATGATTTTAAAGACCTCTATCATATCCCCCCTCATCTCCAAGCTGAAAAGCCCTAACGTCTTTAGCCTTTCCTCAGTATTACGCGTGCTGCCCATGGCGTGGCCCTCTCACTTTCTTGCACGGACTCCAACTCCTGGTTCCTCTTCACTGGCGGCGGTGGGCCACCAGCTCCAACCTCGGGTTGCCTCCGGTGCCTCTGGCTCTGCCATGGTCCCCAGTATTGCCAGCCAAGATGTCCCTGCTCGTCTGGCCTCTCCGCGTGGCCCGTAGAAAGACGCTGCCATCGGCACCACGCCCCTCCCTAGGCGCGCGCATCGCTGATTCTTTTAAAGGGCCCGTGGAGGGAACCTGGCTGCAGCCCTGAATGCTGACTTCAGACTCTTCAGCGTATATAGGTCAGGCCTTGCTCCATAGTGTTGCCTTTGCAACAGGTCTCCTCGTACCAATTGCTGATAGAGAGTTGTCTCTATGTTGTGTTCCTGTCTCCTGTGGTTCCCAGTTCTGTCTTCCTCATTCCTGCCCTGTCTATGTGTTGGACTGACTTTCTGGTTTTCGACTCAGCTTTGTTTGACTATTCTTCAGCCTATCTCCAACCTTGGACCTCTGCTACATTTGACTACGCTTCAGCCTATCTCCAAACCTGGACCTTTGCTACATTTGACCACGCCTGCCTTCTCCGTGCCCTGACCATTGCCTTGATTGACTATGCCTGGTGGAGAAGACCGCCTCCCAGCGACGAGGACCACTGGGGGCCATCCCTCGATGGTGGTTCCAAGTCTCATCCCCATTCAAGGGTCCACAGCCTAACACCCTTACCTTGGCAGCACAAGGCCAAAAGCAACAGCCTCGTCCTTGAGCCCCCACAAGCCCAAAGTGCTCTTCTTCTTTCTTTAGGATGCAGGGGCTGAAGCTTCTCTGCCTCCTACACAGCTTCCTACAGCCCAGCAGGGACTGGAGCAGATGTTTCTGCTTCCTGAGTGGGCGGGGCCAGGCTGGTCAGATGCTGTTGCTCTTCCTGCTCTTCATTGCAGCGCAGCCCAGGGCAGTACCCGCATGTTCTTGCGGCAAGGACACACTCTTGTTCTTTCCGCCTACATGGGCATTGGCATGGTCTCTCTCTCTTTTCTCGCCCGCACGGGACCGCACTGTAGCGCGTTCTCTTTGTGCTGCGCGGCAGAAAGAGGGAGAGACCATGCTGATGCTGCCCACTGAACAGTGGCACCCTAGGCAATCGCCTAGTGCTTCCACCAGCCCTGCCTTTAATGAATTTAAGAAGAGCATTTAAGTATTGATGTTATTTAAAGTCTAATATAATCACAAAGACAAATAAAAATATTTTTCAATGTAAGCCTCACTGCTCAGTTGGTGAAACAAGTCTGCCTATAGGCAGAAAAGGCAATTTCAATTTAGTTTTAGTGGAAGACAGATCTTCTGCAGTTATTAGCCTATGCGAAGGAAATAAATGATAAGAGAGATTATTCATGATAGCTATAATAAAAATGTCTGATTGAATTTCCTAAGATGTAGCTGAACTGTAACAAGGGGCATAAACGAGTCTGGAATATAAACTATTGAATGAAACTGAGAAGACTGGGAAATGACAGAGAAATAACATAGAAAGCAGAGTTGCTTACTTGTAATAGGTGTTCTCAGAGGACTCCAAGATGTTAGACCTCACTCATGGGTGACATCATCGAATGGCGCCTGGCACAGAAAACATATCACAGTTTCCAGAACTTTGACTTGGCCTCATTAAGTATGCCCAGCATATGTCTACGTGGGGTCCCCTTCAATCTTATAATATAAAATAAAAGGAAAAATATAAAAAAGGAGAAAACCAAACTCCACGGGATGGCAGGCAGGTTTATTGAGGCTGACATTCTGCTGTCCTCGAACACCTGTTACAGGTAAATAACTCTGCTTTCTCCAAGAACAAACAGGATAATAATCCTCACACAAGTGAATCCCTAGCTACAGGCTGTCCCCCAACAAAAAAAGGGGACCCACAAAACAACCGAACAGGTGCCAATGGGCACAACAACAAAGGTGTTGTTGGTAACAAGAGGGGGAGACAGCCCTAAACAGAAAGAATGAGCCCTAGGCAGGAAGAGAATTGAGTTCTACACAAATGGGCCACTGATGCTACCATGGCTCAAACAGAATGAGCCTTAACATGGCCCCCAAGATGCCATCCGCCTGGGCATAACAGAAGGAGATGCAGTCAGCTAGCCAATTAGAGAGTGTCTGTTTGGCAACAGCAATGACTAACGTTTCACTATCAAAAGAATCAAAAAAAGTTAGGTGGACTGCCTATGGGCTTCTGTCTGCTCCAGATAGAAGGCTAAGGCTCTCTTGCAGTCCAAGCTTTGCAGGGCTTGTTCGCCTTGATGCAAATGACATCTGGGAAAGAATGCTGGCAGGACGATGGACTGGTTAAGATGGAAGTCCGTCACCACCTTAAGCAGGAACTTAGGGTGCGTATGCAAGACTACTCTGTCATGAAAAAACTTAGCCTAAGATGGATAAGTCACTAAGGCCTGGAACTCACTGACCCTGTATGAAGTGACCACCACCAAAAATAAGACCTTCCGGGTCAGGTACTTCAGGCCACAGGAGCATAGCGGCTCAAATGGAGCTTTCATCAACTGAGCTATCACCACTTTGAGGTCCCAAGACACAGCAGGAGGCCTTAGAGCAGGCTTCAAATTGAAGCAGGCCCCACATGAAACGTACAACTATAGGCTGTACAGAGATGGGCGTACCATCTACACCATGGTGGTATGTGCCAACTGCACTCAGATTAACTCTAACAGACTTGGTCTTCAAGCCAGCTTCTGATAGGTATAAAAGGATTTTGTGTGGGGCAGAAGAAAGGATCTAAAGCCTTCTGCTCACACCACATGGAAAACCTCCTCCACTTCAGTCCATAGGACTTTCTAGAGGAAAGCTATCTGGAAGCCATTAGGACCCGAGACACATCTTCTGGGAGAATGAGTGGTTACAGAATTAGCATCTCAACAACAGGGCCTGGGGGTTGGAATGTCGCAAGCTGCCTCGATCCTGCATGGTGAGATCTGGGGTTGTCCCCAGACTGCTCAGTCTCTGGAAACCAGCAGCAGAAACCAGACTTGTCTCATCCAATAAGGGGCTATTTATTTATTTATTTAAAACTTTTATATACCGATATTAGTAAGGAACATCATATCGATTTACATCCAAACTAAAAGATGGAAAGTACAAAAAACAGGTGATGGGTATGGGCAATGAACAAAAGGAGGCGGAGAGGAGGCCGGAACATATCAAGGAGGAACAATATGCAAATAACAGGTGATGAACAACAGGTAACAAAGTAAAAAAAGAACTTTATACAACATTATACAATTAATACAGAAGTTAGCCGAAAGAGGAGGGAGGAGGGGTCTAGTCTGGGTAAGCCTGCTTAAAGAGCCATGTTTTTAGGTTTTTTTTTTATTTGGTAGGACATGGCTCATGTCCTACCAAAGGGACTATGATTCTCCTACCATGGCCATGAGAATCATTGCCCTTGCAAAGATTCAAGAGAGTCTTCCCTCTTGAAGGGATATGTGTACAAAAGACCCAATGTTGGAGAAGGCATCCAAATCTGGTTTCCTGTGTGCCATGCATCCTGTTCCATGGCGCCGCAAACAGATCCACATCTGGGATTCCCCAGAAGTGGAAGAACCGATTTGCTAAACCTTGGTTCAGAGACGATTTGTGGGATCTGAAGGCACAACTCAGCTTGTCCGCTATCACATGTTTTATTTCGGCCAGGTACATAGCCCTGAGTACCATCCCATGGGACAGAGCCCATGACCACATATGGACTGCTTCCTAACAAAGGAGGTACGATCCCATATCACCCTGCTTCTTGACATACCACATTGTTATTTGGTTGTCTGTTTGAATCAGGAAAACTTCATTGGACAGCCATTCTCTGAAAGCCCATAGCACAAACCAGATTTTTCAACAATGTTACTGGGCAGACCAGATACCCGAGAGCTGAGCCCATCTACATGAGCTCCACAACCTAGGGTGGATGCAGTATGCAGTCATGGTTAGAACAATTTGGGTGGGGGGACTTTGAAAAGAGACACCCCTCCCCCCCCCGTTCCTGATTTGAAATTACCTGCCACCAGGACAAGGAGTCCCGGAAGGACGAGGTGACTTGGATGTGGTCCTGGAGGCTCTGCGTGGCCTGATGCTACTGCGACTTCATGGTCCATTGGGCTTTTCACATGTATATGCACACCAGGGGAGTAAAGTGAACTTTTGCATCCATGTGGCCCAACAACCTCCATATGTGCAAAGCTGACACCTGCTGGTTCTATTGAATTTCTGCCGCGATGGCCATCAGGCTGATAGCCCTTTGTCAAAGCAGAAAGGCCATGGCCTGAGCCATGTCTAGCAGGGCTCCTATGATATTTAATCAAGGTGATAGGCTGAGATGAGACTTTGAGTAGTTGTTGACGAACCCTAGCAACTCCAACACCCAGATGGTCAAGCGCATGGACCTCAGAGGTGCTCTTGACCAGACCATCATCCAGAAATGGGAAAACATGTTCTCCCAATTTTTGAAGATGCGCTGCCACCACAGCGAGTCCCTTTATAAAGATATGTGGGGCTGACGCAAGCCCAAATAGCAACACTCGATACTGGAAGTCCTGTTTTCCAACTACGAATTGGAGATTCTTCTGGTAACTTGGGAAGATCTCGATATGCGTGTACCCATCCTTCTGATTAAGTGAGCATAGCTAGTCCCCTTGTTTTTGAAAGGATATCAAAGTGCACAGGGAAACCATCTTGAACTTTTCTCTATTGATGAACCTGTTCAAGACCCTTAGGTCTAGGATGAGTTCCTGGGGGCACAAAGTCCTCCTGTTTTCTTTGGAATCAGGAAATACCTGGAGTAAAATCCCCACCATCTTTGCCCTGGTGGAACAGGTTTGACTGCTCTGGCTATTAAGAGGGAGAAGAGCTCTGTTAGCAGTATCTCCTGATGCACTACCGGACCCCAAAACAGTTATGGAGGGCAATTTTGTGGGGTATCCAATAGGTTCAATATCTGTACCCTTGATGAACGATGGAAAGAAGCCACTGGTCTGAGGTTACACTAGGCCACTGATTCATGAAGAACAGCAGCTTCCCCCTGACTAGTAGATCTATTGTCCAGGGTATGGTAAACTGGGCTTCGCTCCCTTCAACTCAGTCAAAACCCCCATCTATGGAATTGACTGAGGTGCTGGCTGGGGCTTTGGAACTCTTTGCTGCCTGGGACGGCCACGAGAGGGCAGAGAATAGTACTTCCTTTGGCGAAAGAAAGACTTCTTCTGCCCTGATCTTGCCCTTCTCCTAGATGAGAAGGACAGGTCCGGAGTACTAGCAGAGTTGTTGAAGGGTCTCATGGTGGCCCCTGATCTGGGCCACCACATCCTTAACCTTATCTCCGAAGAGATTTTCTCCAGTGCATGGCACGTCAGCGAGTCTTTTCTGTACCTCTAGTCAGAGATCTGAGGCCCGCAGCCATGCCAGTCTCCGGGTGCCGATTCTGCTGTGGAGACCCTCGATGCCATTTCGAGATCATCGTAGGTTGCATGGACCTCATGTTTGCTGCATTTCAGGCCCTTATGCACCAGTGAGAGGAGTGTGTCCTGCTGCTGCTGAGGCAACTACTCAGCCACCTCCTACACCTGCTTCCAGATGTCCCGCTAGTACTGGCTCATGTAGAGCTGGTAGGAAGCTATGTGAGTAATGAGCATAGCCCCCTGAAAAACCTACCTCCCAAGAGCATCCATTGCTCTGTGATCTTTCCCCAGGGGCGCAGAGGAATGGGTTCTAGAATGCTTGGCTCTCTTGAGAGTGGACTCTATCACCAGTGATTGGTGGGGCAGCTGTTGCTTGTCGAACCCAGGAGCCTTCTAATGAGATAGACTGTACCCACCTTCTTCTTTACAGGAGGCACTGTGAGGGAGTGTTCCCACATCCTCAACAGCAGCTCCTTAAGGATCTCGTGCCTGGGACTGACAATATTTCCTTAGGAGGTTCCACGAACTGGAGTATTTCAAGTATTTTGTGCTGGCATCCTCCTCCGTCAAATGAAAGGGGATGGACTCGGCCATCAACCTAACAAAACCTGCAAAGGAGAGGTACTCAGGCGGGGTCTTCCGTCATTCCTTTGGAGAAGATGGGTCTGAGGGGAGACCATCGGAGGCATCATCTGATACCTCCTTTGAGTCATTCCCTCAGGGGTCATAGGTACCCACATCCTCACTGTCAATTACTGGGGATTGGGGCCCTGGGTGCTTGACCTTCGTCCAGCAGTGCAGGCACAGATGGAACTGGACAGGAACTGCAAGCCTTGGTGTCTCAGCCAGCCTGGGCAGAGTGTCATCCTCCAAGGAACTGATCATGACCACCGTATCAGCAAGGGGAGGCAGCGATGCCCCGACAGGCATCGAAGCCATCCCGGGAACAGACACCGGCTGGGTCAATAACACACAGATGAGCACATTAGGCGATTCTAGTAGCTCCAAGAGCGTCGGTGCTGTAGGTGCCGCGGCACTGATCCTCTGCATCGCCCTCTCAAACACCAGCTGTACTCGCCTCTCAAGCACCACTTCAAACATTGCTGATGCCAGAACCAACTGGGATGGAGGAGGTGAAACCAGACCCTCTTCGGAACCGAAAGGAGGATTGGTAGCTGGCACCGGGACCAATGAAGTCCATGGCGTACCCTAGCATCACCGCGGGGTCACTTCAGGGGCATCACAGCGTGAGCTGGTGTATCCCCGTGCCTGGCACTGTGCATTGCTGCTTCTCCGGCTTTCCTCAATGCTCAACATAGACCTTTCCCAGAGCCGGGGCCAATGATGAGGAATCAGACGATGGCCAGTCTCCGGCACCCCTATCTGTGATGGCATCAATTGAACCAAAGGCCCTGCTGATGTCAATGGCTCGGTGTCCATCGGTGCGGCTCCGTGGTCCCTCAATGCCAATGCCGTGCTGATGGCCTGGTCTTCTCCAACCCAAAGAGGCGCTCCATCTTATCGAGTCAGATCCAATGTCCCTTCGGAATCATCTGGGTACATTTGCTGCACCCCCAGGCAGAGGACACATCTATCATGGGGGTTCATGACAGACATAGCCCTCGTGCATTAGGAGCATCGTTTAAAACCGGAGGTGGACATGACTGGACGAAAGGAAGGTGAGGTCGAAATCTATGGTGACAGGCATCAATGGAAGGTGTGCACCAACCGCACCTCTGCCATGAGGAAATCGCGATGAAAGAAAACTTACCAGAGTAGACAAAATCCTTATCTAAGCAGCTAGAGAGGGAACCAAGAGAGACCCAGCACTGACTGTACAAGGCAGAAAGAGAAAAAATGCACAACAAAAAGTTTCCCAACACAGGCCAAACAGGCGCAAAAGAGCAAAGCTCACTCACACTGCAAAGTTGCAGGATCCAGAGAAAAGAAGAGACTGAGGGGACCCCATATGGACGCATGCTATAATGCATGCTGTGCATGCTCAATGAGGCCAAATCATAGTTCTAGGAACTTTGTCATAAGTTTTCCATGCCGGGCTCCATTCAATGATGTCACCCATAATGGAAAATATCAAAAACATACTATGTCTCACCTTCTTGCTCATAAATGCTCAATCCCTAACCAAAAAATACATGTTAATAGCTGATATACTACAAGAAAAAAACCCTGATTTCATAGCCACAACAGAAACATGGTTCAAAAATACCGATCAAGTACTAATGAACCAAATTGACAACAGTGCATATGACACCTTCTCAATCCCTCACAAGTACTGAAGAGGAGGTGGGCTGCTCCTCATTATAAAGAAACATTTCTCAATGAAAGTGATCCCACACAATCTCCCAAAACAATTTGAAATATCTCTCTTTGACTCACAAAACTTACAAATTTGCCTAGTATACTGCCCACCCAAGCTTCTAGATAACGATATCTCTCCGCTACTGGAATTCCTAAACCCTGAGAAACTTAAGCAGATAAAAAATCATAAGGAACAAAAGAACCCATGGTTCAACTCACAACTAAGAAACATGAAATCAAACCTGAGGAAATGTGAAAAAGAATGGCAAAAAGACAAGTGCTCCATAACTCTGCAGAGATATCGCACACAACTAGTCGCCTATAAAAAAAATGATACTGAATACTAAACGTGACTACTACAGTAAAAAGATCAAACACTCCTCCAACAATTCCAAATCCCTTTATAACATAGTTAACAACCTCATTTCTGAAGACATCAACCCCACCACAACTGAATCCAAAAATTTAAGCCAAGACTTAGCGACATTCTTCAAGAACAAAATAACCAAATTAACGGATGCCCTCATCGACTCCTCAATTGAAGAAAACCAGACACTTCAACCCCAACAACCTGGTCTAATTTTGAACCAATATCCACCACGGAAACAGAAAAAATGCTAAGAAAAATAAACCCAGCTCGACATGACCTAGACACCTAGACACGAGAACTAAAGGAAATTGCTCATTCCATTGCCCCAACAGTAGCAGCAATTATCAATAAATCTCTAGAAGAAGGGGAACTACCAGTAAAGTTAAAAACGGCAACAATAATACCAATACTAAAAAGAAAGAACATGAACCCAAATGACCTGAACAACTACCGTCCAATATCAAATCTACCCCTACTTGCAAAACTAACAGAGAAAGCGGTACTGAAACAACTTAACGAACACTTTGAGAACTACAAAATACTGTATCCCACCCAACACGGATTTAGGAAAAACCTCAGCACAGAAACTCTACTGCTCAACCTATCCAACAACATACTAAGAGGCTTCGAGAACAAAATCAATCATTTACTAATCCTGCTTGACCTCTCCGCTGCATTCGACACAGTCGACCACAAAAAGCTAATATCTTGTCTAGTAAACATAGGGCTCTCTGGAAAAACTCTGGACTGGTTCACTTCTTACCTAAAAGACAGATACTTCAAAGTCGCCATCAACAACGAAGCATCAGATGCGTCCCTCTCGAAACAGGAGTGCCACAAGGATCCGCTCTCTCGGCTACACTCTTTAATATTTATCTTCTTCCTCTATGCCAACTCCTATCAAGCCTAGGCGTGGCTTATTACATGTATGCCGACGACATACAACTCCTCATTCCAATTACCTCCACCATCGAAGATGCAATGATACTTGCTGCTTCTCACCTGAACTCGATAAAAAATTTGCTAAACCACCTAAAACTATGTCTAAACATGAGCAAAACTGAATGCATCCTAATCAAAAGAAAAAACTCAGGATCCAAAACCACCCAGTCTTTCCAGATAGACAACATCCATATACAACTTAAAGACAACGTAAAAGACCTCGGTTTCTAGATAGACAGTGAACTAACATACAAAAAGCACATCACAACTAAAACAAGAGAAGGTTTCCACAAACTCCAAATACTTAAACACCTAAAACCTATGCTTCACCAACAAGATTTCCGAACCATCTTACAATCTCTCATCTTCACCAGCCTTGATTACTGCAATTCACTCTTGATAGGTCTGCCTAAAGCGACCTTAAAACCACTTCAACTACTGCAGAATGCTGCAGCGAGAGTCCTAACTGGCAAAAAGAAATCAGACCACATCACACCCGTACTCAACAGCCTACACTGGCTTCCAGTCGAAAAAAGAATTCTTACAATTCT
The DNA here is from genome assembly GCF_901001135.1 of Rhinatrema bivittatum. Classification (NCBI taxonomy): domain Eukaryota; kingdom Metazoa; phylum Chordata; class Amphibia; order Gymnophiona; family Rhinatrematidae; genus Rhinatrema; species Rhinatrema bivittatum. Next base: position 415,078,795 of record NC_042615.1, read on the forward strand.
TCACAACGCAATTCACAAAACAGATAACACGGCCCTTGACAATGTCATACATGTACACAGAGCGCAAATTCCAAGTAAATTACAGCTGGAAATACCATCAATCCCATTAGCCAAGCTATCCAACACAAGGAACAGAGCCATATCCATCGCTGGTCCAAAATTATGGAACTCTCTTAAGCACTCTCTTAAGCACTTAAGCACACAAAACAACATTAAATCTTTTAAAAAAGAGCTCAAAATATGGTTATTTACTCAAACAATCAAAGACAGTACTGGTTAATATCACACAAAAGACCTTATGCATAACACTTATCGGACATGCAACAGCTAAAATTAGACTAGGTCACAGAACGTTTTGATAAGCCAGAAATTACATGGTTTGATCATATTTATACTCTTAACGTTTTGAAAAATTTACTTGTAAGATTTTAGTTTTGATGTTCCTCAGTTCTCGCAGTTCAATGTCAAATGTAATATGTTGTTGTACCTGTAAACCGGGGTGAAGGCTGATAGCTATACCTCGGTATAGAAAAATGCTTAAATAAATAAATAAAATAAATGTGCAAGGACTACTATTCTGCTTGTCCTTGGAGAAATATCTTAACACTCACACATCACCACATTCAATATAAAACTTTTACTATTCTAATATATAAATAAAAGTTACCTTCACATTGTAATGCAATACTTTCTCCCAACTGTTTTCTGCATACAGTGCAAAACTTCTTTCTGTAATGGCCCGGTTGTCTAAAACAGTGTGAAACTGGAACCTGATAATAAAAGACAAACATTTCTTTAGTAGCATGCTTTGCATATTTCATGAAAGCCATGGGCTGGTATAGATTTTAGATGCTACCGTTTTTAGTTATGAATAAGTTCAGAGATGCACATTATAATATTATCTTATAATTATAAAAGTTAATGGTTCACAAAAATTATGTATTTTTTAAAGTCACCAAATGTTCCTCTAAGCAATGTACAGAATGAACACTCATAATAATAAAAACATCAATCACATACAATTCCACACAAACAAAGGAAAAACATTTCAAAGCATCAAATCAAGCAAATATATACAGAAAGAAAGCATGCCAATGCTGGTAAATTATACAAAAGCCTGCTTAAACAAATATGTTTGTTAAGCCCCTCACCTCTGATCCGAAGTGACTCTGGCAGCAAGCGGTTCCAAGGACCCAGGATAGAACTTCCTCCAACTCTGGACTGCCTTTATAGGTTCCCTAGCTGGGGACTTCCTGTGACGCTGGCTGATAGTCACATTCTCCAGGAATATATGAGGAAGTCTCCTGCAACCAGCCAGTGCTTCAGCAACAGGTCTCCTGTTGCCCTTGCAGTCCAGTGTGTGGTGCTATCCTTGCTTCGTTCTTGCCTTGTTCTGTGTTCCTGCTTTGTTTCCTTGTGTTGTCCTTCCTTTCCCATGCTCTGTCCCTTGTCTGGTTCCTTGCCTGTCTGCCTTTGCTCCTAGCCCTGCTTGTTTCCCTTCTTTGCTTGTCCTGTTGACCTTGTTTGTATTGTCTGTCCTGTTTGTCTCAGACTGACTACCTGGAACCTGACCCTGGCCTGGCCCTTGAATGTCCAACTGCTGCCTGCCTTGACCTCTAGCCCATTACCTGTTCTGCTGTCTACCATGACCCTTACTCAGATCAGACTCTCACTCAGCTTAGCTCCAGGGACCCACCTAAGTCCTGCTAGTCGCCAGAACCAAAGAGCTCAAACTGTGAGGGAGGTGATTAGTATAGGTGAAGCTCCAGCAAGTTCTGCCTACGGGCTTATCCACCAGCTGCGGGTGTGGGCCTAGTAAGTTCACTCACTAGGTGGTGCCAACCACGCCGCAGCCGAAAAGGTCCACTTCCTTGACAGCATCACAGATTATTGAGGCCATGGAGCTGGTATTCCTGTCCGCACTGCAGGCTATCCCTGGTATAGCCCAATGTATATAATTGCAGCAAAATGTCCTGGACTAGGTGACTGGGGTACTAAACTGCTTGATGACCTGTTAACACCTTGCCCCCACCCCCCCAACCATCTCTACCTTTGATGCCTCCTCCACCAGTGTTACCACCTACAACCAGACCGGTACCACAGCTTCCTCCCCCACCTCGATTCCATAGGAAGCTGTCTGTATGCAGAGGATTCATCAACCAACATCAGATGCATTTCGACTTGCAGGCACCTCCCTTCCCATCTGACAAGACCAAGGTCTCAGCTGGGAGACCCTGCCTTAGCTTGGATCTCTCCCCAGTAGGAAAGAGAGAACCCCATACTTTCCAACCTCGACCAGTTCCTTGCTGAGTTCAGTCTGATATTTGATGAACATGTACACTTGGTCTTCAGCTGCAGTGGCTCCAGCTCTATGGGGGAAGACACCAGGCGCTTCAGGACTCTTGCATTGGAGCTTCAATGGAGAGAGGACTGCAATATTCCGGCAAGGACTCTTTGAGCTATCAAGGATGAGCTTGCTTAGCATGACCTCCCGGTGAATCTGGAGGGACTCATTAGCTTAGCAATCCACTTGGACTTGTGATTCAGGGAAAAAGCAAGAGAAAGGGGATCGGTTTGCCAGACTACCCCAAAGAACCTCCAACCTCTCTGTACCGCCTAGTCATCCATGAGACGGAAGAGCTACTGCCCTGCCGAAAAGCCTATGCAGGTCGAACACTGTTGTTCTCATCAGAGGAGAAGCTGGCTGAACCTCTGCCTGTACTGTGGAATTCTGGGACACTTCACATCTCACTCCCTGGCAAAGACAGGAAACGCCAGGACCTAGGCTAGTGGGGGAGGACCCCCTAGGTCATATTAAATCTTTCCCACAGATGGTAATCCCCATCTCCTTCTCTTGGGAGAAGGAGATGGGGCCTTCCTGGACTCTCGGGCCACTGGGAGCTTTTTCGCCAAGGATCTCGTACGTTGGTACCACATCCAGACTAACCCTATGAACATCACGCTCTCCATATCCACAGTCACTGGAGAGACTCTAACCAGCTGTCTCACCCATTCTGTTGCAAACTGGTCTGCTCCATCAGGAGCAAATCCACTTAAACATCCTTCCTGGGGCAATCAACCAGGTCATTCTGGGCCTTCAGTGGATGAGAAAGCATCAACTTACCATTGACTATGGCATCCTAGAGATCTCCAAATGGGGCCCTTCCTGCCGGACGAGCTGTCTCACGTCAGTTCTACCCAAGAGATGCCTTGGCCAAGTGATGGTTGCCCAGATGCCCGGTCTGCCCACCCAATATTCAGAATTTTTGGACATCTTTAGCAAGTGGCAGGCTGAGACCTTGCCTCCCCACAGAGTTTATGACTGCCCTATTGATCTGCTCTCCTGCAAATTTCCACCCAGGTGATGAGTCTACCCTCTGTCAGTCCCAGAGATGGAGGCCATGATAAAGTATGTTAAAGAGAACCTTGACAGAGGGTTTTATCCATCCTTCATCACTCGCCAGGGCCGGATTCTTTTTTGTCAGTAAGAATGACTGATCACTGTGCCCCTGCAAAGATTACAGAGGCCTAAACGCCGTAACAAAGAAGAACAGTTACCCGCTAACCCTAACCTTTGAACTTTTTGACTGCCTGTGGAGGCGCATGAGTTTTCACAAAACTGCACCTCCAGGGAGCCTACAACTTGATCAGGACCTGAGAGGGTGATGAATGGAAAGAAGGCTTTCAGGAAGTATTTCTTCACAGAGAGGGTGGTGGATGCCTGGAACGCCCTTCCGGAGGAAGTGGTGAATACCAAAACTGTGGATTTCAAAAGGGTGTGGGATAAATACTGTGGATCCATAAAGTCTAGAGGATGTGAATGAAGAGAAGAGGCATGGGGGTGGCTTGCGGGAATGACGGCTACTACCTGGACATTAATATCCTTATTCAATAAACATACACAGGATACAAGATGGCCATGTACAGCTGCTGAGAGAACGCTGCTCTGAGTTCTTCTGAAATTTCCTTTGAAATGCCTGAAAAAAGAAAGGGGAAAATTCGGGTCTACCCCTCCGACCCTCCCCCAATATTAGGGCAGCGATTAATAACATCCTACTCACTGGCAGCAAAATTGGAGGAGAATGCCCCCGTTCAGGCGTTGGAGGAAGGAGCCTCCGCGTCGCAGGGTGAAGTGACACTCGCCCCTCCAGATCCTTGGTGCCCATTGATTATGTCTTCCATCGACTCCCCCGCGTCTGTCGAGAAGCAGCCTGCCGAAGGGGCGGCTGTGGTGCTGGCAGGAGCGGAACTCGGAGGAGATTTTAACAGCTTGTCCGAATCTCCTGAACGTCCTGCTGTGAGCAGAGTTGGAGAAAGTGAGGAGGTGTTCCTGACATCGACCCCCGAGCAGGAAGAAAGGGAGAGAAGTGACCGGCTGATGACGGTGGAAAGAAGGCTGGATGAGAAAGTGGGTGAGTTAAGCCACTTTCAAATGCCAACAAAGCCAGCAATTGTGACTCTCGACGCACTATGGGACTTAGTGGCTGGTTTGGGCAAGTCTCTGCATGAAACCAATGCAAAAGTCGAAACTCTCAATACAAAGGTGGAAAAAATAGAAGAAAACATAGGGAAAAATGAATCCAGGATTGATTTGGTGGAAGCCACTTTGAAAACAAATAATGATTGTACTACCAAGTTGATTAAAGATGTTACACTGGCCTCCAGTAGAATTGAAAATTTAGAGAACTACTCCAAACATCTCAATCTTAGATTCTTAAATTTTCCTAGAATTGTGGAACAAACAACTGATATGACTCTTAAGAAATATTTCCTTGAAAATTTGAAGCTTAACGAGCATGTTTTACTGTGCATAGTTAAGCAAGTTTTTCTTTCATCTCCACAAACGGCTAGACGACATCCTGAAAATCAGGCTGAGATTATGGAGAATTTAACCCAGTACCTGGAAGATTCCTCAGTAGAATTGTGTGACAGAGCTAATCTTCTAGTTACTTTTGTATCAGAACATGATATGGGAATTGTGATGAAGAGTTTCTTTAAAAATATGTCAAGCCCATTCTATGGAGCTCTGGTGAGAATCTTCCCGGACCTTGCTCGTGTCACACAGCAAAGGAGAAGGGAATTCTTAGCCTATAGATCACAAGGTGTTTAAAATCATGAGAGGTCTAGAACGGGTAGATGTGAATCGGTTATTTACTCTTTCGGATAGTAGAAAGACTAGGGGACACTCCATGAAGTTAGCATGGGGCACATTTAAAACTAATCGGAGAAAGTTCTTTTTTACTCAACGCACAATTAAACTCTGGAATTTGTTGCCAGAGAATGTGGTTCGTGCAGTTAGTATAGCTGTGTTTAAAAAAGGATTGGATAAGTTCTTGGAGGAGAAGTCCATTACCTGCTATTAAGTTCACTTAGAGAATAGCCACTGCCATTAGCAATGGTTACATGGAATAGACTTAGTTTTTGGGTACTTGCCAGGTTCTTATGGCCTGGATTGGCCACTGTTAGAAACAGGATGCTGGGCTTGATGGACCCTTGGTCTGACCCAGTATGGCATTTTCTTATGTTCTTATGTTCTTAAGTTTAAAGCTTGGGATACTCTTATGTCTTGAGATATCCGAGCAGTTGCATTGTGAAACGTAAAGATGAATGTTTTGTTTTTTATTACCCAGAGCAGCTCAAGTCGTTTGTAAATGCTAGGGTGATTTCTGTAATATCCCCTAGCGAGCACTAAGTGGGATCTAAGAATAGTATGTGTTGCCAATTATGCTAAGCCATTTCTTTAAGAGACATGAAAATGTTGGAATTGCCTAAGTTTACTCCTGAAATCTGTCTCCCCTCAATATTTCCTTTTAGTGGATGCCTATCAAAGTTTTTGATGACCTATGTTATAAATGTTTCTGAAGTCTTTGTATTGATTTGATATGGATGAATCCTATTTTTCCTTTAGTAAGAATTGTCTTACTTGTAATATTTGAAAATCACAATAAAGAATAAATTAAAAAAAAAATAAACATACACACGGTTTAATGAGACTCCAACATTGCTCTATGCTTCAACGGCAAGAGGAAATATGGAAAAAAGGATTTGCATCCACATAAAAGCAGGGGAGTAGCTTGCTTGTTACGGCGGTTACTACCCCAAACCAAATAAGCCTGATACTTCACTTTCAATGCATATCCAGCACAGCTCTCTGCTTCAACGGCAGGGGGAATGAAGAAAAGATGATTTATATTCAGACAACTACCAACAAGGACTGAATTGCACAGGCTGGGTAAACAAGGTGGGAGTAGCTTGCTTTTTACAGTGGCTACTACCCCAAACCAATTAGCTACATACTTCACTTAGATGCAGCTCCAGCACTGCTATCTACAATGGCGGGGGTGGAAGGGAAATAGAACCAAAAAAGTTATTTAAAGGGACAAGAGTAACAGAAAAGTATGAAAAAAAATAAGTGTGAAAGCTTGCTGGGCAGACTGGATGGACCGTTTGGTCTTCTTCTGCCGTCATTTCTATGTTTCTATGTTTCTATAAATGCAATGGCACTATGATTATCTGGTAATGCTCTTTGGGTTGTATAATGCCTTTGCGGTATTCCAGTCAGTGGTGAACGAGATGTTTAGAGACCTTCTCTACTCCCACATAGTAGTATACTTGCATGATATTCTAGTGTTCTCTAACTTCTATGGTAAGCTGGAAAATCGTGACTAAGCAAGTGGAGCACCCTTGATTTTAGGGATTATTATTTTGCACCAAGGCCTCAAGATGGATCCTGCTAAAATGAAGGCCATTGTGGAGTGGCCCTGACCCAGTGGTCTCAAGGCATTACAACGATTTTGGGGTTCGCCAACTACTACAGACTGTTTATCCCCAATTATGCTTCATTGGCAGCTCCCCTGACAGCTCTAACCAGGAAAAAGGCCAATACTAGGAACTGCTCAGTAGACACCATCTGAGCCTTTGAACAACTCAAGGAAGAGTTCATTAAGAGTCCATGCTTTCATCACCCAGAACCAACAAGACCATTCATTGTGGATGTAGATGTTTCCACCCTGGGAGTGGGCGCTTCCTCCTTCAGCACAACCATAATGATACTCTGGTGACCTGCTATTTCTGTAGGAAATTCTCCCCAGCTGAGAAAAACTACACTATAGGAGACTGTGAGCTGTTTGCAGTCAAACTGGTGCTGAAGGAATGGCAGCACTTGCTGGAAGGAGCCAAGCATCCCGTAAACATTTATATTGACCATAAGATTCTTGTATACCTGCCACAAACGCAGAGATTGAACCCCAAACAAGTCCAATGGTCCCTGTTTTGTTTTTGGGTTTTTTTTAAGAGGTTTCAGTTCGAGGTGCGCTACCACCCTGCTGACAAGAACAGTCAAGCCAACTCACTATCCCACTCCTTCAATATAGAAGGTGCACTGGAGTGCTTCAGCCCATCCCCTACCCAGCCAAGACTGTATGTGCAACAGCCTTCACAGTTCCTCCTGGTAAGACTGTGGCTTCATCGCGTTTACAGCAAAAATATTCTAGAATGGGCTCATGACTCTCACCTCTCAGGGCATCCCAGCATCACCTGCACCCTGGAATTCATCATGCGCCATTACTAGTGGCCTCACATGAGGAATGACATTTGATATTACATGAGCTCCTGCCCTAATTGTGCCATGCAGAACAGTGACCGAGCCCGACCATGGGGGGCTCTTACAACTGCTGCCAGCTCCCACGGAATCCTGGACTCATGAGGCCACCGATTTTATCTGCCATCTGCCTTTTTCGAATGGCCACACCACCATGAGATTGGTTGTGGATAGGTTTCAAAGTTTGCACATTTTGTTCCTCTCCCTGGACTCCCGTCCACACCTGAACTTGCTCAACTATTCTCTCAGCACATATTCAGAATCCATGGGCTTCCTCTCCACAATATTTCAGATTGGGGGGCACAATTCACTGCGAAGTATTGGAGAAGTCTATTGCAGAAATTTGGGATTGCCCTAGACTTCACTTCCACCTACCACCCACAGAGCAATGGCCAGACCGAGCGAATCAACCAAAGCCTCAAAGCTTTTCTGAATGCTTATGTAAATCAGAGATAAGACAACTAGGCCTCCATGCTTCCATGGGCCGAATTCACCCAAAACAACCATGTCAACAATTCCACTGGATCGTCACCATATTACATCATCTTTGGATGCCACACATGGACCCCGCGACCTGCCCAGCTGCACCTTAGTAGGACAAGAGCGCCAGGATCTATGGGAAAAACTTGCCAACTCAATGACTACGCTATACAATGTGCTAAAGCCCAAGCCATCAAGAAACGGCATCCTGCGTACCACTCTGGTACGTTGTTATGGCCCACTACCAAGAATATGAGGTTTAAAATGCCATCTGCAAACTTTGCGCCCCAATTCATGGGACACTGTCCCATTGAGTGGCAGCTAGACCCAGTCTCCTATAAACTCAAGCTTCTTGCATCTCTACGAATACATGACATCTTTCACATCTTCTTGTTAAAACTTGCCATCCTTTCCTGGCTAGGCAGAAGTTCACCCCAAAAGTCTGACCTCGCTCTGGAAGAGGACACCCAGTTCAAAGTAAAAGAAAGCAGAGTTGCTTACCTGTAACAAATGTTGTCCAAGAACAGCAGGATGTTAGTCCTCACAACTGTGTGACATCATCGGATGGAGCCTGGCACGGAAAACGTTTGACAAAGTTTCTAGAAACTCTGACTGGCACACTGACCATGCCCAGCATGCCACTAACCACGCATCCACGTGGGGTCCCTCTTCAGTCTTATAACAAAACGTGAGCAAGACAGTGAACCAAAAACTCCCACTAAAAAGAAAGACCCCCAACTCTACGGGGAGGCGGGCGGGTTCTGTAAGAACTAACATCCTACTGTCCTTGGACAACACTTGTTATAGGTAAGCAACTCTGCTTTCTCCAAGGATAAGCAGGATGGTAGTCCTCACAACTGGGTGAATAAGTAGCTTCAGGCCTCACCGACTATGAGCAGCAAAAACGAGTGCAAACGTGGACAACACCTGCAGCTGCAGAGACCAGAGGAGCAGGCTGTCACCCAAGAGGGGAACCACAGTGGGAGAATTGGGTTATGGCTGAAAGGTTCTGTAGGACGGATTGCCCAAAACGGGAGTCCTGCCACCCGTCCTTGTCTAAGCAGTAATGAGAGGCAAAGGTATGGAGTGAACTCCAGGTTGCCACTCTGCAGATTTCATGAATAGGAACCACTCACAGGTGCGCAACTGAAACTAACATGGCCTGGACGGAATGAGCCCGAACAGGACCAGCAAGCTGTAGCCCTGCCTGCGTGTAGCAGAAGGCAATGCAGTTGGCCAACCAGTGGGACAGCGTCTGTTTGGAAACAGCAACACCCAACCTATTTTTATCGAATGAAATGAACAGTTGAGTGGAGGTTTGATGAGGTGCTGTCCGTCTAGGTAGAAGGCGAGTGCCCTCTTACAGTCTAAGATATGGAGGGTACATTCACCTCAATGAGCATGAGGGCTCGGGAAAAAAGACGGTAAGACAATGGACTGGTTGAGGTGGAACTGTGAAACTGTGGATAGGAACTTGGAAACTGTGGGTAGGAACTTGGAATGTGTATGTAGTCCCACCCTGTCATGGCAGAACTTCGTGTAAGGCGGGTACGACCCTCACGCCTGCAGTTCACTCACCCTGCGAGCCGATGTGACCGCCACTAAGAAAAGTACTTTCCAGGAAAGGTATTTTAGGTCACAGGAGCGAAATGGCTCAAACAGGGGTTTCATGAGCTGTGAGAGAACCACGTTTAGATCCCAGGAAACTGCTGGGGAACGAGTAGGAGGTTTTAATTGAAGGAGACCCATCATGAAATGTCCTACCAGTCGATGGCAAGAGATAGCAGAACCAGTCACATCCCGATGGTATGCTTCTATGGTACTAAGGTGTACCCTCACCAAGGTGGTCTGGCCAGATTCAGAGAGGAACAACAAGTAGTCTGGAAGAGCCGAGGGGGAGCACGTAAAGAGGTCCAAACCGCGACCTTCACACCAGCAGGAGAACCGCTTCCAATTCAGATTGTAGGATTTTCTGGTGGACGGTTTCCTAGACTCCAGAACAACACGGGACAGTGCTGCCATTAGACTGAGGGCCTCATCCATCAGCCGGTCAACATCCATGCCGTGAGGGCTAGGGACCAGAGGTTGGGATGGCAGTGTCTGCCCTGGTCCTGAGTGATGAGGTCTGGTGCCGTTCCCAGTTGGATTAGGGGAAGCACCATGAGCTCCCAAAGGGTTGTTTACCAGACCTGACAGGGCCACGAGGGAGCGATCAGGATCATTGTGCCATATTGCTGCGGCAACTTCTGAAGTATCTTGGAGATAAGGGGAAGGGGCTGGTAGGTGTAAAGCAAGCCCATCCCCCAGTGGATCGAGAACATGTCAGCAAATGACTCTTTGCCCCTCCTGCGGAGGGAGCAAAAGTTGCGGACTTTCCTTTTCTCCCGAGAGGCAAACAGGTCCACGTCCAGGGTTCCCCGGCAGCTGAAGAGGTGATTCGCCACCTAATGCTTGAGGGCCCACTCATGTGGTCTGAATGTCCGATTCAGACCATTGGCCAGGGTATTGTCCACCCCTGGAAGGTACATAGCCTGGAGAGTTATAACACTGGCGATAGCCAATGTGGAAATCAGGACTGCCTCTTGGCAGAAAGGGAATGACCAAGTTCCCCCCTTCTTGTTCAGGTATCACATGGCCACCTGACTGTGTATACATAAGAACATAAGAAATTGCCATGCTGGGTCAGAGCAAGGGTCCATCAAGCCCAGCATCCTGTTTCCAACAGAGGCCAAACCAGGCCACAAAAACCTGGCAATTACCCAAACACTAAGAAGATCCCATGCTACTGATGCAATTAATAGCAGTGGCTATTCCCTAAGTAAACTTGATTTATAGCAGTTAATGGACTTCTCCTCCAAGAACTTATCCAAACCTTTTTTAAACCCAGCTACACTAACCACATCCTCTGGCAACAAATTCCAGAGCTTTATTGTATGTTGAGTGAAAAATAATTTTCTCCGATGAGTCTTAAATGTGCTACTTGCTAACTTGCCCCCTAGTCCTTCTATTATTCAAAAGTATAAATAACCGATTCACATCTACTCGTTCAAGACCTCTCATGATCTTAAAGACCTCTATCATATCCCCCCTCAGCCGTCTCTTCTCCAAGCTGAACAGCCTTTCTTCACAGGGGAGCTGTTCCATCCCCTTTATCATTTTGGTTGCCCTTCTCTGTACCTTCTCCATCGCAACTATATCTTTTTTGAGATGCGGCGACCAGAATTATACACAGAAATCAAGGTGCGGTCTCACCATGGAGCGATATAGAGGCATTATGACATTTTCTGTTTTATTAGCCATTCCCTTCCCTTCCTAATAATTCCTAACATTCTGTTTGCTTTTTTGACTGCTGTAGCACACTGAACTGACAATTTTAAATTATTATCTACTATGATGCCTAGATCTTTTTCCTGGGTGGTAGCTCCTAATATGGAACCTAACATTGTGTAACTACAGCAAGGGTTATTTTTCCCTTTATGCAACACCGTGCACTTGTCCACCAGCAGCTCCCGGAACACCTGTAGGGCATATCAAACTGCCCTCAGCTCCAGAAGGTTGATTTGGAGCCTCCTTTCCTGAGGCGACCAGAAACCTTGCATGCGATACCCCAGGACGTGTGCTCCCCACCCTGTCTGAGAAGTGTCTGTGGTGAGCGAAACCTGGGCGGAGCTGCCGCAAATGGGGACCCCCATAGCAGATTCTCGGGGATGGTCCACCAGTGAAGAGAACATCACAGCTCATCCATGACCACAATGGGGGCATATAGGTCTTGGGATGCCTGACACCACTGGGAACGCAATATCCATTGCGCATGGCGCATGTGTAGCTGAGCAAATGGGGTGACATGCACCGTCGCCGCCATATCGCCAAGCAGCTGGAGCAAGTGGTGTGTAGATACCTGGATGCGTCAGGAAATGTGACGTGCAAGAGCCGCCAAGGTCTCTGCCCTGTCCTGAGGTAGGTAGGCCTTGTTCTGGACAGTGTCCAGGTGTGCCCCTATAAAGTCCAGTTGTCTGGCTGGCTGAAGGTGGTGCTTGGGGTATTTGATCAAAAATCCCAAGGTTTCCAGTGTGTCTATCGTGAGGCGCATGGCCACTCGAGCCCCCTGGATCGAGCTGCCCTTGATGAGCCAGTCATCAAGATAGGGAAATGCATGAACACCCTGCCTGTGAAGATGGGCACTGACAACTGCCTGACATTTGGTAAAGACCCCGGGGGGGGGGGGGGGGGGGAGCAGATGCCAGACTGAAGGGCAGGACACAGTACTGGTAATGCTGGTGGCCCACTCGAAAATGGAGGTACTGCCGGTCCCTGTGGAAAATGGGGATATAAGCGTACACGTCTTGCAGATCAAGGGAGAAGAGCCAGTTGCCCCCCTTGAGAAGGGGTATTAGAGTGCCCAACAAAACCATCTTGAACTTCTATTTCACCAAGAACCGGTTTAGCGCTCTCAGGTCCAGTATGGCCCGGAGGCCTCCCATTTTCTTGGGGATAAGAAAATACCAGGAATAGAACCCCATGCCTTGCTGGCCGGTGGAAACCGGCTCCACTACCTGCGCAGAAAGGAGGGCAGAGAGTTCTGCTTGAAGTATCTGACGGTTCACTACTGTTCCCCTTCCTGGAAATAGTGGGGAGTGGGGTGGAAGTTGCTGGAAATGAAGCCGGTAACCCCGGCAGATGATGAATAGGACCCAGTGATCTGAAAAGAGGCGAAGATGGCCTCCAACTGGGGGGCCAGAGTTCCGCTGCTGGCTCTGACTCCCTCGCCGCCAGTCAAAAGCTAGTGGCAGGGCTTTGCAGTGGGGCCATAGCTGCCCGAGGGGGCTGAGACTGCCTCTGGGTTTCACCATTGGCCGCTAAGGTCGAGAACTCATGGCGGGAGGGTAATACCTGCAAGGCTGGTAAAAAAGTCACTTTGGATATGACCGAGCGGCCTTTCTAACAGGCTGGGTGATGGAAGAACTAGCCAACAATTGTTGAAGGGTCTCTTGATAGTCCTTCAGCTGAGCCACAGCCTCTGATTCGGTCACCAAACAGGTTCTCCCCAGTACAGGGCAGGTCTGCTAGGTGGTCCTGGACCTCTGGGCGCAAGTCAGATGCCCGTAACCATGCAGCAGACCTCATGGCCGTTTCAAACACATCATATGCCGCATGGACTTCGTGTTTGTTACATTCGAGGCCCTGCTGAACAACATTAAAATCCTCCTAATACTGCTTAGGTAGGCGCTCACCGAACTCTTGAGCTTGTTTCCACAAGTTTTAAGAACATAAGAAATTGCCATGCTGGGTCAGACCAAGGGTCCATCAAGCCCAGCATCCTGTTTCCAACAGAGGCCAAAACCAGGCCACAAGAACCTGGCAATTACCCAAACACTAAGAAGAACCCATGCTACTGATACAATTAATAGCAGTGGCTATTCCCTAAGTATAATTGATTAATAGCCATTAATGGCCTTCTCCTCCAAGAACTTATCCAAACCTTTTTTGAACCCAGCTACACTAACCACCTCCTCTGGCAACAAATTCCAGAGCTTTATTGTGCGTTGAGTGAAAAAGAATTTTCTCCGATTAGTCTTAAATGTGTTACTTGCTAACTTCATGGAATGCCCCTAGTCCTTCAATTATTCAAAAGTGTAAATAACCGAGTCACATCTACTTGTTCAAGACCTCTCATGATCTTAAAGACCTCTATCATATCCCCCCTCAGCTGTCTCTTCTCCAAGCTGAACAGCCCTAACCTCTTCAGCCTTTGAGAATACTGCCCCACGTAGAGCTGATAACATGCTATGGTGGGCAATGAGCATGGCACTCTGGAATACACATCGACCCAAGGCATCTAGGGCTTTGTGCTCACACCCCGGCGGCGCTGACACATGGGTACCCATCTCTTAGCCTTCTTAAGGGCTGACTCTACCATCACAGACTGGTGTGGGAGTTGGCGGCGGTCAAACCCAGTGGAGGGTTGCACCAGGTACACTGCATCCGTCTTTCTGTTGACTGGTGGCATCGAGGTCCTTGAAGATGTCACCGCCACTACTTCCTTCGGTACGTCCATAAACTGACGGATCTCGAGTATTCTTTGTGTCTAGAGCCCTGCTCCGCCAACAGCTGAAAGGGGACGGAATCGGCCATGGCCTTGACTAAACCTGCGAAGGAAAAATTTTCCGGGGAGGATCGCTACCATTCCTCTGGCCGGGAGGGCTCAGAAGGTAAATCTTCTGACTCATCCGAAGAGACGGATGCTTCCCCTTCCCAGGGGTCATATGGGGCTCACCCTCGTTGCGACCCTTCAAGGAGGCAGAAAGGGGAAGTTCACCCGAATGCAGGGCAGAGGCCTCGATGCCATTGAGGGAGGCATTGGGGGCATAGGAGGGCTTCGAATTCTCGAGGGATACGATGGCACCATTGGCATCGGGGGCACCAAAGGAGATGGTGGAATCGACCCAGAGTGCCCAAGGAGAGCTGGTCAGTGAAGTGTCACTGTGAGCCTTTGGCCTGCCATTGAGCCCGATGGCCTGTCCTCTTCTGAGGAGTCGCTCACCAGTATGGGGGCCAGTAGTGATAGCAGCGGTGTCCTCAGGGACGTCTGAGGGGCTTGATGAACCGGAGCCAGTTGCGTAGGAAGCATACCGAGCATCATATCAAGCCTTTCAGCAATGGTGTGAGCACCAGTGGAGCAGGTTCTTGCAGCAGAGGCAGTACCCGGGGAACCGGAGGCTCGAGGCCCAGTAGGGTCCGGCCGACCGCCATCCACACATGCTTTTCGAGTTCCTCCTCGAATTCTTGAGAAGCACAGCTTGAGGAGGAGTAGGCGAGATCGGGAGACCCTCTGGTTGGAGGGGGACCAAGCCCTTCACTGGAACCGGTGGAGGCCGCCTGGAGACATCGGTGGAGTCGGAGGGGATGATGTCTTCCGCCCTCGACCTCGACCTCTTCATGGGAGGCAGAGGTCAATGCCTTCTCACGATCCTTTTTAGAAGAGGAAGATTGATGTCGATATTTCCTGGACCTCTTCCGGTGGACCCTGGAATCCTTCCCCGAAGCCAAAGGGGACGTCAAGGAATCTGAATGGAAGAGGAAGATACAGACAACGGAATGTCTCTTGCACCCACCTCAGGAGCTGGCCGGACAAGTGCAGGAGAACTTGGGGCCTGGGCCTCCTTACTGAACGATGCGGAGGTCACTGATGCCAGGGATTGTTATGAACGTTTGACCCCAAACAATTTCTACATTCTAGTGAGTGGACCCTACAACCCTTCAGGGTCATTTGGGCGCAAAAATCACAAACGCAGACATCGTGGGAGGCAACCAGGCACAGACTTCATGGGGGGTCTGTGAGGGACATAGTTCACGGACACTGGGGGCACAGGCGGAAACTGGACGATGCCATCGGAAAAAGAATGCAACACACTGGCCAGCAGGTATCTGGCGGCAGCACTGTTGGCAATCGACATTGAAGACCCAAGAAAACTTACCGATCTCCAAAAAGAGGGAGAAGGACCCTATGAGACATGTAGAAATGAAGAAAAATAAAGTTTTAGAAAAAACAGTGTGAGCTCCTGAACCACATGGCGACAGCTTCGCAGAAAAGTGACTGAAGAGGGACCCCACGTGGACGCATGCTTAGCAGCATGCTGGGTATGCTCAGTGTGCCAGTCAAAGTTTCAAGAAACTTTGACAAACGTTTTCCGTGCCGGGCTCCATCCGATGATGTCACTCAGTTGTGAGGACTACCATCCTGCTTGTCCTTGGAGAAATTATTGATTCCCACAGGGTCCGAAACAAATTGTAGCATTTCATCGCCTGGAAGAACTATGGCCCTGAAAAGAATTCATGGGAACCTGCCACCAATCTGTAGGCTTCCCAGTTGGTGGTGGAATTCCATCGCAGATTCCCCTTGAAGCCCAGGCCCAGAAGACTATGGGAGGGGGCTTTGGAGGAGGGGTACTATTAAGCCCCTCACACCTGATCCAATCCAACTCCAGCATAGCATCTGGCAGCATGCTGTTCCAAGGAGCCGGGATAGAACTTCCTCCAACTCTGGACTGCCTTTATAGGTCCTCTAGCTGGGACTTCCTGTGGCACCTGATGTTGTCACATCCTTCATGAGTATATAAGGAAGTCTCTTGCAACTAGCCAGTACCTCAGCAACAGGACTCCTGGTGCTCTTGCATTCCATTGTGTTTTGCTATTCTTGTTTCATTCTTGCCTTTTGTCTTGTTCTCTGTTCCTGCTTTGTTTCCTTGTGTTGTCCTTCCTTCCCCGTGGACTGTTCCTTGTCTGGTTCTTTGCCTGTCTGCCCTTGCTCCTGACCTTGCTTGTTTCTCCTTCCCTGCTTGTCCTGTTGGCCTTGCCTGTCTTGTCTGTCCTGTTTAACTCAGACTGACTACCCGGATCCTGACCCTGGCCTGGCCCCTGATCTTCCAGTGTGTGCTTCCTGCCCTCTGGCTCGTTACCTGTTCTGCTGTCTACCTCGACTTCTGGTCTGTTACCCATTCTGCTATATGATGCCTGCCATGACCTTTGCTTAGATCGGAGTCTCACTCATCTTAGCCCCAGGGACCCACCTAAGTCCTGCCAACCGCCAGAATCTAAAGGCTCAACCTGCAGGGGAGGCGGCTGGTATAGGTAAAGCTCCAGCAGGTCCCATCTATGGGTTTCTCCACCAGCTGCCAGAGTAGGCCTGGTAGTTTGCTCACTAGGTGGCACCAACCAAGTCGCAGCCACAAGGTTCCACTTCCATGATAGCATCACAATGTTTTCAAAAATGACTTGAATGATTTATAGTACATGTGACAAGACGCAACTGCTCAGGTAATGAATTTCAGATGCCGCCACAGAGAACATTTTTTTTTTATTTTAGCAACTCGCACAAAGCACACCAATGGAACTTCTAACAGGCTATGCTGGATAGAACATAACACAACACTTTTGGAGGATTGTGTACATTGCAACATAGAATTACCCCATGGCAGAGAAGACATATTCAAGTTTGCGCACTAGCATTGCCATTGAATTTGTAACCAGTGCAAAGAAAAGGAATTTATTTATTTATTTAAATTCTTTTACTATGCCGATACTCAAGATGAGGTCTTACCGTACCGGTTTACAATAGAACAGGGGGAAACCAATTAACAACTATATAGAAGGTAAAGTTACATTAAACAGGGAGCGAAAACATGGGAGCTGGAAGACAGGAAAGATTTTAAACGATAACAACTGGAGAGTGATAAAATGGTCACTGAAAAACAATAGAGTAGCGAGACATAAACAGATTGATTGAGCTCGGCTGTAGATTTATCTTAGGCGATTATTAACATAATAATAACATAATAACATAATATATCTTGTGGAAGGAGGAAACATGGAGAGGTAAGCGGGGGGGGGGGGGGGTGGGAGGAGTTAGGGAAGAGGTTGGAGGGTGAGGGTGAGAATCAATGTTGGTTGATAAAGGTTCCTTCAACGGTAAGCTTGTGAGAACAGCCAGGTTTTCAGTTTCTTTCTGAAGGAGAGATGGCGAGTTATGAGTTAAGGAGAGTTAAGGAGAGTTATGTGATCTCTATTTTTCAGGCACATGCAGAGTCAAAAAAAATTGTTTCAGTTTGTTCATTCATTTTGTAGGGTCACAGTCATTCACTTGAGTTTGGTTCATACAAAAAACTTTGTTTTGTTTTGGGTTTTTTTGCTTTATTTGTTCATTCATTTACCAGGTACAGTCAATGGGGGGAAGCAATGCAGCCTATTATGGGCTCCAAAATTGGACTTTTCTAATCATGTCTAATGAAACTGATAGGTAGACATCATCACAAGGGTGAAGGCATGCCAACACAACCAGACTATGTCAACCAAAAGTGACATGAAGAGCACACGGACCAAATATGGTGCAAACTGATAACAGCAGTGGCAGAAGTTATCCAAGGAACTGCCAGAAGAGCAAAGCATCATCAAAAGTGGCCAGAACAGCCCACAGCTTCAAAAGTGGGGTAAAGGGCACCAACAACAGTGGAATGAACCCCACTAGGCTGCACAAAAGGGGCAAAGTGGAATCAAGTGTGGCATGAAGAGCTCAAGACACCATAAAGGAGGAACAAAGCACCAAAGAATGTAGGCACTGATAGAGGGTCAAAACAACTTTAAAGAGTGGTATGAAGACCCCAAAGCACCATGAGAAGTGCAAAGCATCCACCCAGAGTGACAGAACATAAGATAAGCCATACTAGGATCCATCAAGCCCAGTATCCTTTTTCCAACAGTGGCCAATCCAAGTCACAAGTACCTGGCAAGTACCCAAACATCAGACAGATCACAAGCTACTATTGCTTATTAATTACCATCACAGCAGTTTATGGCTTTATCCTCTAGGAACTTATCCAAACCTTTTTTAAACCCAGTTACACTAACTGCTGTAACCACATCTTCTGGCGATGAATTCCAGATCTTAACTATGCGCTGAGACAAAAAGAATTTTCTTAGATTTGTTTTAAATGAGCTACTTGCTAACTTCATGGCGTGCCCCCTGGTCCTTCTATTATCTGAGAGAGTAAATAACTGATTTACATTAACTTGTTCAAGTCCTTTCATGATTTTGCAGACTTCTATCATATCCCCCCCCCCAGTTTCTTCTCCAAACTGAACAGCCCTAACTTCTTTAGCTTTTCCTCAAAGGGCAGCCATTCCATGCTCCTTATCATTTTGGTTGCCCTTCTCTGCACTTTCGCCAGTGTAGCTATATCCTTTTTGAGATGCAGTGACCAGAACTGTACACAGTATTCAAGGTGCGGTCTCACCATGGAGCAATACAGAGGCATTATGACATCTTCTGTTTTATTTTCCATTCCCTTCTTAATAATTCCTAACATTCTGTTTGCTTTTTTGATCACCACGGTACACTGGACCGTCGAATTCAATGTATTATCCACTATAACGCCTAGAAATTTAAATCCTATTTAAAAACATGGCTCTTTACCTGTGCCTATGCTAGTCAGGTTAACCAATCAGCAAGTTTTTTAATTTTGTTTTTCTGTTTATTACTACTTACTGATTTCTTCATGCTTTTGTAGTACTATTTTTTTATTTATTCATGCTTTTGTAATTAATTTTAGATTTATTTTAATATCTAGTTATTTTAAGCTACACATTTTTATCTGATATTAGCTATTATTTTATATTTTCCATTTTTATGTACTTTCTTGCTTTTATTGACTGTACACCATTGTGATGGTTTTATTACTGATGTGACGGTTTAAACAAACAAATAAACCATAAACCTCTTTCCTGGGTGGTAACGCCTAAGATAGAACCTAACATCGATTAACTACAGCAAGGGTTATTTTTCCTTATATGCATCACTTTACACTTGGCAGATGAAATTTAACATGGACACTTGGAAGCCCAATCTTCCAATCTCGCAAGGTCCTCCTACAATTCATAACAATCCGCTTGAGATTTAACTACTCTGCATAATTTTGTGTCATCCGCAAATTTCATCACCTCACTCGTTGTACCCTTTCCAGATCATTTATAAATATATTAAAAAACACCGGTCCAAGTAAAGATCCCTGAGGCACTCCACTGTTTACCTTTTTCCACTGTGAAAACTGACCATTTAATTCTACTCTCTGTTTTCTGTCTTTTAACCAACTTGCAATTCACAAAAGGACATCACCTCCTAACCCATGACGTTTTAGTTTACTTTGAAGCTTCTCATGGTGGATTTTGTCGAACGCCTTCTGAAAATCCAAATACACCACATTTACCGGTTCACCTTTGTCCACATGTTTATTCACCCCTTCAAAAAAAGTAGATTTGTGAGGCAAGAGTTCCCTTGGGTAAATCCATGCTGGCTGTGTCCCATCAAACCATGTCTATCTACATTTTTTGTGATTTTATTCTTTATAACAGTTTTGATGATTTTTCCCGGCACTGAAATCAGGCTCACCGATCTAGTTTCCCGGATCACCATAATTCTGTGCCCTTCGCAAACAACCTATCACTTATGGCACCACAGACCAGATAAAATCATCACACCAGAATAAAACAGTAATTAAACTTTGTAATAGTATTGTGCAAATAGACAGTAAATCCAACCAGAACATTAAATGGGAGAAGTACAGTAGTGAAGGATAATATAAACTTGTAGTTTTCTTATTTTAAATCAAACAATGCACATTGGGAATGGCCTGTTAGCTAGGGCAACCAACATATGGATAGTAAAAAAAAACAAAAAAACAAAAAAAAAAACCACAACCCAATAAGGAACATTAACAGAGAAAGGTTGGAGGGGGAAAGCACTGAAGTACACAGCTTTCAAAAATTGTCTTTATTCCTGAGTACCCAAAAATTGGGGGAGGGGGAACAGAACAGATCCCAATGTCACCAATTTATAAAGGGTGCACCCTTTCCCAAAAGCTATCAAGAAATGAAGAAGTCCCTCCTAATAATAGAGCTGGCTAGATGTCAAACCAAACAGATGAACACTGCAGTGTGTGAAAGTTCTCTCTCTCCTGGAGAGCTTCCCCAAATGGTTTACTTAGTACTAAACAGAAAGCGGCCTGGTTTCAGTCTCTTACAGAAAGACTGCAATCCATCAGCTTCTCTTTCCCATTCCTATATCATGTGGATGTACCTGCCAGCAAGGGTTTTGCTTGACTTCGGCTGAAAGGCTGAAGCAGTTAAGATAAGATACTGAATTTGGGACAAAAGGCAAGGAAATAAACTCTCTCCCTCCTCTGTTAAGATGCTTACTTAACTCAGTCTTTTAGGAGGGTGATCCAGCCATGTGCACCTGAGCCTGGATATCTCTGGAAAGGAAGTCTCTCAGTCTCTCGGCTCCTGGCTCCTCTGTCCCTTATTGGGATTCTGCATGTAGCTCAGCTATGAACAGCTGTCTTTCTTTTTCCTTAGGGGCAGATTTTCAAAGGGATACGCTCATAACCCCCGAAAACCTGCCCTGCGCGTGCCCGGCCTATCTTGCATAGGCTCGGCGGCGCGCACAAGCCCTGGGACGCGCGTATGTCCTGGGGCTTCGAATAAGGGGCTGGCTGGGGGCGTGTCCGGGGGCATGGCAGTGGTCCGTGGGCAGTCCGTGGGTGGGGCCAGAGGCATGATGGTGGTCCGGGGGCGAGGCCAGGTGCTTCGGCACAGCGGCCTTTACCAGGACAGGAAGCCAGCGGCAGCCGTAACTCCACGAAATAAGGTAGGGGGGGGATTTAGTTAGGGCTGGGGGGTGGGTTAGATAGGGGAAGGGAGGGAAAGGTGGGGGGGGACCATAAAAAAGTTCTCTCCAAGGCTGCTCCAATTTCGGAGCAGCCTCAGAGGGAACGGAGGCAGGCTGCTCGGCTCAGCGTGCGCAGGTCGCACAATTGTGCCGCGCGCATTTTATAAAATCAGGCGTAGATCTGTTTGCGCCGGGTTGTGCGAACAAATCTGCGCCCTCGCGTAAGTTTAAAGATTTGCCCCTTAGAGAGCAACTTCTGACTCTCCCTCTCAATAAACAGTTCTTCAGGAGAAGAACTGATTGCAGGACTGCCAGATGCAATCCTCTCTTCCTGGCTCCCACTCCTGGCTGTCCCCACCCCTCACACAGACAAAGCTAACAAATTGTGCCTTTTCTTCCTTAATTGGTCTCCCAGCATTCCTTTGGCTTCCTCCTCTGCTGGATATATAGTGCTGTTCTCTGGGGAGGCTAAACAGTCCAGTCCTTTTCCCAACTTGTTAAACCTGTAAGTACTGGATACTGGTTCTTGCAGAACATTTGTCCTTCACAGGAGGGCACACATTGGTTTTCATGTATTTTTAATATTCCTTCACTTTGGCGGCTTGCAGGCTCTGCAGGGTTCAAAACCCCTTTTTGGCAGGTCCAAAACACATCACTCAGATCTAGACATAGCTCAGGTCACATTATAAGGCTCCAACACATGATAAGCTTGTTTGGGCAGGAACCTGGTTTGTATTAGCTTGCTCCATATGAACCTGCAGATCTGCCACTAGTAATCTGTACCCTATCATTAAAGATAGTCAAAATACTTGAAGGAGAATGGCCAATGAAATGACAATTTTTTAAAAAGCCTCCAGGGGTAATCCAAGAAGCTGTAGACTAGCGAGCCTGATTACTGTTTCAGGCATAGTGGTAGAAGCAAACTTTTTAAAATCAAACTTACTGGTCACATGGATAAAGATGGCCTAATGGAGGAGCAACCAACAGGTTTAGAAAAGGGAAGACTTGCTTTACCAGACTACTGAATTTTTTGAAGGTTGAGCAGGTCAATATAGCATATCTCAGGGACAGGCAACTCTGGTCCTTGAGTGCCACTAACAGGTGTGGTTTTCAGGACATACAGAATGAATATGCATGAGATATATGTGCATACAGTGAAGGCAGTGCATGTAAATATACCTCATGCATATTCATTGTGGATATCCTGAAAACTAGACCTGGTTGTGGCACTTTAGGAACAAAGGTGCCAATCCTAGGTGTATCTGGATTTTCGGAGGGCATCTGACAAAGTCCCTTATGAAAGATTCCTGGGAAAATTAAAAAGTCATGGGACAGGAGACAATGTCCTACTGTGGACTGGCAACTGGATAAAAGATAGGAAACAGAGAGAAGGGCTAAATAGTCAGGTTTTCCAGTGAAGAAAGGTAAATAGTGGTGTGCCCAGGGATTTGAAGTAGGATCAGTACTTTTTAAACCTCATATTGCAAACCAGTAAAAGGTTGCGGCCCGTTCTAATGACCCACAATACAGAGATGATTTTCTTAGATGATAACTTTCAAAGCAGCGCATGGGCACACATTGGTGGATATGAGTCAGCGTGTGCCCAGGGACGAGGCGATTTTATAACTTGTGTATATCATAAAATAGCCTGAGCACGCACATGAGTGTTCCTAGTTATAAGTAATTACAACAATAAGTTGTTGTAGTCGGAATAGTCAATTGATTGAGTATTCCAAAACCTTGAGTCTGAAGGTGCAAGGTATTTAGGTTTGCCTAGTTATAAGTAGGCATGCAAATTCCAATTCTACTGCGTAAGTCAGGGTAGTTTTTAACAGGCCACGTCATTTAACAGGCCACGTCATTGCCAGTTTCACTAGTTCACCCAGTTAAGAGCTAGGTCATCCATACCCCCAACGTTTGATAACCAGCACTCCCTCCTCCCCAGTTATCCCAGACAGTTTAAACCCCTCCAAAATGGCGGGGGGGGGGGGTTGTTTTGTTTTTTACTACTTACATCTCCTCCACAGCAGAAGAAAACTTACGCAGCAGAGGATATGGATGTGTGCTAAGATGCAAATTTATGCATTCATCTCTTGTCTACGGACCAAAATGCCCATGCTCTGCTCATCCCACACCTCTTTTTGATAGCGAGTGAGATGTGCGCGCAGTGAGCCTGTCTTATGCACTTTTTGCGTGCACCAGGCTTTAAAATTCACTTTTTAATGTTTTGTTCAAGCCATGCTTCTTCTTATTCCAAGATGCTAGTGGTAATGCTGGGCTTGGGCAGAAACTGCCTTCCTTGTGATCCTTCAAGCCCTGCACCACATTTCCCAGCCCCGTCATCTGCTCCAACTGCACAATCAAGGCTCAGGTGCAGTTTGTGTGGGGACTAAGTCTGGAAAGTTCTGACCACAAATGCTTGAAGCCTGGGGAACAAAACCCCACAACTGCAGGCCCTAATGGTGGGGGCAGACTTGGACGTAAAGACTTAGTTCATAGCATCTCATCATTGGGATACGTCCATCCCGGGCTATAACTTGTTAAGGACAGATGGGACACCAAATGGGGAGTAGCAGCACTTTATGTCAAAAACAATAGCAATGGAACCGAAATGCAAGGGACATGGGGTAGAGAAGAAGCATTATTTGCTATCCTTAAAAAAACAGAAGATGGCTCTTCCACAAGTGTGATCTACATCAGCGCTTCTCAACCGGTGTGTCGCGACACACCAGTGTGTCGCCAAGCACCGGCAGGTGTGTCGCGTGCTCCTGGTCTCTCCCACTGCTCTTCTTTCCCTGCTGCTGTTGCCGCTGGGTTATCAGCACGTTCAAGCCCAGTGGGAACGGCAGCGGTGCTAGAAGAAGCTGTGGCACCTTTGGCTGGCCTTTTCTTCTTCCCGCACCTGCACCCCCCCCCCCCCCCCGTGACCCGTAACAGGAAGTGATACGCGGTGTGGTGCGCAGGAAGGAGAAAGCCGTGCTGCGTGGAAAAGTAGTAGTGGCAGTAGCAGCATCGGCTCCCGAGCAATCGAAGCAGCCGGTAATCGGGAAAAGAGACAGCAGCAAGAGCCTCCCGCGACCGATGGGATTCTTCTTTCTTGGCCTGCGGGGGCTGGAGGAGGAGGCTGTTGCAGCTACCATTTGTGCTCGGGGGGGGGGGGGAGAGGAAGTGAGTAAGAGAAAGAGAGAGAAGCAGCCAGCCAGCCTGTGTGTAAGTGAGAGAATGTGTGTGTGATTGAGAGCCTGTGTATAAGTGAGAGAATGTATTTGATTGAGAGCAACTGGTCAGAGAGCTGATGAGTGTGTATATGTGAGAGACAATGAAAGTGACTGCTCAGGGAGATGACTGATGTGTATGTGAGAGTGTGAGACATTAGTCAGGGAGGTAACTGATGTGTGCGTGTGAGAGAGAAAAAGCATGGAAGTGAGAAATCTGGGTATGTGAGAAAGCATGGTAGTAAGAAGCCTGGTGTTGTGGGGGTGTGTGTGAAAGAAAGCATGGGAGTGAGAAGCCTGATTATGTGAGAGAGAGCATGGGAGTGGGAATCCTGTGTGTGTGTGCATGCACGAGAGAGAGACTGGTTGGTAAGGTGACGGTGTGTGTGTGAGAGAAAGAGAAAGAATGTGATTCAGGGAATGAGAAGCCTGTGCACGTGGAGAGCGAGCATGGAAATGAGAGAGAGACTTGTGTGTGTGCGTAACAGAGAGAAAGTGATTATGGAAATGAGAAGCCTGTGCATGTGAAGAGAGTGAGCATGGGAGTGAGAAACCTGTGTGTGTGAGACACAGCATGGGAGGGAGAAGCCTGTATATGTAAGACAGAACATGGGAGTGGGAAGCCTGTGTGTGTGTGTGTGTGTGTGTGTGTATGAGAGAGATCAGGTGACTGGTGTGTGTGTGTGTGAGAGAGAAAGAAAGTGGAATTATGGGAATGAGAAGCCTGTGCATGTGAAGAGTGAGCATGGGAGTGAGAAACCTGGGTGTGTGAGAGACACAGCATGGGAGTGAGAAGCCTGTATATCTGAAAGAGAACATGGGAGAGGGAAGCCTGTGGGTGTGTGTGTATGCATGAGAGAGATCAGGTGACTGGTATGTGTTTGTGTGTGTGTGTGTGTGTGTATGAGAGAGAAAAAAAGTGATTATGGGAATGAGAAGCCTGTGCATGTGAAGAGTGAGCATGGGAGTGAGAAACCTGGGTGTGTGTGAGACACAGCATAGGAGTGAGAAGCCTGTATATCTGAAGGAGAACATGGGAGTGGGAAGCCTGTGTGTGTGTGTGTGTGTGTGTGTGAGAGAGAGAGAGAGAGAGAAAGAAAGTGATTATGGGAATGAGAAGCCTGTGCATTTGGAGAGAACAAGCATGGGAGTGAGAGACTGGTGAGTGTATGTGAGACAGAGAAAGTGATTATGAGAGTGAGAAGCCCGTATATGTAAGTAGAACACGGGAGTGGGAAGCCTGTGTGTGTGTATGGCATGAGAGAAACTGTTCAGGAAGGTGACTGGTGTGTGTGTGTGCGTGTGTGTGTCAAAGACTGGGAGATGATAGGTGTGTGAGAGACAGAAACTGGTCACGGGGGCATGACTGGTACGGTGTGTGTGTGAGAGACATGGGCCCTAAGGAAGAGGACCATGAGTATAGAGCTTAGCCTCTACGGCTGCTTCTGGTGTGTGCTACGGCCTGCATGGAAGAGGAGTAGGAGAGCTGCTGGAGGGGGTAAGTAAAGGTGGCTTTTTAAGTTTATTTTTCTTGATTGACTGCCATTTTAATTATTTAATATTATGTGATGTGTCTGCTTTTTTGAAATATTTTATTGGTGTTTGGAGAATTTTTAATAGTTCTTATGAGTTTTTAATTGTTGGATGTTAATCTGTTCATAGCTGTTTTGAAACATTAATTCTGCTTATTAGTATAGTTTTACAATTATTTCTGTGTGTGGATCTATAGCTGCTTGCTAGTTCTGTTTTCCTAATAAGAGGTGTATTGGTTTTTAGGGCCTGATTTAATATTTGTAGTGTTGCCTTTTCATAGATAGGGTTGCTCCTGTTTGAGTGTATTCCATAATACAGGTGTAACTGTGTGCGGATTAGTTTATGTGCATTACTACAGTTCCTGGGAGTATGTTAGGTCGATTCTGTGTCTGTTACCGAGATGAGATATTATACTAGCATGTAAGCGTGTGTATCAGTCTTATTTGTTGTGTTTTCTCAAGAAGACATGCATTGGTGGTAAACTGCTGTCTTTTCATAAGTAGGGCTATTGAGCCTGGAAGTAGAAGGAGTTTGAGTTGCTGTTACTGAGATGACACCAGAACCAGAATATCTTTTTTGTAGAGTGAGTTGTATGGGGAATGTCATAATTCTGCTTTACATCCATTACTGTGGGTCAGGGGGGTTCCCGTGGATGCAAACTGTACTTTTACATCTAGCCCCGTGACGATCATGGTGTCATGCATGTGAGAACCATCTGTCAGGTGTGTCCCAACAGAAAAAAGGTTGAGAACCACTGGTACTCATGCCTCCAACCCAAACTGAAGACCTGGACCAAGATCTGATCATAGCCATCTAAAAGGTGGGAAGGAAAGGTGAAGGGTTACTTGTTGGAGATTTTAATCTAAGAAACTAAGTGAAACCACTTTGGTAATAACATAACAGATTTAAGTAAAAGACCTTCTTATCTATAAGCAATACATATTCACTAAACCATGTTCCACAAATGTTTTTTGTTGGAACGCTAAAGCGTTTTGCAACTGTTCAATCAATTGTAATCGTAGGTCTCACAATACTATGTATGCCCAATCCATTATACTATCTTTTATTCAATATTTTTGAAAAATTGCATTTAAATCTTAATTTCTATA
Organism: Rhinatrema bivittatum; assembly: GCF_901001135.1. Taxonomy (NCBI): domain Eukaryota; kingdom Metazoa; phylum Chordata; class Amphibia; order Gymnophiona; family Rhinatrematidae; genus Rhinatrema; species Rhinatrema bivittatum. The sequence goes on from NC_042615.1 coordinate 415,105,948, forward strand.
GAAAGGAACAAACATTTATCTTTGAGTCATGGTGATATGAGTACTTGCCAAAATGAGATCTTAAGAGTCCCTTTTTAAATTAATGAGATAAGCATGAAGTTCTTTTAAATAGCTCCTTTTAATTTGGTCCTCTGTTCCACTTCACCCATTGTCTCCCAGGTTTCTAGTTCCTCAAGGTACTTCTCCGTTTTATCAAAGTCTGATTTTTGAGTCGTGAGTCAAGTAAATGCTTGAAATGTCAGGGAAAAACAGAGATGATTTAGGGTTTTACCAACCCTAGGTACTTTTGCTACTGTGGCCCCCTGCCCCCTTCCAGTAAGATCAGACAACAGGGAGCAGGAGGTCTAAGGCACAGTCCGATAGTTTGCTCTGGCAGCTCAGGAGTAGATTGTGTGGCATAAATTGGAAAACTCTTGAAGTACACTGGCAAAATATCCATCTTTTATATTATGATATAAAAAATAAATTTCCAATCTGTATATATTTTTTAATTTGGTGAGGAAAAGGGGACTTAAGTATCAGTACAGAGATGAAATCTCAGGGTTGGGCAGAAGAGGATGGGGAGATTAAATGTGGTGGACTAGGAATGGGGTGTGAAGAAGGTGAAATAGCTAGGAGGGAAGAATATGAGAAAGAAAAAGGACAGGGATATATAAGCAGCAACAATGAGTAGTCTATGCGACGTCTGTGTGAATGAGCGAATCGTTTCGCTAAAACTGTTGAGTTTAAAGCTTGTGGATTTAATTTCATATGTCGTAATGTCGCGCCAATGTCGTAATAGCCGTGTCATGTTTTGTTACATCTGTGCTGAGTTTACTCTGAAAGCACAGAAAAGGAGTATGATTGCACTCATTAAGAAGGCATATGAGTTATACTTCGGGTGCAAAATTGGTGACCAGGACAGAGTATGGGCTCCTCATAGATGTTGCGCATCTTGTGCCAGTAGTCTGCAAGCTTGGCTGAAAGGTGTGCAACCATCCATGCAGTTTGCCATCCCAATGATATGGAGGGAACAAAAAGATCATATAACTGACTGTTACTTCTGCATGACTAATGTGTCAGGATACTCAAAGAACAGGAAGTTTGAGTACACTAACCTTGCATCGGCAATGAGACCAGTGCCACATGACGACAGTCTTCCTGTTCCAAAACCGCCAGAGGTGTGGACACTTGATGAGGATGAGGAGGGTAGGCGATGATAGCTAGCCATCGCAGATGAAAGCTGCGGCTGATCCTGACTTTGTGCCATCAACATCCAGCGATCATCATTTAATATCTCAGTCAGAGCTGAACGATCTGGTCAGAGATTTGGCTTTATCAAAGAGTCAGGCGGAACTGCTTGGGTCAAGGCTGCAAGGATGGAATCTTTTGTCATCTGATACGAAAATTTCAGTGTTTCGCAGCCGTCATGAAGATTTGACAAAATATTTCAACCAAGTAGATAGTCTGAATTTTTGCTGTGACATCAATGGATTGTTTTGTGCTTTCAGATGTGACCAAGACCCAACAGAATGGCGACTCTTTATTGATTCATCAATCTTAACTTTGAAGGCTGTTTTGCTGCACAACGGCAATATCTACCCATCAATACCTGACTGACATGCCATTCATATGAAAGAAACGTATGAGAACATGCAGCTACTGCTGAACCACATTGAGTACTCTAGGTACAACTGGAATTTATGTGGTGATCTCAAGGTAGTTGCAATTTTACTGGGTCTGCAGCTTGGTTACACCAAGTATTGTTCCTTCCTTTGTGAGTGGGACAGTTGAGCAAGAGATGCGCATTACATCAGAAAAGTCTGGCCTCTCCGCAAGAAGTTGGTTCCAGGGCAGAAGAATGTTGCGCACAACTCATTGGTGGATCCAAGTAAGATATTTCTTCCACCTTTGCACATCAAACTTGGGCTGATGAAAAACTTCATTAAGGCAATGAACAAGCAAAGTAAAGCTTTTGATTATTTGCGGCAAACGTTTCCGCGCATAAGTGACGCCAAGATAAAAGAAGGTGTTTTCGTTGGCTCACAAATCCAAGCTGTGATGGTCTTCTGCAAGGTACAGAACGTGTTGCGTGGACAGCCTTCAAGAATCTTGTTTGTAACTTTCTAGGCAACTATAAGGCAGCAGACTATGTCGAACAGGTTGAAAATCTGCTTCAAGCACACAAATTGATGAAGTGCAACATGTCATTGAAGATACATTTTCTTCATTCCCACTTGGACTTCTTACCAGACAACGGCGCTGTGAGTGACAAACTTGGTGAAAGCTTTCATCAAGACATTGTCAAAATGGAGAAACGATATCAAGGGAAATGGAACCCCTCCATGATGGGTGAAAATTGTGGACTCTCATCAGCGAAGCGTTGGACAGTGATTACAAACGAAAATCTGTGGCAAAACATTTTTAGTTTTGTTTTCTGGTGCCAACATTGCCATTATAGCTTATGCCGCTACAGTTTATGAATGTTTAATGTATATCGCATTTTTCTGGCAAACGGTACATGATACAGACATAATAAATGCATATTTGTATTCAGCTTGTTAAAATCTACTTGTTTCACTGAAGGTTGTGGAGGAAACAAAATGTTCCCAGAAATTTGTTTACCAGTGTTATCTATGAGATAGAATGACAGGACAATCATTCTGGCACAGCACGATGTAGGAATTGATGTCCATGATTAAGAAAGGGATGCCTGGCCCTGCTGTGCTTGATAGATGGTGCACAGTGGAGTGCAGAGCCAAATGCTGTGCTGGACCGGACGCTTTGGCTTCCCTCCTAGCCGAGGCCTTTCCACATGTGCCACTGAAAACATCTTTACCCAGACTTCTCTTGGGTGCCACAAGAGGGGGGGGGGGGGGAAGGAATGCGTATGAGGAGGCTGGGGCCATAAGAGCCTGCCACTAATTTTCCAGTTGCCAGTGCTGCTAACTTTGCCTGGCATGATGCTGAGCGCTGCTGCGCCCATACCATCCTGTCAATCATTTTACAAGCTGTAGTCCTCTTCCACCAGCCCAGTAAGGTTCCTCCACTTTATTTTCTGCGGAGGTGGAAGTTGACCTATATAATCATCCATTGTACCTGAAGACTGGAGGATAGCAAATGTAACCCCAATATTTAAAAAGGGCTCCAGGGGCGATCCGGGAAACTACAGACCGGTTAGCCTGACTTCAGTGCCAGGAAAAATAGTGGAAAGTGTTCTAAACATCAAAATCACAGAACATATAGAAAGACATGGTTTAATGGAACAAAGTCAGCATGGCTTTACCCAGGGCAAGTCTTGCCTCACAAATCTGCTTCACTTTTTTGAAGGAGTTAATAAACATGTGGATAAAGGTGAACCGGTAGATATAGTATACTTGGACTTTCAGAAGGCGTTTGACAAAGTTCCTCATGAGAGGCTTCTAGGAAAAGTAAAAAGTCATGGGATAGGTGGCAATGTCCTTTCGTGGATTGCAAACTGGCTAAAAGACAGGAAACAGAGAGTAGGATTAAATGGACAATTTTCTCAGGGGAAGGGAGTGGACAGTGGAGTGCCTCAGGGATCTGTATTGGGGCCCTTACTTTTCAATATATTTATAAATGATCTGGAAAGAAATACGACGAGTGAGATAACCAAATTTGCAGATGACACAAAATTGTTCAGAGCAGTTAAATCACAAGCAGATTGTGATAAATTGCAGGAAGACCTTATGAGACTGGAAAATTGGGCATCCAAATGGCAGATGAAATTTAATGTGGATAAGTGCAAGGTGATGCATATAGGGAAAAATAACCCATGCTATAATTACACAATGTTGGGTTCCATATTAGGTGCTACAACCCAAGAAAGAGAGCTAGGTGTCATAGTGGATAACACATTGAAATCGTCGGTACAGTGTGCTGCGGCAGTCAAAAAAGCAAACAGAATGTTGGGAATTATTAGAAAGGGAATGGTGAATAAAACGGAAAATGTCATAATGCCTCTGTATCTCTCCATGGTGAGATCGCACCTTGAATACTGTGTACAATTCTGGTCGCCGCATCTCAAAAAAGATATAATTGCGATGGAGAAGATACAGAGAAGGGCTACCAAAATGATAAGGGGAATGGAACAACTCCCCTATGAGGAAAGACTAAAGAGGTTAGGACTTTTCAGCTTGGAGAAGAGACGACTGAGGGGGGATATGATAGAGGTGTTTAAAATCAGGAGAGGTCTAGAACGGGTAGATGTGAATCGGTTATTTACTCTTTCGGATAGTAGAAAGACTAGGGGGCACTCCATGAAGTTAGCATGGGGCACATTTAAAACTAATCGGAGAAAGTTCTTTTTTACTCAACGCACAATTAAACTCTGGAATTTGTTGCCAGAGGATGTGGTTAGTGCAGTTAGTATAGCTGTGTTTAAAAAAGGATTGGATAAGTTCTTGGAGGAGAAGTCCATTACCTGCTATTAAGTTCACTTAGAAAATAGCCACTGCCATTAGCAATGGTTACATGGAATAGACTTAGTTTTTGGGTACTTGCCAGGTTCTTATGGCCTGGATTGGCCACTGTTGGAAACAGGATGCTGGGCTTGATGGACCCTTGGTCTGACCCAGTATGGCATTTTCTTATGTTCTTAACATAAGAAATTGCCATGCTGGGTCAGACCAAGGGTCCATCAAGCCCAGCATCCTGTTTCCAACAGAGACCAAACCAGGCCACAAGAACCTGGGAATTACCCAAACACTAAGAAGATCCCATGCTATGCTTTTATCTATTTTTAATGCTTTGGTCATGTTGTTTAGTATTGCTGACTGCGTTGTAACAGTTTTATTTTATGACTTGATTACTATGTATGTTGGTTGTAATCCGTTGAGACTGGTGGATCAGCGAAATACAAATTGTTTAAATAAATAAATGGTGGGCCACCTTTCAATGGATACTTTCATAGGTAAATCCCATAAACTCTTACTAGTTAAATCTTGTGTGATTGGCAAAAGATGCATTTTGCTTAAATGGTTAGACAGAGCAACACCTGATGTTGCAATGTAGAAAGCTGAAATGCTAGATATGCAATATATGGAACTTGGAACTGCATCTTTGAGGACAGATAAAAAAGGCTTTTAAAGAAATTTGAGGTCCCCACATAAAACCTCTCGCAAATGATATTCAACAAAAACTACAATTCTTAAATAACTGATTTTGGTTATTGCATTAGGAAATTTTCTGTTATATGCACAAGGATGTTATTTATTTATTTAAAACTTTTTATATACCGGCATTCGTGTGGACATCATACCGGTTTACAGTATAACAGAAATGCTTGAAAATACATGTAACAGGGATCAAATAAAAGTGAGGCGCGGGGCACACAGATGTCAGGCTAGAGAGACAGAGCAACTGGCGAGAAATTATTGAATAAGAGACAAATTATTAAAAACATGAGAAACTGTAGAACAACATATCTAGGTGGGGAAAATCATAACTGCTAGGGTATATATACAAGGGGGCATAATCATAAATAGCACATGGTAGAGGAAATGTTATGCTATGGGGCAAAGCTCAGTAATGATTGTCATCTTCTGAAATTATACTGTATGCCAAGTTATTGTTGAGCTACTGAATGGGATGAAGAGGGAAAACTGTTTTAGCTATAAAAGTTTTATTGTAATATTTGATTAAAAATTTAATAAAGATAATTTTAAAAATGGCAAAAAGATGTTATGTTTAATTTTGTACCCTGCAGAAATTGTGGGTTATGACAGCTTCTACTCACTTAAAGATTCACTGAAACATACAATTTGACCAGAGGTGCCTGAACTTTTGCACACAGCTATATTTGAACCTCTTAGGAAGGACAATAATGAGCTTCCCCATGGAGCTTGCAGTCCTACGACTGCAGGCTCATTTCCAAAGGGAAAACCCTTGTAGAGTTTGCCTTTGAAAATCCCACTGACTGAAAGTACAAACTGGAAATTACACATAGAGATTTGATTATGCAATCTTCACATGGAGTTTCCCTCCCCTGACCAATTCTCGCTCATTTAGCTCAGCGGGCACTAGTATGCACATATGGCAGATTCAGTAAAGTCCACGGGAGAGTGGGCGAACTTCCCGGTGCGCACACAGGCCACTTGCCTGTGTGCGCGATTCAGTATTTAAATTAGGTCCGGCGGTAGAAACGGGCAAAAGGAGGCGCCAGGGACACTAGAGCGTCCCTAGTGCCTCCTTTTGGCCCGGAGCAGCAGCTGTCAGCGGGTTTGACAGCCGACGCTCAATTTTGCTAGCATCGGTTCTCGACCCAGCTGACAGCCACGGGCTCAGAAACCAGACGCCGGCAAAATTGAGCATCCGGTTTTCGACCCGACACCCAACGGCTGACTTCAATTTTTTTTTTTTTTAAACTTTTTTTACCCTTCCGATAAGTCTTAAATGTGCTACTTGCTAACTTCATGGAATGCCCCCTAGTCCTTCTATTATTCGAAAGTGTAAATAACAGATTCACATCTACTCATTTAAGACCTCTATCATATCCTCCCTCAGCCGTCTCTGCTCCAAGATGAACAGCCCTAACCTCTTCAGCCTTTCCTCATAGGGGAGTTGTTCCATTCCCCTTATCATATTGGTAGCCCTTCTCTGTACCTTCACCGTCACAATTATATCTTTTTTGAGATGCAGCGACCAGAATTGTACACAGTATTCAAGGTGTGGTCTCACCATGGAGCGATTATAGAGGCTTTATGACATTTTCCATTTTATTCACCATTCCCTTTGTAATAATTCCCAAAATCCTTTTGCGTTTTTGACTGCTGCAGCACACTGAACCGACGATTTCAATGTTTTATCCGCTATGACGCCTAGATCTCTTTCTTGCGTGGTAACACCTAATATGGAACCTAACATTCAGGTCGATACTGTAAGACCGCGGGAGAGAGGACGAACGCCCGCTCTCCCGGCGCGCGCACCAGCCCTTCGCCGGTGTGGGCGATTCAGTATTTAAATGAGGTGACGCGGGAAAAACGGGGAAAAGGAGGCGCTAGGGACACTAGCGCGTCCCTAGCGCCTCCTTTTTGTCAGGAGCGGCGGCTGTCAGCGGGTTTGACAGCCGACGCTCAATTTTGCCGGCGTCGGTTCTGGAGCCCGCTGACAGCCACGGGCTCGGAAACCGGACACCGGCAAAATTGAGCGTCCGGTTTTCGGCCCGACAGCCGCGGGCCGAATTCAAATTTTTTAATTTTTTTTTTTTACTTTTTTTTACTTTTGGGGACCTCCGACTTAATATCGCCATGATATTAAGTCGGAGGGTGCACAGAAAAGCAGTTTTTACTGCTTTTCTGTGCACTTTCCTGGCGCCGGAAGAAATTAGCGCCGACCTTTGGGTCGGCGCTAATTTCTTAGAGTAAAATGTGCGGCTTGGCTGCACATTTTACTTACTGAATCGCGCGCGCATACCTAATAGGGCCATCAACATGCATTTGCATGTTGAGGGCGCTATTAGGTGCCGCGGGTGGGGCGCTTGTTTTCCTCCCCTTACTGAATAAGGGGTAAGGGAAAACACGCGTCCAGAGCAGGCTGACAGTGCGCTCCGACGGAGCACACTTTACTGTATCGACCTGATTGTGTAACTATGGCATGGGTTATTTTCCCTATATGCATCACTTGCACTTATCCACATTAAATTTCATCTGCCACTTTGATGCCCAATTTACCAGTCTCAAAGTCTTCCTGCAATTTATCACAATCTGCTGTGATTTAACTACTCTGAACAATCTTGTATCATCTGCAAATTTAATTACCTTACTCATCATATTTCTTTCCAGATAATTTATAAATATATTGAAAAGTACGGGTACCAATACAGATCCCTGAGGCACTCCACTGCCCACACTCTTCCACTGAGAAAATTGTCCATTTAATCCTACTCTCTGTTTCCTGTCTTTTAGCCAGTTTGTAATCCACGAAAGGACATCGCCACCTATCCCATGACTTTTTACTTTTCCTAGCAGCCTCTCATGAGGAACTTTGTCAAACACCTTCTGAAAATCCAAGTGCACTACATTTACCGGTTCACCTTTATCCACATGTTTATTAACTCCTTCAAAAAAGTGAAGCAGATTTGTGAGGCAAGACTTGCCTTGGGTAAAGCCATGCTGACTTTGTTCCATTAAATCATGTCTTTCTATACATTCTGTGATTTTGATGTTTAGAACACGTTCCACTATTTTTCCTGGCACTGAAGTCTGGCTAATTGGTCTGTAGTTTCCCGGATCGCCCCTGGAGCCCTTTTTAAATACTGGGGTTACATTAGCTGTCCTCCAGTCTTCAGGTACAATGGATGATTTTAATGATAGGTTACAAATTTTTACTAATAGGTCTGAAATTTCATTTCTTAGTTCCTTCAGAACTCTGGAGTGTACACCATCCGGTCCAGGTAATTTACTACTCTTCCGTTTGTCAATCAGGTCTACCACATCTTCTAGGTTCACCGTGATTTGGTTCAGTCCATCTGAATCATTACCCATGAAAACCTCCAGTACCTCCCCAACATCCTCTTCAGTAAACACCGAAGAAAAGAAATCATTTAATCTTTCAGCGATGGCCTTATCTTCTTCTAAGTGCCCCTTTAACCCCTCGATCATCTAATGGTCCAACTGACTCCCTCACAGGCTTTCTGCTTCGGATATATTTTAAAAAGTTTTTACTGTGAGTTTTTGCCTCTACAGCCAACTTCTTTTCAAATTCTCTCTTAGCCTGTCTTATCAATGTCTCACATTTAACTTGCCAACGTTTAGGCATTATCCTATTTTCTTCTGTTGGATCCTTCTTCCAAGTTTTGAATGAAGATCTTTTGGCTAAAATAGCTTCTTTCACCTTCTTTCCACCTTTCTTAATGTGTGGAATACATCTGGACTGTGCTTCTAGAATGGTATTTTTTAACAATGCTCCTTTCAGTTTTTTTCTAACTATTTTTCTCATTTTATCAAAGTTTCCCTTTTGAAAGTTTAGCACGAGAGCCGTGGATTTGCTTACTGTCCCCCTTCCAGTCATTAATTCAAATTTGATCATATTATGATCACTATTGCCAAGCGGCCCCACCACAGTTACCTCTCTCACAAAATCCTGTGCTCCACTGAGAATTAGATCTAAAATTGCTCCCTCTCTCGTCAGTTCCTGAACCAATTGATCCATAAAGCTATCATTTATTCCATCCAGGAACTGTATCTCTCTAGCATGTCCCGATGATACAGTTATCCAGTCAATATTGGGGTAATTGAAGTCTCCCATTATTACCGTACTACCAATTTGGTTAGCTTCCCAATTTCTCTTAGCATTTCATTGTCCGTCTCACCAACTTGACCAGGTGGCCGGTAGTATACTCCTATCACTATAGTCTTCCCCGACACACAAGGGATTTCTACCCATAAAGATTCAATTGTGCATTTAGTCTCATGCAGGATGTTTATCCTGTTGGACTCTATGCCATCCCAGACAAAGCGCCACACTGCCTCCCGGGTGCTCCTCTCTGTCACTGCGATATAATTTGTACCCCGGTATAGCACTGTCCCAATGGTTGTCCTCCTTCCACCATGAATCTGAGAGGCCAATTAAGTCTATGTCATCATTCACTGCTATACATTCTAATTCTCCCATCTTACTTCTTAGACTTCTGGCATTAGCATACAAACATTTCAAAGTTGGTTTTTTGTTTGTATTTTCATTCTGCTTTTTAATTGATAGGGATAAGTTAGAATTTTTTAGCTCAGGTGAGTTTTTAGTTACAGGCACTTGGACTACTTTTCTTATCATTGGAACCTCACTGTTGAGATGCCCTAATTCTAATGCATCATTAGAATCCTTTGAAGATACCTCTCTCCGAACAATGCGCTGCTGAGCGACTGTCGGCTTTCCCCTTTGTTCTAGTTTAAAAGCTGCTCTATCTCCTTTTTGAAGGTTAGTGCCAGTAGTCTGGTTCCACCCTGGTTAAGGTGGAGCCCATCCCTTCGGAAGAGACTTCCCCTTCCCCAAAAGGTTCCCCAGTTCCTAACAAAACTGAATCCCTCTTCTTTGCACCATCGTCTCATCCACGCATTGAAACTCCGGAGCTCTGCCTGCCTCTGGTGACCTGCGCGTGGAACAGGGAGCATTTCAGAGAATGCTACCCTGGAGGTTCTGGATTTAAGCTTCCTACCTAAGATCCTAAATTTGGCTTCCAGAACCTCCCTCCCACATTTTCCTATGTCGTTGGTGCCCACACGTACCACGCAGCCGGCTCCTCCCCAGCACTGTCTAAAATCCTATCTAGGTGACGCGAGAGGTCCACCACCTTCGCACCAGGTAGGCATGTAACCAGGCATGCTTGTGATTTAACTACTCTGAACAATTTTGTATCATCTGCAAATTTGATTACCTCACTCATCGTATTTCTTTCCAGATCATTTATAAATATATTGAAAAGTAAGGATCCCAATACATATCCCTGAGGCACTCCACTGCCCACTCCCTGCACTGAGAAAATTGTCCATTTAATCCTACTCTCTGTTTCTTGTCTTTTAGCCAGTTTCTAATCCATGAAAGGACATCGCTACCTATCCCATGAGTTTTTATTTTTCCTAGAAGCCTCTCATGAGGAACTTTGTCAAATACCTTCTGAAAATCCAAGTACACTACATCTACTGGTTCACCTTTGTCCACATGTTTAACTCCTTCAAAAAAGTGAAGCAGATTTGTGAGGCAAGACTTGCCTTGGGTAAAGCCATGCTGACTTTGTTCCATTAAACCATGTCTTTCTATATGTTCTGTGATTTTGATGTTTAGAACACTTTCCACTATTTTTCCTGGCACTGAAGTCAGGCTAACCAGTCTGTAGTTTCCTGGATCGCCCCTGGAGCCCTTTTTAAATATTGGGGTTACATTAGCTATCCTCCAGTCTTCAGGTACAATGGATGATTTTAATGATAGGTTACAAATTTTTAGTAATAGGTCTGAAATTTCATTTTTTAGTTCCTTCAGAACTCTGGGGTGTATACCATCCGGTCCATGTGATTTACTACTCTTCAGTTTGTCAATCAGGCAAAGACCAGATGAATAAAAAAAAAAATTCAGAACTTGAATAGAGACTGCACAGAAAGTAAAAAAGCAGCAATCTGCGTGATATGGAATGTATAAGGAGACAATTGAAGTTGGGCCATCTCCGTGTCCCAGACTATATTATATCAGTCTCATTAAAATATATATGAACCTCCTTATTCCTATTCAGTTATGCAAAGTAGCATTGGTCCCCTATAGGAAAAGGTAAGGAAAAGACAGTGAGCATGGAAGGGGCATGATGTCAGCGAGAAGTAAGGGCAAGAACCCTTTCAGTTTGTTTTTCAGAAACATTAAGGAACTGAGATCCTTTTGATCTCAAGTGTAGATACAATCAGACATGGGTTCAACCAAGGAAACAGTTATGTTCTAATCCTTTTGTCTATCACTGCTGCATTTGGCACTTTAAACCACAAAATTTTACTCCACCGTTTCAGAGAATATAGAATTGCCAGAGGTGTACTGGCTTGGTTCTCATTGTACCTCTCAGACTGCTCCCACCAAATTTGAATTGAGCCCTCTTCATTTTGGCGAACCATCAATACTACAGTTCCTTTCAGCTGCTCTCTTTAACATTTATATGACCCCTATTTATACAATATTGGTGGGTTTGGGTTTGAATTACAGAATATACGAGGATAATGTTACATTTTTTGTACCACTGATGTCTTCATGGCAGTCTATATTCCAGATAGTCTCAATTTGTCTCTCAGTGGTAAAACAATAGCTTTTACACAACAAACTAGCACTCAACATAGAGAAGACTGAGGTCTTAATTCTTGAGAGGCTTCCAACACACAGTCTACTTACTTTTGAAGGACATGAGATCCCCATTAAATCTCAAGTTAAAAGCCTGGGAATAATTCTGGACTCAAGTCCGTTGATGCAACCATGGTCACCAAGGAATATTGTTTAAATTGTGTATCTTACATTGATTGATTAAAGCCTCCTGTGGAGCCACATGATATTGAACTGTCATGCAGGCAATAGTATTTTCAGGTCTTGAATACAACAGTTGTATTTAGGTGTTCCTGATTCTTTCTTGAGAACACTTTGCAAAAATACAACAGTTCATGTCTTGACAGGCATAGATATCAGAGCACATATTACACCAGTACTTAAGAGAGATTCACTGGCTGCCCATGGCTTGCAAAACAGGTGTTTTGATAAACAAGCTCCCATAGATCAGTGCTATCCTTCAGATTTACACTCCATCTTATATATTATGATTATCGCAATCAGATCATCTTGATATTTGTTATTAAAGCTCTGTTGTTAAAGCTGAGAGTAGCAGTCTCTTATTAACGGAGTTGCTGGAGATAGCAATCTGATATTGTTTAGAATAGTTGTGGGTGGATCCTTGGACCAGTGGCAGGTGACCACGCCCTCGGGGGAGATCCCGAGAGGGACCACTGGTCAGGCTTAGTGTAGGAGACAGACACACACACTAGTCCTTTTATTAGACAATATATTAAACCACCAGAGGTGGCAGTAGTGAGCTAGAAGCGCCTGGCTGGGCTGAAGTCCCTCAGGTATTGGAACAGCAATCCCAAGGTGGGATTGCTGTTCCAATTGCTGTTCTTAGTGAGTAGATATCCTATCTACTCACTAAGAAAGTGAGTAGATAGGATATGCAGAGTTCTGGAACAAGTCCTTGATGGTAACACTCACACCATAGTCTCTTGAGGCAGCCCAGGAATTGGAATGCAGGAGGCCCTTGAGGAGCGAGTACCTGGTCCCAGGGAAAGTTCTGAGAGATAGATGGAAACTCACTAATGTTGTAAGCAGCGATGACTTCTTAGCAGAAGTGGTATTCAGGAGCTGGTCCAGGACATGGGCCCTTAAGGAGCGAGTACCGGTTCCAGACTGTGACCTGAAAAGAAAAAGAGAGAGCGAGGCCCCCGAGGAGCAGGTACCTCTAGTGAAGTCCGAGGAGGCAGAGTAGCTCGGGTTGGGGAGAGCGAATCCCATCCGCAGCGACCTGGAGGAAGCTAGTTAAACCTATCCCTTGCTAACTCGTCTTGTTAGCGAAAACTGAGACCTTAAATATCTGGAGCTGATGATGTCATCTCAGGGGGATGCCCCTGAGGTATGCGCCAACGCCGGTACATCAGTCTGGCCGTGTGTGTGCACCCTTAGGCACCTGGTCAACATGGCGGCTTGCAGCATCGAGCCGGTCCAGGGACGCCGGAGGACGACGATGTGGAGGCGCTGCAGCAGCTAGCCTTCCATCAACCCCAGAGGGAGTCGCCAACAAGGTAAGGTGGGCGGAGCGGAGCGGAGACATCGGGCAGCGATGGACACAACAATATTCCCTCATTAAAAGCAGTATATTTGGCTAAAACTTGGGACAAGGCTTTTTCTGTACCTACACCAACCTTTTGGAACATTCTTCCTGAGCAAAAATGTACATTTGGACATAGACCTTCAGAAAGTTTTTAAAGACATTTCAGTTTCCGTTAACATTTTCAGTTGAAACATCTTAGCATGAGAATCCTTCTAAGGTTAGTTAGATCCTTACAGTGGAGCAGACGTTTTAAATGTTGATTGGGTAGACAGCTGATATGTCCTTTTTTTAGTTAGTTTGTGATTTGTTTTTGTCACTTTTGTGACCTGCCTTGAACTTTGGCTAGTGCAGGATAAAAATCTTCTTAACTAAAATTAATAAAAATGGCTGCCCATACTTCAATTGCAAGCCTCCCTTATTGTCATATAGTTTCCAAAACATATTTGGTCTCACCTCATGAGTTTTGTTGTGCTTGTGCACATATTTGAGTAGCTATGTATTTTTCTGTATCATCTCTTATCGTCAGAGAGCACTTGTCCTCTCACTCTAGATTTTAATCTGTGATGAAGTATATATCCCTCACACAAGAAAGCAAGAAGAAATACGCAAAGGCAAGGTCTGCAAGTGCTCAGCCCAAGGGAAGAGGTATTATCATTTGTATATTGTTCCCAGTCATACGTATTGCTGTGAAGAGACACATAAGAGATGGTCCCTTCCCCTTGGAGAATGCAATCTAGTCAAGTCAAGAAAGACAGATAAGACACAAACAAAAACAAGCCTTTGAGTTAAAGCAGTGATGACATCATTGGGAAGAATCAAACCAGGTGGATTATAGGTGAAATTAATTAAGGAAGATATAACTTTAAACTGCGAAGATTAAGACCTCAAGAGTCTGTATCAGAATGCAGTAGTAGGGTGGGTGGTACTCAAGTCCTTCCAAAAAAGTATAAACAATACAATTCTCCAACACCCTAAACTGATTCCCAGACTCATCAGCATGATAGCTTAATATAGATTTCAGCAATCTTAAACAATTTACTTGAAACCAAAAAGGAAAATACTGTTAAATCAGCAAATAAAACACACATATTGCCCATTGAAAATAGTACCCAGCAATGACAGAAAACAATTTTCTTATCTGAAAAACTAGGACGATTTATCTGTAAGCATGCGCAAAAGAAAAGAATGTTTCACCCTAGAAGCATAAAGGGTCCTGGGCAATTTTCCCTCTAAGATGCATACATGCTAGACCACACAGCAGTCTTCCAGCGGCCGCGCAAGCCACACAGGTACCTATTCAAGACCCAGCAGGAGAAGCAGCACCATAAGCAGCTTCAAAACTTGCAGGCGGGCACTTCCTGCCTGTAGATCTTGAGATGGGCAAGTTTCTCGTGGTGCTGGACCAACAAGAGAGAACGGTCAGCAGCCTCAGAATGGGCTCCTGCCACTCAGCTGATGTAGTCAGAAGTGAAGGCTGTGGAAGTGGGGGGAAGCACACGATGGGGTGGGGTGGGCAAGAGACAGAGGAACCAAATGTCAGGATAGGAGAGGCAATAGGTGGCAAGCAGATGCTGGGAAAGGGGAGGGAAGACTGAGGGCAGATACTTGGAGAAAGAGGGAAAAGGGCAGCTAGACAGAAAGAGGTAGGAGGGTAGATGCTGGGGAAGAAAGAAATGAAGGGTTGTGGAGGAAAAGGATAAAAATGGGAAAGGAAACATTATATGGATAAGGGATAATTGGAGGGGAAGGGAGACAAAGGAAAGTGATGGAAGGATAGGAAAGAGAAAATGATGGTGTTTTCCTATAAATTCCTATGGAGTCAAGATCTTGAGTAGGCATTTTGAGTGTGCGGATATCACAGCCTGCACATGCTCAATATAATTTTCTTACCCTTTATGTAGGTGACCAACATTATGCAAGAAATTCTGCATGTCTGATAAAGGTTAACGAGGTGCACGCACGCATAGGGAAATGAAGCGATTAGAGAGTAATTTTAAGACTTGCACATACGTACAAAGTGTTCGGATACTTTTTACTCACAAACTTTACACTCATTTTCAAGGTGAAAGCATGTGTTTACTTTCAATTAGAAAATTATCTGCACACATTTACACCTGCTAATTTTTACAGGTAGAATTTTTAAAGATAAATTTAAAAATATGTGCACAAGTGCAAACCCTCTATAACCTATACAAAATTGTTAAAATATTTAGACCACAAATTTATTCAGACAAGAATGTTATTTACTAAGTAAAGTATATCATCGACTGCAGTACACCAACTCACCCTGACTAGACTTGGGGTCATAGATGCACAAAAGATCTTCACTTGCTTCAGACATTTTTCATGAGACATAAAACTGCACACTGTGAAAATAAAACAAATTTTAAATGGAAACATTCACACAACACCTAAATATCAAACATTTTAAAAAGTTATTAAAAAGGTAAAATATTGCAAAATTAATGTTTCCCATAATAACCATCTCTGTATGGAAGATTAAATGTAATCAAATTATAAAAATTACTACAAATAAAGCTTATAATTGTACACACTATTTAAAAATGGATTAACAAGGTTACCACTGCAAAGATGAACATTACTGAGTGGCTCTTTGGAAACAAAACGACCATTAACATCATACAATGGCGAAGACTCATTAAGGGAGAAGCCACAAGGACTTTAGAGAATGAGTGTGTGAGACTGAAAGGTGTCATTGTGGAAGTCACAGAGACTGCTTAATGAAACATAGAAACATAGAAGTGACGGCAGAAGAAGACCAACGGCCCATCCAGTCTGCCCAGCAAGCTACGCAGTTTATCCTTTTTTTTTCCCCCTTTTTTCTCCCTCCCACCCGTCTCTATTGGCTTCCAGCACCCTCCGGCCCCAATTCCCTTCCACCCCTCCACCAATGCAGAGAGCAGCACCATCCTAGTGAACATCCAGCTCAATCAGGGGTAGCAACCGCCGCAACCAGCAGGCCACACCCCTGCCCCTTACCCACCCCTGTTTTGTTTGCTTGTTTGTTTTAGCGAGATCACATTTGGTTAAGTCACAAGTAGAACTGTATGGCATCACATGGGTTTGCAACTCGGAGGGCAATTTTCAAAAAGGAATAAAAATTGCTTCACCAAAAACTCTCTACTTCAAATGCAGCTAAAAATATATGAAGGTTCCACAGGGTTCTGTGAAGGGTAGCAGGTGTACGAGCCCTTTGGGCTGAGGCATAGTTGGCTCAGCATCGAGGGCGAACCCACAAGGCCTATACCAGCAGCTGGCGAACATGCCCTTTAGTGAGACAGTCTGGAGCTTCACCTTTACCAGCCGCCTCCCCCTTGGGTTCTGGTGACAGACAGGACTTAGATGGGTACCTAGAGCAGTGAGGATAACTAAAGTCAACAAACACACTGGGGTTAGGTCAGGCAGCAGTCTAACGGAGTCAGAGACAGGCAGCTAGCAAGAGTGGTCAGATCCAGGTGGCAGGCAATCATGTTCAGGTCCAAGCAAGAGGTCAAGATCCAGAGAGTCAGGTCAAGGGTGGATGAAAACACACTGAAGACACTGGAAAAGATGGATAAGATAAGGCGAGGCTGCACAAGGTGGGCTGGACAAGGAAAGCTAGAGAAGACAAGGCAAGGATGGGGAAGGCAAGGCTGAGCAAGGCAAGGCAGGATGAAGCTCAGGGACACAGGAGTCAGGAATGCTAGGCAACACGCACTGCAAGGCAGAAGAGCCGTTGCTGAGGCAAGGACGAGCAGAATGGCTGGGCCTTAAATAGGATGCTGGGTGAGGTCATCACTAGGCACCATGAAGCAGCTTTCCTACTACACAGCCTTTATGGTGCGCGCAGTTGTGTGCGCACTTGCCTAAGACTGGCACGGAGAGGATGGGGAGCACCATCCTGGAGGCTTCCCTGCTGTGTGGCAATCTTTGATGTCATCCGGGGCTTCGGCATGCACCAGGTAAGAGCAGTTGCTCAGGGAGCCTGCCCACAGCCGGCCAAACATAACAGGTATATACTTTTAACTAAAGGAAAGAAAGGTATTCCTCAGGGTGTGTTTAATTATTGGGAGGAAAACTGCATGTGTACATTTGATTTTCAACTGAACACACACTATTTTGCACCCCCTCCATAGACTGCACAAATATGTGCAAAGTAAGTGGACACTTCATTTTATTTAAACTTTCTATTTAATATTTTTCCATGTGTTAGTGACAAACATTTTAAAAAATATTTGCCAACATTCAGAGGAGAAAAAAATGGTTACTAGAAAAAACAACCAGAAGACCAAAGATACAAAAATAGTCCCAATTATCTTGTAGGCCACTGGTTTGATTAAAAGAACTTCCAGGCTCACTTTGATAGGTTTCCTGTATATATTATACATTATGAGCGCCAGAAGGAAGCTCTGACACCTTACAAGTACTAAACAGAGCACCGGCTTACATGTGAGGGTCATTTCTGTCATGGTATGCGCAAAACTAATAAGAACCAGGGTGAAGCTTTGCAACAAATGCTTATTTATGATTCAATCCCCACATTATCACTAACATATTTCTTATAAAAACCGCAAGCTTTATGTTAAAACTGCACTATAGAACCCTCATAAAGGAACTAGTTAGCACTTATTTCAAATATGCCTATGGCTATTCCAAAATATAATCACTGGTCCCAGACTATTTTTTTAAATACCATTTTCTTGATGCATATCAAAACACAACAGTATTTATCTTATAATCAGCGATGTAGCCAGAACTGATTTTTTTGGGTGGGCACAAAGTTATCATGGGTGGACTATAGGCATGCAGGTCTGATACCTACTAGCTGTATTCTTATTGAATAATAATGCCATATACTGCACCCTACAATTGCTTTCTAAGTAGTTTGCAACAGCCATTATGCTTCATGTGTGAAACTTTAAAACATTTTACCTCATTTCAAGCACTACCAGAATTAAAAATTCCTTATTAATCTGTATTAATTTTATATTTATTGCAATTTAAAATTGCACAAGTATATCATGTAAAAAGCAAAGAAAACATTCATCAACCAATCATATAAAAAAAACAAAAATCAATGTATCCTTTCATGAATCCTCAAAGCCAGAAATCATAACTACAATAAAATAACATTAATCATCAGAACAGGTGTAGAGCAGAGTTAGGACAATTCACATTACAACCAACATGAAAAAATATTCAAATTCTGCTGTCACCTCAGCAAAACATATCCCTCCATTGCTAAATATTTTGTGAAGTAACACAAACTCCTGCAAAATAAAAAAGAGTCATCTAGAACCTTGCCATACCATACAGTCACAGCAGTGACTCTCAGGAATTAAGCAACAGTAATCTTATGAAAAAGCAATGCAAATAAATACTACACCAAGTCCTAGAACATTAATACATCACCCAGTGGAGTAACAGAGCAAGCTGGACTGCTACTGAGAAACTACACACTGGCAGAAATACTGCACTTCAGTCACACACACACACACACAAACACACAGGTAAAACAGAGACCGACCCTTACCTTATAAGAGACTACAAATTAGAGAGCTGTGCCAGGTCCATGGACTTGGCAATCTGTTAGGATAAGTGAGGAATCCCTTTGGCCGAGGTGAGAGGTGGAATCACCCAGGGGGAGGAGCCCCACTGGGTATCACCATTGGGAGGTGGGGCCTCGACTGTGGGATGAGAATACAGCAGACATAGAGGTGGAGAGTAGAGGGTGACCCCTGGAGGTGGGCTACGGAACGACAGCAAACTGCTGACGTCAATCTTGCTTGAGAAAAGAGTCAAAGGAGGAAGCGGCAATATCCGAGGAGCAGGGGTGCCAGGAAGTACAGTCACTGTAACACACTGAATCAGTAGTAGAGAAATGCAGGGAGGTTCCTTGGTGGAAGAACACTGTAGTGATCCGCAGAGCGGGGTACACCGGCAAGGGTACCTCAGATGATACACGGTACAGGTCCGCAGAGCATAGGGAAACCCAGAAGTGAGTCCTCACGGCAATGGTCCGCAGAGCGGGGTACACCAGCAATCAACGCAGTGATTCAGGAGTGGTACTCACAGCGACAGGAAGTAAACAAAAGTCCCGTAGAAGGCCTTAGGAGAAGGCAGGCTGGAAACCGGGTAAGAGGCCCTCCGAGGAGCGGATAGCCAAGAGACAAGGGGGGCCCCCGAGGAGCGGGTACCCAGTAGTCTCACACCACGGAAGCAAAACCGGAACAAGCTGAGTGGAAGCTGGAACAACAGCAAGTGAACTCGTTTCCAAGTCGCCAGCTGTCTGGGCAGGCCGGATTAAATACTGGAGCAGAGTGACGTCATCTGGTAGGGACACCCCCAAGGTTCCCGCCATGACATGGTTAAAGTTGGTCGGGAAGCGTGCGCGCTTCAGGAACCCCACTGATACGATGGCGGTCGGGAGCCTCCACTCTGCTCGGATAGGCCCGGGAACGGAGGCCAGAAGGCCAGTGGTAGCTGGCCGGAGCCGCGAGTTCGCCCAACATAGCCAACGTAGTGAAAAGAGAGGTGAGCAATGGCTGCGCAGCTGTCTGTGGCCGCGGAGCATAAAAACTGCTTAATTGCTAGTAGCTACAACTTCTGCCACAAGTTGCAGTGATCTTTGTCTGATTGCTGAGCTCCAGAAGTCATAACAGCTAATCAGCCTGCTGTCTATACAGCCACACCTCTTGCCTTGCAAGTCACTGTAAGTGTTGAAACTGTTTCTCTTCATTTTAATAAACATTGTTTGGCGTTAAAGGCTCTAATGTTTGGAAGTTGGGAAGACCAGGTTTAGCTGACTGTCTAGGAATTCAAACTAGAGAGGGCAGAACAGTCACATTTAAGGCTGAGGTAAGATCCTCCCTTAAGTGAAAATAGAATGACACATCTAGTTGACACTACTTCATTATTGTAATCAGATCTATTCAGAATAGGAAAAAGAACTTTAGTTGGGTCACTGAAGGCCTGACTGGCCCCCTTATTATTTATTTTTTAAAAATTTTATATTCCACAAATCGTTATTTGTTCAATGCAGATAACAATTGTATAGATACATATTAAAACCATAAAAATGATGCAATAAATCACATCACACCAAAACAATATATACCTAAGCAATTAATCTCCTATACAACACGCCTTCACTGCATCTGTGCCTCAGATCAAACACTCCTGATACATCTGCATAAACAAACGAGCTTTATAATTTTGTTCAAGCTTCAACTCTAAGGGGATTTTATTCCATTGTGCTGGTGCTACAATAGAAAATGCATTTAACAGAGTATGCTGTAACCTAAACTCCTTGTGAGAGGGGACACAACAGTTTCTGAGTTTGAGAATATAAAATGCAGGTTGGTATATACTCTAAAATTCTCTCTGATAAAAAAAAAAGTTTCATCATATAATGCTTGAAATACGCTCTTTGTGCAATGGGAATCCAATACAGCTCTTTCATAGAGCTTCACACTTCTACCCCATTGTAATTTATATACCATTCTAACTGCTGCATTAATCACTCATTGTAATACCTTTACAAGATATTTTGACAGCCCTGCATAAAATGCATTACAATAGTGTACAGAGCTTAAAACTAATGCCTGTACCACAAGTCTAAAATCCATAGGTTCCAAATAATTCCATAGTGGCTTCACCATGTTATGATTGGCGGCTCGCAGGTTGGTCCCACAAGCCGCCTCACTGAACCCTGCCAGCTGAGTACTCCGGCAGCAGGGACATCGTCAGCAAACAGACCTCACCATTCCCCTCATCATACATAGGGCCTTCCTACATGCGCGCGGTGCACCTGGAATCTTTAAAGGCGCCATGACAAGAAAATTTCCCACGGCACCCTCTGATGATGTCACTTCCTCTCTGTATTTAAGAGTCCTTGGAATACAGCCCCTGACGCCTCAGCAACAGGTCTCCTGGTGTCTGTGTGTCCTGACATGCGGCATGGTCACTTTGAGGGTGACGTTTGTATTTTAAATTATGCTCGTTAATGGCTTCCTTTTTATTTTTTTTTACTTTTGGTTATGACCTTTTTAACTTTCTGGTTGCTTCATGGCTTTGATTTCTGAATTGGCAATGGCTTTTCAGCATCCACATATGCAACTGTGACCAGCTCCTTAATCCAGCAAGCTATTGTAGCCCGCAAAGCTGGATCACCCTGCAGGACAAATAGGCGATCCATCTTTCAGAAAGATTCAGAAACCTCCAGATATTGTACGACAAGTCTCTTGACATCAAAAGAATGCAGGAGATGATACTTCTCCACGTCCCTGACCTTATCCAGGGACGACAAGGAAATGGACTGATTCAAATGAAACTCTGAAACCACCTTAGGCAAGAAGGCCAGAACGGTACACAGCTGTAATGCCCCTGGAGTCACTGGAAGGAACAGCTCCCAGCAAGACAAGGCATGCAGCTCTGAAATGCGACACGCAGAACATATAGCCACCAGGAACACTGTCTTCAACGTTAATAACCTCAACGAAAGGCTGTGCAGCAGTCGAAACGTAGGACTCGCCAAAAAGTCCAACACCATGTTAAGACTCCACAAGGGAACAGACAACATCAAGGGAGGCCGAAGGTGCTTCATGCCTTTCAAGAAACAGGCCACATCAGAATGGGACAATAGGGAGACAGCATTCACCGTGCCCCTGAAACATGCAAGAGCCGCAACCTGAACCTTCAAAGAATTAAGGGCCAATCCTTTATTCAACTCATCCTGCAAAAAATCTAGAATAAGCGGAATCTTAACTGAAAGAGGAGGAACACTGCGCTCCTTGCACCAAGCCTCAAACACTCTCCAAACCCGCACATATGCCAGAGAAGTGGAGAACTTCCGAGCATGGAGCAAGGTAGCAAACACCGCAGAAGAATATCCATGCTTCAACAGGCGAGTCCTCTCAAGGGCCAAACCAAAAGACAGAACAGAGTCAGATCCTCGTGAAGAACTGGCCCCTACTGCAACAGATCCCTGTGCGGTGGAAGACGAAGGGGCTTCTCTACCAGGAGTCTCTGCAGATCCCATGGATTCCTGGGTCAATCCGAAGCCACCAGGAGTATGAACCCCCTGGGATCTTTGATCCTGCGAATGATTCTGCCCACCAAAGGCCACAGAAGAAAGACATACAGGAACTCATTTTCCGGCCAGACTTGTACAAAAACATCACAGACAAAAAGCCTAACTGCAGAGCCTAGACCACTGGGGTCGCTGAACCCACCAGGCTGCCCAGTTCCCCTAACCCCAACAGGAGCAGGAATGAACATCTGGATGGCGCACCAAGCATGGAGACTAGAGAAATTCCTAAAAACCCCTCTAACCATTTCTTTCTCTGAAGGTAAAACTTCAGTTTTGTGTTTTTTTTTTAAACTTATCCGAGCTCAGCACTAACCAGCTGAGTACAGAGACTGTCTCTGACTGCAGGGGGAGAGGGCATCTGCCGTCACAGCTGCACTCGGCTTCCTGCACACACTGCCTTTCAGCTGTACAATCAGCTAAGTCCACTCTGGGAACCAGCTACCGGACCAAG
Organism: Rhinatrema bivittatum; assembly: GCF_901001135.1. Classification (NCBI taxonomy): domain Eukaryota; kingdom Metazoa; phylum Chordata; class Amphibia; order Gymnophiona; family Rhinatrematidae; genus Rhinatrema; species Rhinatrema bivittatum. The sequence goes on from NC_042615.1 coordinate 415,128,823, forward strand.
GCACACATTTGAGGGACCATGGAAATCACCTCAGGAATTCTCAACTGGGGAAGGGACATTTATGTATCACCGCAGGGGAGCAGGATATTAGTTTCCTCAATTTAAAATTCTCCTTCCAAAAATTTACAGCAATCCCTATAGGGAGATGCACATCTACCATCTGCTGGAGATGGAGAATACTGGTTGGCTGGGGTCACTGCAGGAGTATATATTCTGTGACATCAGCTTGCTCAGTCTCCATCGGCTGGCAGGGGAGCAAAACCATTGGTCCTGGGGGGGCGCTGTTCCGCTTGCCACGAGGATGGACGTGTAGTCCTGGGCTCTCCCTCCCAGATCGGATATTTTTCTGCAAAATAAACCTGCACAGCAGCGAAAATCGGGGGACTTTTAGCTGGCAAGTGTCTGACTGCCCTAGGATGACTGCGAAACGCAAACCTACGGACCTAAAGCAGTTTTCTTTCTCTAAACTGCCTGCGGAGTTTGCTGACGGCCATGATGCTGGGCCTGATCAGGCAGGGCTGGAAAGCACAGAGGTAAATTTTGGCGCTGCCGGTAGCACTGCGGACCACGCGGAAATTGAGCCCCCTGCGCTCATCTCCCAGCTTCGCGATGAAATCCGGGGCTGGTTTGTTGAATTTCGTTCCGACCTGAAAACACACAAAAAAGAATTATTAGCCTCCATCTCTGAGATACGGGAGGACTTTGCAGCTCTTGGGCGGCGGGTTGATGAGGTGGATCTGAGGACAGAGGCTCATGCTGAGGCCATACGCGCGCTCCAACAAAAACGGGACCACACTGATACCACACTCTCCGCGATGGAAGACAAGCTTGAAGATTTAGAAAACCGCACCAGGCGGTGTAATATTCGCATCCGCGGAGTACCGGAGGCACCGCCCTATATTAATGTATTTGAGGTGGCAGTGCGGATTTGCCAATTTCTTCTATCTGGTGGCGTCCCCCCCGAAGGAAACTCAGAAGCTGGTAATGTGGAAATTAAGCTAGAAAGAGCCCATAGAGCTCTGGGCTCCAGATCTGAGGCTCAGTCTAGAGACATAGTGCTTTGTTTCCATAGTTTCCTACAGAAGTCCGCTGTCTTGGATGCTGCCAGGAAGCAAAACGTGTGGATGTGGGAGGGTCACTCCATTTCAATATTCCAGGATTTGGCCTCCTCCACGCTCCGGAAAAGGTTCGAGCTGCGGGATGTGACTGCCTTTCTTCGAAAGGAAAACATTAGATACTGATGGACTTTTCCTTTTGGATTACAATTTACTACAAACGGTGCCAATCTCCGTGTCAAGACACAAAGTGAAGCTGTGGCTGCGTTAGAAAAGGCGGGCTTCCATCATAATATTGTACCTGCGCGACCACCCCCGAAGTCGCAACGCCTGGTGGACACTCCACGGTGGAGCAGAGTGGGCAAGGGGGGCAGGCGTTTAAGGAGGAACTCTGAGGATTCCCAGAAGACTCTTTCCAATCAGGGTTGAATGCTTTTTGAACTTCTGGACTTTTCTGAGATCTGGGGGATTTATGTGCCAGTGCTGTCTACCAACCACACTTTTTTCTACTTCAGCCACCTGTGGAGATTTGGTAGTCATGACAATTTATGTGCTTTTGAGTGTTTTTGAATGGTTGCAGGTTTATATTATCTTTTTCCATTATGTATGTCGCTCTGATCTGGGGGGAGGCACTGTTGGCTGTTGGTTCTCGTTGGCATGGGGCTTCCCCCACGCATGGTGAGGCCCATCCTGTTTGATGGCTGGATGGGGGGAGGGGGACTTTTCCACGATTGGGGTGTTTATTTCTTCTAATATCTCAGGTTACACTTTCTTTTTCCAGGGAATTGTGGGATGTTATGCCCAGTGCTTCTTTATTAATTAGGAGAATGGCCAGTATATTACGTATGATTTCTATTAATGTCAAGGGTCTCAATCATCCGCAGAAACGGTCACTGCTGAAGCGGGAGTTATTGGCTAGTGGGGCCTCTCTTGGGTTTCTTCAAGAAACTCATCTTCGTAAACGATACGAGCGCCTCCTTGCATACAGGCAGTTTCCCCACAAATTCCTGGCAGCAAGTACTAAGGAATCCCGGTATGCTGGGGTGGGAATACTTTTGGCTAAAGATTTTACTCATGATGTTCTGGCATTCGTGGCAGATCCTCAGGGGAGGTATGTGCTCCTTAAGCTGCGAGTGGGTGGAGAGGTGTGGACGCTTCTATCTATATATGCCCCGAATACAGGACAAGGCCCCTTTTTTAAGGCTCTAGATGCTTTGCTGTTACAACACGCAGCTGGCTTACTTGTCATTGGGGGGGACTTTAATCTTACTATCAATCCCTCGTTGGATAATTCTGCCCAGATGTCTTCTGCCTCCAGGATTGCGCGTGCTTCCCTACAGTCCCTGCTTGATAAGTGGGACCTTCATGACGTCTGGCGAAAGAGATTCCCCACATCTCATTCATACTCCTACTATTCTCAGGTTCACAACTCCTATTCCCGGATTGATTTTTTTCTGGTAGATGCTCATGTGTTGAAATGAGTGACTGACGCTGGGATAGATCCGATCACCTGGACGGACCACGCGCCAATCATGCTTGCTCTTAGTGCGCCCTCCCCTTCTCAGGGGAAAAGCTTTTGGAGACTGAATGAGTCGTTATTGAAGGATAAGGGGTTCTTGTCTAAATTAGCGGATGGCCTACAGTCTTATTTTCAAATAAATACCTCCAGTGGGAGTGTGCCCCCCGTGGTTTGGGAATGCTCTAAGGCTGTTGCCAGAGGGCTACTTATCTCGCAAGCCTCTTATTGCAAGAAAAAGAAAGGGGAACAGAGGGCGTTATTACACACCACTATCACCTGTTTGTCATTGCAGCATCAGGCCACTCAGTGTCCTAAGATATATAAACAGCTAGATAAGGCTAGGGTAGAATTGAGTGCTCTAGATGCTGATGCTATAGCATTAGCTATGGAAATTACCAAACAACAGTTTTTCGAAGAGGGTGATAAGGCGGGGCGACTATTGGCTCGTCGCCTCAAGAAAACACTGGCCCAAAATCATGTCACTCAGATTCGCAGTGCAGGTGGGGATATCTGTACAACCTCAGATGCCATACGCCAGTGTTTTGCGGAGTTTTACTCCGCTTTGTACGGGGTGGACCACACCATCCGGGAAGGTGACATTGAGGCTTATCTGGCGCAGGTTGACTTGCCCACTCTGACGCCTGAGCAACAGACTCGGCTCGATGCTCCCATAACGGCCGTGGAGGTTCAACACGCTATTAAATTGCTGAAGGCTGGGAAGGCTCCGGGCCTTGATGGTCTCACCGGGGTATACTACAAGAAGCTCGCATCCACCTTAGTCGGGCCCTTGACAGATATGTTTAACTCCCTGCGTGGTCCAATAGGATTGGCGTGCCATGCTAATGTTGCAGGCATCACTGTTTTAGCAAAGCCTGGGAGGGACCCCGAACTGTGTGGCTCTTATCGACCCATTTCTTTGATAAATCTTGACCTCAAACTGCTGGCACGCATTTTAGCAGAACGACTTAAGACTGTTTTGCCAGGCTTGATTCATAACGATCAAGTCGGATTTGTCCCTGCCCGGACCGCTAGTGATAATATTCGGAAGGTAATTGATATTGTCGATTGGGTACAGAGCAAACAGATTCCGGCGGTATTATTGGCTATTGATGCAGAAAAGGCCTTTGACCTTGTTCACTGGTCTTTTCTCTTCCATGTTATGCAAAAATTGGGTTTTGGCCCCTATTTCCAACAATGGGTACGTGCACTATATGATAAACCTCGGGCACGGGTGAAGGTGAATGGCGGATACAGTTCTTGCTTTGATATTCAGCGGGGTACACGGCAGGGTTGTCCCCTCTCACCTATGTTATTTGCTCTTTTCCTGGAGCCTCTGACTACTAAGGTGCGCCATTCGTCTGCAATCTCTGGGGTGCAACTAGAAGGTATACACTGTAAAATGTCCTTATTTGCCGACGATGTCCTTTTCACCTTGACCAATCCTTATGCTTCTTTACTAGCGGTTGTGGAGGAGTTGGAGGCTTTTCAAAAAGTGGCTGGCTTTCGGGTCAATCATGATAAATCTGAGCTGCTTAACCTTACCCTGTCTGCACTGGACGTGGAACGCATATCTGGGTCCTTTCCCTTCCGCTGGGCAAAACAATGCATCTTGGCATGGCTCTTTGCTATATCTTTGCTGTATATTTTGTGAAGTCATATTTGTATTTGTATTGTACCTTCTCTCACATTCCATCATGTTGAGGTTTCTTTGTTCCTGAGATGTTGATACTATTGTATTCTGTACAGCGGGAGTGGAATTTGGGGGGTTATATAGTTTAAAATGCTTATTGACTGCCTGGTTATGCTCATACTGTATTGCTCTAATTTGCTGTCAATAAAACTTTACATTTAAAAAAAAAAAAAACCATTGGTCCTGAGTCCATCTGTCTACATGCTAGGAAATGTATTCTTTTTTTTCATAGCGCTGAAACTTAACTCCAACTCTAACCAGAGGTTATATTTCCAGCGCTAAAAAAGGCATGCGCTAAAAAAGGCCAGATGCACTCTCTCTGCATTGCGGAGTAATGTTTAATGTTCTCATTTCCATGGGATTTCCATGTGAGAGTTCTAAGCAGTACTTCCGTTTGGAAATGTGCGTTTTCTTGAACACAAAACTCCTTAATGCATTGACCATTCGTGGATTGGTAAACAGAGGAGTGCCTCAGGGATCTGTACTTGGACCGGTGCTTATATATATATATATATATATATATATATATATATATATATATCTAAATGATCTGGAAAGGAATACGACGAGTGAGGTTATCAAATTTGCGGATGATACAAAATTATTCAGAGTAGTTAAATCACAAGTGGACTGTGATACATTACAGGAGGACCTTGCAAGACTGGAAGATTGGGCATCCAAATGGCAGATGAAATTTAATGTGGACAAGTGCAAGGTGTTGCATATAGGGAAAAATAACCCTTGCTGTAGTTACACGATGTTAGGTTCCATATTAGGAGCTACCACCCAGGAAAAAGATCTAGGCATCATAGTTGATAATACTTTAAAATAGTCAGCTCAGTGTGCTGCAGCAATCAAAAAAGCAAATAGAATGTTAGCAATTATTAGGAAGGGAATGGTTAATAAAACGGAAAATGTCATAATGTCTATATCGCTCCATGGTGAGACCGCACCTTGAATACTGTGTACAATTCTGGTCGCCGCATCTCAAAAAAGATATAGTTGTGATGGAGAAGGTACAGAGAAGGGCAACCAAAATGATAAAGGGGATGGAACAGCTCCCCTATGAGGAAAGGCTGAAGAGGTTAGGGCTGTTCAGCTTGGAGAAGAGACGGCTGAGGAGGGATATGATAGAGGTCTTTAAGATCACGAGAGGTCTTGAACGAGTAGATGTGACTCGGTTATTTACATTTTCGAATAATAGAAGGACTAGGGGGCATTCCATGAAGTTAGCAAGGAGCACATTTAAGACTAATCGGAGAAAATTCTTTTTCACTCAAAGCACAGTAGAGCTCTGGAATTTGTTGCCAGAGGATGTGGTTGGTGCAGTTAGTGTAGCTGGGTTCAAAAAAGGTTTAGATAAGTTCTTGGAGAAGAAGTCCATTAACGGCTATTAATCAAGTTTACTTAGGGAATAGCCACTGCAATTAAATTCGGTAGGTTTAAAATCAGGCAGCGTAGAGAGGGACACCGGAACAAGGAGATGAAGGCGTCGCTCACTTTAAGATATTAGAACAAACGTTAACATTAAGTACTTGAAGCCTGAGTGGTGGTAAGAAATAGTTTTAACAAGTTTGTAATTAGGTTTTATCGCATTAAATTGATTTTATCTGTTTAAGAAACTTCTGAAATCTGTGAACCGATACAGACGCAGCAGAATTTTTTCCCGAAGTCCCTGAAGCAGGCAACGTCTTGCTGAAACATGGCCAATGTCGGGCAGGCGGATCCGAACCCGTGAGAAGCAATAAGGGCTGCAGCCTTGATAAGTACATGACAAAAGGAAAAACTGATAATTGGGTCGGATAAGCAGCCAGGGAGAAGTGTAAAAGAAATAAAAAGGAAAAAAGAAAAAAAGAGTGAATAATAAAGAGTAAAACATGGGGCTATAAATAGGGACAACTACAAAGTGGTTGTTCTTTAACATAGCCACCGCACAAAACCACCGAGCAAGGGTTTCCCTTGAACAGTGGGTGTTTGAGTATTAATTGCATCAGTAGCATGGGATCTTCTTAGTGTTTGGGTAATTGCCAGGTTCTTTTGGCCTGGTTTGGCCTCTGTTGGAAACAGGATGCCTGGCTTGATGGACCCTTGGTCTGACCCAGCATGGCAATTTCATATGTTCTTATGACAATGGGGCGGATTTTAAAAGGGTTACGCGCGTAACCCTTTTAAACCCCTCCTGCGCGCGCCGAGCCTATTTTGCATAGGTTCGGCGACGCGCGCAGGCCCCGGGACACTAGCATGTCCCGGGGCCGAGGCCTCCGGCACATTGGCCATGCCAGGGGATTTAGGTAGGGCTGGGGGGTGGGTTAGATAAGGGAAGGGAGGGGAAGTGGGGGGGGCGGAAGGAAAGTTCCCTCCGAGGCCGCTCCGATTTCCTAGGGGAAAGCCCCTAGGGCTCGGCATGCACAAGGTGCCCAAGTGTGCACTCCCTTGTGTGCGCCAACCATGGATTTTATAACATGCATGCAGCTGCGCGCGCATGTTATAAAATTGGGCGTAGATTTGTGTGTGCCGGGTTGTGCGCACAAATCTGCGCCCACGCGTAGATACGAAAATCTGGCCCAATATATTTTACGCACCTTTCTGCATCAGCCTTATAATTGTTCTGATTTCCTGTTTAAAAAAGCAAATCTTTCAATTTGCATGGAGAAATAAAATTCTGAACTTGCTGTTACAGGAGACATCCCAGAAATCAGGACCATGCGAAGCTTAAATTTAGTTTGGTTTTGGCCTCTGTTGGAAACAGGATGCTGGGCTTGGTGGACCCTTGGTCTGACCCAGCATACCAATTTCTTATGTTCTTATGGGTTCGTCAAATTTGCTATTCTTCATTTAATTCCAGATGTAGATAAACACTTAAATGCTTCTCATTGCAAGTACTCTGATCTTTCTTTAACCCTGCCTGGAGATATATTATTTACTCTTTTCATTTCACATTAGTAAATGTCATGGTCCTAATACAGAGCAAAAAACATTTTTTTTTTTACTTCTTACTGATAAACTTGCTCTATTCAGCTTTGATTATCTATGTCTGGAAGAAGATTGGAATGTGTGCCCAGATCTCTTACAAGAAAGAAATTGCATGTTAAAAACCAGGAACAGCACCATCTGTGTACAAGGGACCTGCTTGATATTTTTAGCCATATAGATGTTTGGAAGCACTAATACCTAGGCACAATGTACAGTAGGACTAATTATTTTTTATGTACCTCTAACTTACTACATACAATACAAGACAGTGCCAGTATGACCAGTACAATTTCTGATCATCACCCTGTTACTATTCAATTTTTTTTTCAATCACCAAAACCTAAATCGTTTACTTGGAGGCTGAATATCTTCCTTTTAGTAGATAAGCGTTTTTGAAAGCTAGACAAAGAAAGTGTCTTTGATTTTAATGTTTATAATCCCAAATCACTTCCCTTTTCTTATTCGATATTCCTCTCTCTATGCAGCCCAGCATTCTTCTGGCTTTAGCTATCGCCTTGTCACATTGTTTCCAGACTTCAGATTGTTAGACACTATCACCCCAAGGTCTCTGTCCTGCTCCGTGCACATCAGCCCTTCACCCCCCATCGAATACATTTCTTTTGGACTTCCACACCCCATATGCATGACTCTGCACTTCTTGGCATTGAATCTCAGCTGCCACATCTTCGACCAGTCTTCCAGCTTCCTTAAATCCAGTCTCATTCTCTCCATTTCTTCCGGCATGTCCACTCTGTTGCAGACCTTAGTATCATCCGCAAATAGACAAACTTTACCTTCTATCCCGTCCATGATGTCGCTCACGAAGATATTGAACAGGACCGGTCCCAACACTGACCCTCGCGGCACTCCACTCATCACCGCTCTCTCTTCCGAGTAAGTTCCATTTACCATCACACATTGTCTTCTGTCCTTCAACCAGTTTGCTATCCAGGCGATCACCTTGGCACTCACTCCCAAGCTTCTCGTTTCATTCACTAGCCTCCTGTGCGGGACCGTATCAAAAGTTTTGCTAAAATCCAAGTAGATGACATCGAGAGCTCTTCCTCGATCCAATTCTTTAGTCACCCAATCGAAAAAGTCTATCAGATTCATCTGACAGGACCTTCCCTTGGTGAAACCATGCTGCCTCTGATCCAGCAATTCTGCTGCTTGTAGATAGTTCACTATTCTTTCCTTCAGCAGCGACTCCAATACTTTTCCCACCACCGAGGTGAGGCTAACCGGCCTGTAGTTTCCAGCCGCCTCTCTGCTCCCACTCTTGTGAAGAGGGACCACCGCCGCTCTTCTCCAATCATTCGGCACCACTCCCGTTTCCAGGGATCTATTGAATAGGTCACACAACGGAGCCGCCAGCACATTTCTGAGCTCTTTCAGTATCCTGGGATGGACCTGATCAGACCCCATGGCTTTGTCCACTTTCAGTTTTCCCATACATTCTCTTCCGTAAATGGAATTTCATCCATTCCACTCCCTTCTAGTTTTTTGTTAACTAGCGTCGTTCCTTCTCCGGGGTCTTCTTTAGCAAACACCTAACTGAAGTATTTGTTTAATATTTCTGCCATTTCTTCATCTGTTTCCACCCATTAATCCTTTTCACCTTTCAATTTCACTATACCACTTTGGACTTTTCTCCTTTCACTGATGTATCTGAAAAATGTTTTGTCACCTCGCTTTACCTCTTTGGCAATCCTTTCTTCCGCTTGACTTTTCGCTTTCTTGATTACTTTCTTCGTCTCCCTCAGCTTTTCCAGATATTCTTCCTTGTGATCCTCCCTTTGGGATCTTTTATATTTCTTAAACGCTGTTCTTTTAACTTTTATTTTATCAGCCACCTCCTTTGTAAACCAGATAGGTTTCATTCTTTTCTTGCTTTTCCTTACTTTTCTAAAATATATTTTAGTTACTTCAGTAATTGCTCCTTTTAGTGTGGCCCACTGTTGTTGAATATCTCTTGTTTTCTCCCATCCTTCTAGTTCTTCCTCCAGGTACTTCCCCCCATTGGGCATTTGGATGCCCAATCTTCCAGTCTTGCAAGAACCTCCTGCAAATTAACACAAATTGCATGTGATTTAACTTCGTTGAATAATTGTCTGTCCTCTACAAATTTGATCACCTGACTCGTATCCCTTTCTAGATCATTTATAAATATATTAAAGAGCACAGGTCCAAGTATAGATCCCTGATGCATTCCATTGTTTACCTTTTTCCACTGAGAAAACTGACCATTTAATCCTACTCTCTGTTTCCTGTCTTTTAACCAGTTTGCAATCCACAAAAGGACATCGCCTAGCCCCTTTTTAATTTTCTTAGAAGCCTCTCATGAGGCCCTTTGTCAAACACCTTCTGAAAATCTAAATACACTACATCTACCAGTTCACCTTTATCCACAAATATTAACCCTTCAAAAAAAAAAAATGTACCAGATTTGTGAGGCAAGACTTCTCTAAGATACATCCATGCTGGCTGTGTTCCAGTAAACCATGTCTATTTATATGTTCTGTGATTTTGTTCTTTAGAATAATTTCCACAATTTTTCCCGGCATTGAAATCAGGCTCATCAGTCTATAGTGTCCCAGATCACACTTAGAACCATTTTAAATATCAGAGTTACATTGACCACCCTCCAGTCTTCAGGCACAATAGATGATTTTAATGATAGGCTACAAATTATTACTAATAGGTCTGAAACTTCATTTTTTAGTTCTTTTAAATCCCTGGTGTGTATACCATCCAGTCCAGGTGATTTGCTACTCTTAAGTTTGTCAATCTGGCCTAGTACATCTTCCAGATTCACCATGATTTAGTTCAGTTCATCTAAATCATCCCTCTTGAAAAGTCTCCAGAACAGGTATTTTCCCAACACATCCTCATTAGTAAACATGGAGAAAATAATTAATTTAATCTTTCTGTGATGGCCTTATCTTCCCTAAGTGCCCCTTTAACCCCCTTGATCATCTAATGGTCCAACACTGTAGTTCATTAATGTAATTAGATATATTCAAAACAATTGATCCTCCTTTATCTGCTGTTTAATAATAATTTCCTTTTTTTTAAACTCTTTCTTGGTCAAATTTTTTGGCATGTGACAAACAGGAAACCCAACATGAAGCTATGCATGTAGAAAGCCAAAGACAAATACAGATTAAATAAAAAGGTTGAGGTCATAGAATAGTAGGTCAGAATCAGAATACAGGTACAAGGTCTAGTCAGGGAATAACATAAAATACAAGATTCCATACAGTAGCATTTTTAAAGATTTCACACTTCAAATCATACCTTAGTTTTTTCAATATCAGCTATATCCCTCATTTGAGCCCACCAATAATCCATACCAGGGTTGGATATCCAAAATGTAATGATGGTGAACTGAGCAGCAAGAAGTAACCCACTAGTAAAGATGGAGCCATCTTTTTGGAAAAGACCCCCATGCCCAAAAGGTTGCCCAGGTACTTACAAAATTGAATTCCTCTTCCCTGTACATAGAAACATAGAAATAGTGGCAGAAAAAGACCAATCGGCCCATCCAGTCTGCCCAGCAAGTCCCACACTTATTTTCCCATACTTATCTGTTTCACCGACCACCAAGTTCAGGGCCCTTGTTGGTAACTGTTTGATTCAAATTTCCTGCCACCCCCCTGCCACTGACGCAGAGAGTAATGTTGGAGTTGCATCAAAGGTGAGCATAAGGCTTAATGGTTACGGGTAGTAACCGCCGCATGAAGCAAGATACCCCGATGCTTGTTTACCCAGACTGCACAGATCCATGCCTTGTTGGATATTGTCTGAATGTAAATCCTCTTTACCACATTTCTCCCTGCTGTTGAAGCAGAGAGCAACGTTATATATGATTTCAAAGTGAAGTATCAGGCTTAATTGGTTTAGGGTAGTAACTGCCGCAATAAGCAAGCTACCCTCACGCTTGTTTACCCAGACTGTGTAGTTCAGTCCTTGTTGGTTGTTGTCTGAATGCAAATCCTCTTTTCCACATTTCCCCTTGCCGTTGAAGCAGAGAGCAATGTTGGAGTTGCATTAACCATGTGAAGGCTTTTTGAGTAAGGGTAGTAATTACCAGATAGTAGCCTCCATTCCAGCAAGCCACCCCTATGGCTCTTCTCTTCATTCTCATCTTCTACCCTTTATGGATCCACAGTGTTTATCCCATGTCCCTTTGAAATTCTTCACAGTTTTATAGTCTTCACCACTTCCTCCGGAAGGGCATTCCAGGCATCCACCACCCTCTCCATGAAGAAATACTTCCTGACATTGGTTCTGAGTCTTCCTCCCTGGAATTTCAAATCGTGACCCCTAGTTCTACTGATTTTTTTCCAATGGAAAAGATTTGTTGTTGACCATGGATCATTAAAACCTTTCAAGTATCTGAAAGTCTGTATCATATCACCCCTGCTCCTCCTCTCCTCCAGGGTATACATATTTAGATTCTTCAATCTCTCCTCGTAAGTCATTTTATGAAGATCATCCACCTTTTTGGTCGCCCTTCTCTGGACCGCCTCCATCCTGTCTCTGTCCCTTTGGAGATATGGTCTCCAGAACTGAATATAGTACTCCAGGTGAGGCCTCACCAAGGCCCTGTACAAGGGGATCATCACTTCCTTTCTCTTACTAGATATTCCTCTCTCTATGCAGCCCAGCATTCTTCTGGCTTTTGCTATCGCCTTGTCACATTGTTTTGCCGACTTCAAATCATTAGACTCTATCACCCCAAGATCTCTCTCCTGCTCGTGCACATCAGCCCTTCACCCCCCATCAAATACAGTTCTTTCAGATTTACACACCCCATATGTATGACTCTGTACCTTCGGCTCTTCCACACATTGAAACGCTGGTGTTCGATTGCCTGCTGTGGCTTTATTTGGTTTGCCATGCCAAATTCATAGCCTATATTAAGGCTATGTATAAGTGTCTTATGGCACAACTCCTCATTACTGAACTTTTTCATCCTTCGTAAATATAGCTTATGGCACTAGACAGGGGTTCTCTTCCCCCCCATACTCTTTGATCTGGCCACTGAACCATAGCTGCAGCTATTAGACAACACCCTGGTATCCAAGGGATTCAATTTCGTGACAAAGGTATTTAAGATTTCCTTATATGCTGATGACATCTTAGAGTATTTGACATTTCCACATCCCTCAGGCCCTGCCTTTTTGCATCTTATTTCTATCTTTCGCGCTATTGTGGGGTACAAAGTTAATTTTGATAAATCTCAGCTCTTTCTCATTGGGTCCTAAGACTATTATTCTCAATTGTCTGTCTAGTTTTAGGCTTTTAAAAGATAGTTTTATATACCTTGGGATTTACGTTGCTAAAAACTTTAGAATTCTATTCTAAGAACTATGTTACCTTGATTGGTAAGGTAAAACAGGATCTGCAGGTTCAGGAACATTTGACTGTCTCCTGGGCAGGTATAATTAATCAACTGAAGATGAGAGTTTTGTCTAAATTACTATACATGTTTCAACATATTCCTTGCAATAAACCAGTCAGGTTTTTTGATGTCCAAATTTATTTGGTGGCACAAACAAGGTAGAATTAAGATAGCTCTGGTTACTGAAGAAGCAGGGGGACCTGAAGTGTCCAATTTATGTATCTATTACTGAGAAGCACGACTGATGGGTTTAAAGGCATGGATTAGTCCACATGACTACCCCTCGCTTGTTCTTGAAAGGGAACAAACTGAAGCAGTGAATCTGGCAGTCCTCCCTTTTTTGCCTTTTGATTCCCTTAACAGTCAAATTTGTAGAGCAAGCCCTATTTTCACACACACTACACAAATTTGAAGCGAAATCCTTAGGTTTTTGGGGGAAGGACAGTGAAGGCATCTCTTCAATTGCCCCTATTTACAAGAACTCCACCTTATTAGGATGCACCTTTTCTCCTGTTTTTAAGGAATGGAATGACAAAGGATTAATTTTTTTGGCTCAACTGTGGAACAATTTGGGGTTCCAAACTTTTGAAGCGCTTTGTCAAGAATTTGAATTGTCTATTACTTCTTATACTTATTACTTGCAATTGAGAACTGTTTGGGGGAAATATTTGGACTTGACCAAGCCTCTGATTCATCTTAATGACATGGAAGTTTTTCTAAGTAATGATAGTGCTTTTGTTAAGGGTATTGCAACTATCACTGGGGTAATTCTTACAGCACGATTTGGTCCCTCAATGTCTCAATCTATAATTGATGCTTGGAAACATATCTGGGGGCCCACTCATCACATCTCTATTTGTACAAGACGTATTGAACTTATGGTTAAGCTCCTATACAGAACATACTATGCCCCCCTTTTCTACTCTAAAACCTACCCAGGTATCAGTACCACTTGCTGGAGGGGGTGTAGCAAGTTGGGCACCTATGAGCATACCTAGGGCTCTGTCAAAGCATGTGATAATTCTGGTCTCAGGTAAACACAGATTACTGACATCTTGGGTTTTCCTATAAATACTGGGCCCATGCTGGGTCTCCTTGGAAGGTGGACAGTGTCTTCTATACCAGTAAAAAAATAGGAAATTAATGGGTTACTTATTTCATGCTGCTTGGTTCACCATCGCTACTTTTTGGATATCCAACCCTGGTATGGATTATTGACGGGCTCAAATGAGAGATATAGCTGATATTGAAAAAACTAAGGAATGATTTAAAATGTGAAATCTTTAAATATGCCACAGTATGGGATCTGTATATTTTACATTATTCCCTAACTGGATCTTGTATCCATATTCAGATACTGACCTACTATTCTGTGACCTCAACCTTTTTTAAATCTGTATTTGTCTTTGTAGATGCATAGCTTCACTTTGGGCTGTTTGTTGTATGCCAAAAAATTTGACCAATAAAGGAGTTTAAAAAAAAAAAAAGAGAGAGAAAGGAATTGTTAAACCAGCTGATTATCCACAACCTATGACTAAAAACATCTTCCTTTAAGTTTGCACCTAGGTTCACTGGACCCTTTCCAGTGTATCAACAAGTGGGACCTGTCTCATATCTCCCATGATCAAGGTCCATAATGTCTTTCTTGCATCCCTACTCAAGCCATTAATTTTGTCTTGGCCATTCCATACCATCCCTGAATCCACCAAGATAGTCATGGAGGAAGATACAGAATATGGAGTGGAAGCCATCTTAAATATGAAGCACATCCAAGGCAAGTTGCATTATCTTATATCATGGAGAGGTTTTGGACCTGGGAGCCTACTTCAAATGTTCATGCCCTGCAGCTAACCAGGACATTTCATAGCTTTTATCCCCATAAGCCCAAGCCTAAGGATGCTATAACAGTGGATCGACCGTGGAAGCCATGCCACAATCGGCCTGCACCTACCCTGAGATCATTCTGATGCTGCGCGTGCACCAAATTATAAAGACCCTGAGATGGGAATTTATGCATGACTGATTTGCAGCCATTGAAGACCAGATTTGGACATCCCTGGTATACAGCAGTATCACCACATTTGCTATGGAAAAATGTAAGCAGCAGGACTGGACTTCAATGGCAGCTGGAGGGGCTCCCATACCCTATCCAGTGCAGCGACTGAGAAAACAAACTGGAACCAAGCCTAAAATAGGTGGTCTCCTGGTCTGCTATTGAAAGGGTGGCCAGCTCCGGTCCTCAAGAGTCACAAAAAACAGGTATGATTTTCCCGATATCCACAATTAATATAGATGAGAGGATATGCATACAATGAAGGCAGAACATGCAAAACTTATGCATCTTCAATACAGATATCCAGAAAACCAGGCCTGTTTGTGACTCTTGGGGATCAGAATTGGCTACCTCTATGAAACTTCAATTGGAGGACAGAGCCAGACTGAGGGAGGCATGAAAATGCAAGTGTGTGAGATAGTGGTTGGCTGTGTGTAGGCAGTAGGTTCTGTGAATAGCAGGCTCAGAGCTGTCAACTACACAGTATTTAACTAACCTGTTTTTTTACCTGTCCAGACCAGCTGAAGTTCAAAACTGGCAATGAAAATGCCAGTTCTCAACTCCCCCTCTCATTGCTCACAAGCTATATTCAAGAATACACACAGCTGGCAGGATTTAGGTGTTACTATTGTGGACCCTTGGGCTGATCGGAACCGAAGGATGGAAGACTGGGAGGGTTCCCAGCAGTGGTCCCGATTGGGAGGCGGCAGTGGCAGATTCGAGGACGGCTGGAGGAAGGAACCACGGGAGGCCCTATGCGACCAAGGGCTAGAAGGGAGATGCGAAGAGGATGAGACTGACCTGGTGGCAGGAGATCTTCGCCTTGGAAGCCGGTACTCCCCCGAGAGGAGCTCGTAGGAGTCCGGCCGCTGGGACTTAGGAGATTCACCCTGGAAGCCGGTGTCCCCCCAGGAGAAGCCCGTAGGGACCCGGCCGCTGGGACTTAGGTGGATCCTCGGAGGCGGAGTCCAGAAGAAGTCCAAGGTCGGGAGCCGGAGGGTCGTCGTTCGCCAGGCCAAGGTTGTATACCAGAGAATCACCGAAAGCCGGTCCGCGTCAGGAGCCAGAGAATCGCCGAAAGCCAGTCCACGTCAAGAGCCAGAGAATCGCCGAAAGCCAGTCCACGTCAAGAGCCAGAGAATCACCAAAAGCCAGTCCAGGTCAGGAGCCAAAGGAAGACAGAAGAGGAATCAGGAACACCGCAACTGGAAGCAGGAACAAACCTGGGAACCTCGTTGCAAGGCAGGGAGGCTTGTAACTGCAGGGCTGATATAGCCCTGCAGTGTCTGACGTCAGGGGAGGCGGAGCAGGGCTTTTCCGCGCTGGCCCCTTTAAATCTAGGGCTCAGCCGTGCACGCGCGGCTAGGGGGCGGGGCCAGCCGCGGGAGGACGCTGGCAGCCATGTCGGCGCGGCAGCGCCGTGTCCTGAGGCCTGCAGGGCCCGTTTGGAGTCTGAGGAGGCCGGAGCCGGGTGCAGGTAGGCGGAGGCGGTCCCGGCCGGCCCGGGATCGCAACATTAGGACCACAGAAATTCAAACTTAAGACAGGGAATCAAAAGCTGTAGTGCTCTCTGCATGTTACTCCTTATTGCTGCAGGGACATAATACTCCTTGTTGCTGCAGGAACATAAGGCTGTAGACAGCCTCAGCTCTTCACTGCTCCTTGGACTCCAGACTTTGGATTCCTGTTGCAAGCAGAGGGAGGAGGAACAGCAAGTTTGCTTTCTGTAAACAGGGTTCTACTTACACAGCAGAATGAATTAGCCATTACATGTGGGCGATATTCAATGGCACTGAACAGACTCTTAGCTCATAGAACGTTTGCTCTATTGAGCATGCGTGGAAGTTCCTGCACAGGTTTTGCCTCATGAGTTCCTCCAATGATTGTAGAGCTTAGCTTGGTAATTGATTCTCCAGGGATGCAGGCCAGTATTAAACATGACTAATTCATCCTGCTGTCTATGGAGAACCCCCGTTTATGGTAAGCAAACTTGCTTTCTCCGTCAACGAGCTGAATTAGCCATGATATGTAGGAAGTCCCAAGATGAGAGTTGAAGCAGACCAACTACTGAAAAAGCAACCTGGACCTCACTGTGGAGAGTGCATAACTAGGTGAACAGGCTGCGCAAAACTATTTGCCCAGAAGGTACTGGGGTACCCCACCATAAATTTTCAGTTTGTCCCCTACTAACCAGGAAGATCCTTGCATTCTCCTCAGCAATAACACCTTGTTCTACTATCCCCAAGAGAGATCAGGTTAGAAATTTATTTCTCATATTCAGCCCTGAGTTTCTTGAACTCTTTCCTTCTGGCTTTATGATTGGAGAAAGATTATTTCAAATTTAGGAAAGCTCTGAAGACTCTTTTCTATCATATTAGGTTACTGATTCATTTTTCTTGGGATTTTTATTTTTTGTATATTGTCAATTAATTTATTTTGTTTTAATGGTGTTTTTTGTGGTTTTTAATATTAATTTTACTATATCATTAACTATTTTATATTGGTTTTAATATATAATTGGAAATTGTTTAATATTTATTCTATTTAATTTGTTAGTTTCATATAGTTTTATTGTACATCACATTGGTTTACGATGGTAAGATTTGAGATAATCAAGAATTAAATAAACTAAACTGTTACCTCTTGACAGATTATTCAGACAGTAATAGGATGTAAAGTTGTTAATTGATGTCAGTTGCAGCTTTGCAAATGTCTTCGATAAGTGCAGCTTACAGATGAGCCACTGGGGTTGCAATGGCTCTCACTTGATAAGCCTTGACAGAGTCTGTGATCTGGAGTATGGCAATGCACAACAGTCTGCTAGCCAGTTAGACAAACTGTGCTTGGCAACCGTAAACTCAGTTTATTAGGATCATAAAAGACGAAAAGTTGTGAAGTCTGATGATGTCATTGAGTTCTCTTCAGATAATAAGACAAGGCCCTTTTGCAGTCCAATGAATGTAGGGCATTCTCCCCTTTGTGTGATTGACATCTTGGAAAGAACATGGGCAACATGATGGCTTAATTCAGATGAAAAGCCAAAACCATTATTAGCAGAAACTTAGGAGAGTGCAGAGCATCACTCTGTTGTGAAAAAACTGCATAGACGGCAAGTGATATACCAACGCCTGAAGTTCACTGACTCTTCTAGCCTACATAATTGCAACTAGGAATATTACTTTTCATATGAGGAACTTCAAGAAAGTTTATTAATGGTTTGTAAAGAGGTTACGAGTTTCACTAATACCAAATTGAGATGCTATTGGTGGCTTGGTTACCATTCTCATAAGCCCTTCATCACTAAAGGATATATAGATATTGGTTTGCCATCCACTTGGTAAACTGCTATGGCACAGAGTTGCACTTTGATGATATACTGAGACCCGTGGAGGAAAGGAAGAGTAAGTACTGAAGCAACTTCCTTGGCTCACAAGTGAAGTGGTCCAGGGAGCTATTTTTAACAAAGAGGAAAAACATTTCCTGTTAAATTTTTAAGCTCTTCTGGTTAAAGGCTACAATGTCCACAACTTCCTTGAGCAATAATAGCAAAGTGATTAATGAGTGCTCAACATCCATGCCGTCAGGTTGACACAGCAAAGGTTTGGATGATATAGACCAGACTGGCCAAGTTCTGTCCTTAAGAGCTACCAACAGGCCTGATTTTCAGGATATCCATAATGAATATGCACAAGATAGATTTGTATTCAGTGAAGGTAGTACATGCAAATCTATCTCAAGCATATTCATTGTGGATATCCTGAAAACCAGGCCTGTTTGTGACTCTCAAACATTGGATATGGCTACCCACGATATAGACTGTTCTCTTAAGTTAAAGTTGGATTGAATCTCACAGGGACTGGATGGATAATTGAGAACTAAATGAATTACGAGAACCACATGTGTCTGAGCCACACTGGAGCAATGAGGATCAAACATGCCTGATTCTTGAGTGCTTTCCACACTGTTCTAGACACCAGTGGAAGTGTTAGAAAAGCATACAATAGATTGGATTCCATTTGAGCAGAAAAGCGTCCAAAGCGGAACTGAACTTGCTTTAAAGAATGGAAAAGAATCTTTCCACCTTCATGTTAGTCTCCTATGTGATCAATTGATGGGTTCCCCCACAGATCAAATAACCTGTCTGCTGCTGCCTGATCCAGAGACCACTTGTGCTTAGGCAATCTGCCAACATGTTGGAGATTCCAGGAAGATAGGTTGCTTCTAGGATGGCCTTGGGGCTGCAAGCCCACTCCCAAATTCTTGGGGATTCTTGGCAAAGGTCCACAAACCTATGCCTCCTTGCTTGTTGATATATAACATTGCTACTGTTGCGTTGGAGGTGAACCCTTGGGCTGAGATGGGGTTGACGTAACATCAGCAGGTGGCATAGGCTGAAGCTAGAGGCCGCTGGATCTTCACCTATACCAGCTCTCGTTCCCCTCGGGGCCGGCAGGACTTAGGTGGGCCTCACGGTTAGCTAGAGGTGAAAAGTAATTCAACCCAGAAACAGCAGCCGGTAGATGGTGTAGTCCTACCCTGGACTGGATTTGGTACTGGAACTCAGGCGCCAAAGGAACAATGAGTAACTGGAGGCGCTCAAGCAAAGGAAGGCCTAAGCCTTGTAAGTCCATGTCCAGAGGATAGGCAACAGGAGGCGTCACTGCCATGCTAGGATCAGAGCCGGCGGCAAGTGGAAGTTGTGGCAAGCAACGTAGAACTCTGAACACAGGAAAATCTGTAGCATAGTCGTTCAAAGCAAGTGTCAAGGCACAGAGAAGGCAGGCGTAGTCAATCAAAGCAATAGTCAGTGCACGTAGAAGGCAGGCGTGGTCAGGCGTAACGGAGGTCCGAGACTGGAGAGAAGCTGAAGAGTAGTCAGGCGTAGCGGAGGTCCGGGACTGGAGAGAAGCTGAAGAATAGTCAGGCATAGTGGAGGTCCAGGGGCTGGAGAAAAGCTGAAGAATAGTCAAGGCGTGGCGGATGCGTGAAGAGGTTAGGGCTGTTCAGCTTGGAGAAGAGACGGCTGAGGGGGGATATGATAGAGGTCTTGAACAAATAGATGTGACTCGTTATTTACACTTTCGAATAATAGAAGAACTAGGGGGCATTCCATGAAGTTAACAAGTAGCACATTTAAGACTAATCGGAGAAAATTCTTTTTCACTCAACACACAATACAGCTCTGGAATTTGTTGCCAAAGGATGTGGTTAGTGCAGTTAGTGTAGCTGGGTTCAAAAAAGGTTTGGATAAGTTCTTGGAGGAGAAGTCCATTAACGGCTATTAATCAAGTTTACTAAGGGAATAGCCACTGCTATTAATTGCATCAGTAGCATGGGATCTTCTTAGTGTTTGGGTAATTGCCAGGTTCTTGTGGCCTGGTTTGGCCTCTGTTCGAAACAGAATGCTGGGCTTGATGGACCCTTGGTCTGACCCAGCATGGCAATTTCTTATGATCTTATATTCTAGGTCTGGGGCTGGAGAGTAGCTAAAGAGTAGTCAGGCATAGTGGAGGTCCTTCAGATGCTTCAGAATGCTGCTGCCAGAATTCTGACAAATGCCAACCGAGGAGATCACATCACGCCCATTCTCAGGAATCTCCACTGGCTCCCCATAAGCTTCAGAATCCTGCATAAATCCCTCACCATTATTCACAAGACCATACACGATCAGCACTCCCTTGACTTACATATCCTGTTTCGGCTACACACTTCCAATAGACCGTTAAGAGAGGCCTATAAAGGAACTCTCCACACCCCCACTTCCAAATCCATCCTTCGCATATCCTCCAGGGAACGCGCCTTCTCCACAGCGGGGCCCTCAATCTGGAATACCATGCCCCCAGATCTCAGACAGGAACCCTGCCTGCTGACCTTTAGAAAAAAAACTCAAGACCTGGCTGTTCCACCAAGCTGTTCCACCATATTCCCCCTCTCCCCCCCCCCCTCCAAATTCCTGGTGACTGGAAAGTCACAACCCCTTCCATTTTGTTAATCCTTTTCTCAGTACTGCCACCCTTACAATAGAAAACATATACAAAAAGTATCTTTTAATCTATGTATTAACTTTTAGAGTGCGCTACACGTGACCCATGGCACACCCAGTATGCTATTTGTTCACCTTAAAATTTTGTTAAACCTCCGTTTTATACTCTCTGTCCCTTGTAACTTTTTGCTCTTCTCGTTATTGTTAATGTT